>NC_135349.1:24490780-24796667 GCF_023851605.1 Tamandua tetradactyla
AAATAATAGGGGGAACAAATGTTAAAATAAATTTAGTAGATTGAAATGCTAGTGATCAATGAAAGGGAGGGGTAAGGGGTACGGTATGTATGAATTTTTTTCTGTTTTTATTTCTTTTTCAGAATTGATGCAAATGTTCTAAGAAATGATCAGGATGAATATACAATTATGTGATGATACTATGTTATTGATTATATATCAAGAATGGAAAGATCATATGGTGAGAATGATTGTGTTTGTATGTTGTTATGCTGAATAAAAAAAATTTTTTTTAAAGGCTTAATAATTCCCTTTTTAAAAAAATATATTGGGGCTATCTTTGCTACAATTGTCAGTTGGTTTTCCAATCTACTTTGCAGGAATTGTGCAACTTCGTTCAAAGAATCGGTCCACCTTGAGAGTTCAAAAATACTCCTGTTGTGATAAATGATGCTTAAACTCCTGATACAGACTGTGCTCTGCTAGGATCCTACTTCTTTTGCAGACATCAGGCTTACACCTGCCTATTGTACATTAACTCATCCTGGGCATTTGGAGAAATGTTAGAGTATTTCAGACATCTGAAATTGCATCTCCTCTAGTGGATCATCTTTGCCTAAGAATGACACCCAGAAACCTCCAAAATGAAGCAAGAACAGACTACTCAGGAAAACTAAGAGGAGGGATAACTGTGATTCCATTTCCATTCATACTTCCAAGCCATACTATACTTCCCAGAGCAGGATAACACCATTGGAAAAGATGATTCAAAACATGTCCCTGAAGAAAAAAAAAGTCCCTGAGCCCAGCAGACATGTTAAATGATGCAGCATTTACTCAAGCCCAACAAGAAGTTTCCATTTAAGTTCAATAAATTTCATTTCAATACATTTCCAAGGGGAAATTCATGCTTTTGCAAACACTTCTTGCTGTGCCTATATAAATACAATAGTGTGTCTGTGAATATACTAAAATAAAACATCACCTGGACCTCTAAAACACACAAAACTGGACTTTGAGACGTGTTTTAAGTGCTGAGTTTGGTAATCTGTGACTCTGTGTCCGGGGCCTGTTATAAGGATTAATAACCATTTTTGTTTCTGGTAATTTCCTGTGATATGGTTGGCTGATATATTTTGTCCAGAGTTTTACATGCCACTATGCAACCATTGACGTTCAGAAGATTTTCTAATTCAACCTACAACAAAGGGAGGAGAGCTAACCTTAGTTCAGCTTAAAACCACATTCTCTAGACAATCTCCTGATAAGCAAAACCTTGGGCAGTGGTGAGAAGGTGGACAATAAAGTCCTGAGACCTGAAAATCCAAAAGAATCCACAAAATAATCTGCAAGAGCTAATAAACAAATAGGGTAAAGTAGCAGGGCACAAGATTAACACTCAAAAATCAGTTGGGTTAAGCAAACTCAACACCCTCCCGCTGTCTACTTGGGACATGACTCCCAGGGGTGTGGACCTTCCTGGCAACGTGGGACAGAAATCCTAGAATGAGCTGAGACCCAGCATCAAGGGATTGAGAAAACCCCTAGAATGAACTGAGACTCAGCATCAGGGGATTGAGAAAACCTTCTCGATCAAAAGGGGGAAGAGAGAAATGAGACAAAATAAAGTGTCAATGGCTGAGAGATTCCAAACAGAGTAGAGAGGTTATCCTGGAGGTTATTCTTATGCATTAAATGGATATCACCTTGTTAGTCAAGATGTGATGGAGAGGCTGAAGGGAAGTGTCTGAAAATATAGAGCTGTGTTCCAGTACCCATGTTTCTTGAAGATGATTGTATAATGATATAACTTTCACAGTGTGACTGTGTGATTGTGAAAATCTTGTGTCTGATGCTCCTTTTATCTACCTTATCAACAGATGAGCAAAACATGTGGAATAAAAATGGGGGGGAACAAATGTTAAAATAAATTTAGTAGATTGAAATGCTAGTGATCAATGAAAGGAAGGGGTAAGGGGTACGGTACGTATGAATTTTTTTCTATTTTTATTTCTTTTTCTGAATTGATGCAAATGTTCCAAGAATTGATCATGATGATGAATATGCAACTATGTGATGATATTGTGAATTACTGATTATATGTGTAGAACGGAATGATCATATGTTAGAATGTGTTTGTTGTTATATTTTTTAAAAATTAATAAATAATAAAGAAATAAATTTTAAAAATTGAAGAGCATCTAGACAGAAAAGCAATAGGGAAATAGAGGATTCTGACTATAGTAAAACCAATTACACCTAATGGACATGTGTAGAACACTCTACCCAGCAACAGCCAAGTACTCGTTATTCTTAAGCTAACAAGGCTCATTGTCCTGAATAAACCATACGTTAGCCACAAATCAAATTCTTAGAAATTTTTAAAGATTGGAACCATATAAACGATCTTATCTGACCACAGTGGAATGAAGTGAGAAATAAATGACAAAAGGAAAACTGAAAAATTTATAAATGTGTGCAAATTCAACCGCACACTTTTAAACAACCAGTGGTCAAAGAAGAAATCACAAGGGAAATTAGAAAATATCTTGAGACAAATGAAAATGAAAATGAAATTTATGGGATGCAAGCAAGGTGGCGCTCTGAGGGGGGTTATAACTCTACATGCCCGCGTTAAAAAAGCATGATCACAAATCAACTTCACATCTGAAGGAAATAGAAAAAGAAAAGCAAACTAAACCCAAAGTTAGCAGAAGAAAAGAAGTAGTAAGGATCAAAGATAAGTGAAACAGAGAACATAGAAACAATAGAGAGAATCAACAAAACTAAAGTTTGTTTTAAAGGTCGATAAATTTGACAAACCTTTAACCACACTGATAAAGAAAAAAAGATAAGAACACAAATACTGAAATTAGGGATGAAAGTGGGGCCTTAACGACCAGCTCACAGAAATAAAAAAGGGCTTTAACCCTAGATGGGTCCCTGAATCAGATGAAGTCCTGAAACCTAGAGGGCCCAGCCTCTCCAGAACATCAGCTGGTTTCATTCCCCTATTCCATATTATTGACAGCCCCTTCCAAAATGAAAAAGTTAGAATGGCCATAGCCCAAATTCCCCTAAAGAGTGGGATAGAAAGATCAAAGGTGATGGTGGAGTTACACAGAGAAGGTAGGGTTTAACAAATGAATATGATTGCTGAATCATTAAATTGATATCTCTTTTAGTCTCCAGTATCTTGGAGCAGCTAGAAGTAAAAACCTAAAATTGTGGAATTATAACCCATGTCAAACTCTGAAATATGTTCTACAACTAATTGTGGTATTGTGCTTTGAAATTTATTACTTTTTTGTATACATGTTATTTTTCACAAAAAAAAGAAAGAAAAAATGTCGAATGTGGTGATAAAAAATTAAAGCTTTCTAGTCTTCCATATTCTGGAGCAGCTAGAAGGAAAAATCCAAGAGGATTGTACAGTAGCCCATGACAAACTCTAAGAAATGTCCTGTAACTACTTGTTGAAGAGTGCTGTGAAAACTATTGCTTTTTTCTTTCTTTGCTTGCATAAATGTTATATTAAACAATAAAAAAGGACTCCATATAGTATGAACAATTATATGCCAACAAACTAGGTAACATAGATGAAATGGACAAATTCCTACAAACACAAAAATCACCTAAACTGACCTAAGAAGAAATAGAAAATCTCAACTGACCTCAAACAAGGAAAGAGATTGAATAACTAATCAAAAACTTCTGAAAGAAGAAAAGTCCATGGCTGGATGGCTTCACTGCTAAATTTTACCAAACATTTAAAGAAGAATTAACACCAATTCTTCTTATACTATTCCAAAACATAGGAGAGAAGGAATGCTTCCTAACTCATTACCCTATGTGGTTGCTTGGAGTTATGTATATCCCAGAAAAGCATGTTCTTAAACTTAGTCCATTCCTATGGGTGTGAACCCTTGTAAATAGGACCTCCTGATGAGATTACTTCAGTGAAGGTGTCGTCCAGTGGAATCAGGATGGGTCTACTCCTATTTCTGAAGGCCTTGTAGGGAAGGTCACAGAGAGAAAGAAAACCACAGGGAGCAGCTAGAAGCTGGAAGTCAATGGAACCCAGAAAAGAGAAACCAGGAAAGGCTGCCATGCATATTGCCACGTGACAGAAAAGCCAAGGACCTGGGATTACCAGCAACCAGGCCCAGAGTGCCACAGTCTTCTAGGAAAAAGGCTTGCCTTGATGATGCCTTGATTTTGGACTTCTCCTAGCCTCAAAGCCATGAGTCCACAAATGCCCACTGTTTAAGCTGATCCTTTCTATGGTATTTATTTTATCAGTTAGGAAACTAAAAAACGTGTATTTTACCATGGTAATTTTTTTTTTTTAAGGGAAAAGTTAGGAGGACATCTTTAAGACCCTGGGATTTGGCAGTATTCTTAGATATGACACCAAAAGCACGAGCAGCAAAAGAAAAAAATAGATACATTGGATTTCATCAAAATTAAAAGCTTTTGTGTATCAATGGACGTTGACCAAGGAAAGGAAAATAAAACCTACAGAAGAGGAAGAAATAGATCATTTATCTGATAAGGGTTTGCTCTAGTTTGCTAGCTGCTGGAATGCACTATACCAGAATCAGAACGGCTTTTAAAAAGGGGAATTTAACAAGTTGCTAGTTTACAGTTCTAAGGCCGAGAAAATGTCCAATTAAAACAAGTCTATAGAAATGTCCAATCAAAGGTATCCAGGGAAAGATACCTTGGTTCAAGAAGACTGATGATGTTCAGGGTTTTTCTCTCATTCTGGAAAGACACGTGGCGAATACAGTCACAGTTTCTCTCTCAGCTGTAAGGGTACGTGGTGAGCAAGACATCATCTGCTAGCTTTCTCTCCTGGCTTCCTGTTTCATGAAGCTCCCCGGGAGGCATTTTCCTTCTTCATCTCCAAAGGTCGTTGGCTGGTGGACTCTGCTTCGTGTTGCTGCAGCATTCTCTGCTCTCTCTGAATCTCCCATTCTCCCAAATGTTTCCTCTTTTATAGGACTCCAGTAAACCAATCAAGACCCCTCCAAATGGGTGGAGGCCTGTCATCACCTAATCCAGTTTAACAACCACTCTTGACTAAATCACATCTCCAGGGAGATGATCTGATTACAGTTTCAAATATACAGTATTGAATACGGATTATTCTGCTTTTATGAAATGGGATTTTTATTAAAACATGGCTTTTCTAGGGTACATACATCCTTTCAAACCAGCACAGGGTTTAATATCCAGAATATATAAAGAATTCCTAAAACTCAACAACAAAAAGACAAACAATACTATTTTAGAACGGGCAAAGGAGTTGAATAGATTCTCCAAAGAAGATGCACAATTTCAGCCTTGAAAAGGAATGAAGTTCTGATACATGCTACAACATGGAGAAATCTTGAAAACATTAAACTAAGTGAAAGAAGCTGATAACATAGACAAATAATTTCTGATTCCACTTATATGAAATAAACAGAATAGGAAAATTTATAGATAAAGAAAGTTGAATAGAGTTTATTAGGGGGCTGAGAGTAGGTGCTAACAGGGAGTTATTTCTGGATATAGATTTTCTGTGTGGGATAATGAAAAAAATTTTGGTAATGGATGGTGGTGATATAATTGACACCAATGAATTGTAAGGTTAAAAATGTGAAATTGAAATATATATATGTAACTACTATAAAAATTTAAATTAAAAATATGTCCTTGTGTGCTGGTTTGAAAGGAAGCATGCCCCCTAAGAAAAGTCATGTTTTAATATAAATCCCATTTCATAAAGGTAGAATAATCTCTATTCAATACTGTATGTTTGAAACTGTAATGAGATCATCTCCCTGGACGATGTGATTTAGTCAAGAGTGGTTGTTAAACTGGATTAGGGGACGACATGTCTCCACCCGTTTGGGTGGGTCTTGAGAATTTTCTGGAGTCCTATAAAAGAGGAAACATTTTGGAAAATAAGAAATTCAGAGAGAGCATAGCAGAACCGCATAGCCACGAGAAACAGAAGTCCACTAGCCAGTGACCTTTGGAAATGAAGAAGGAAAATGCCTCCCGGGGAGCTTCATGAAACAGGAAGCCAGGAGAAGAAGTTAGCAGATGATGCCGTGTTGGTCATGTGCCCTTCCAGATGAGAGAGAAACCCTGACTGTGTTCACCATGTGCCTTTCCAAATAAGAGAGAAACTGTGACTGTGTTCGCTATGTATCTTCTACTTGAGAAAGAAGTCTTGAACTTAACTGGCCTTCTTGAACCAAGGGATCTTTCCCTTTAATAAGCTTTACTTTTTAGATAAGTTTTAGGTTTATAGAAAAATTGAAAGCAAAAAGTTCTCATATAGCCCCCACTCACAATATCCCTTATTATTAACATCCTGTATTAGTGAGGTACATTTTTAAAAAACTGAACAAATATTGATATATTATCACTAACTAAAGTCATACTTTTATTAGGGTTCACTCTTTGTGTTGTACTATTACATAGGTTTTGACAATGCATAATGTTAAAATATCCACCATGACGTTATCATACAAGATAGTCCCACTGTCCTAAGAATGCCTTCTGTTTCACCTTTACATCCCTTCCCCTCCTTAGATTTTTTCATATGAGAGAGAAAATTCTTTTGTATTCACGCTATCAACATTTATAATTTTCTGCCAAATTTAATTATAACTGAATACTGTGCCCATTAGAGGTAACAAAAGACTGTTTCTGGAGACTTCTCTTTACCAGGACACAACCATGGTTGCTGGATTCAGCTCAGTGAGCTCTCCAGGCCTTAGGTTGGACATACTATAGACTTCCTTTAATTGGGACATTTTCTCAGCCTTGGAACTGTAAACTAGCAACTTATTAAATTCCCCTTTTTAAAAGCCATTCTGTTTCTGGTATACTGCATCCCAGCAGCTGGGAAACTAGAACAGGTACATACATCCTTTCAAACCTGCACAATCCACAATACCAACAGCCATGTTTGACCCATAGTAGGAACTCTGTAAGCATTTAGTGAGTAAATGAAATTTGAGTGAAAGAAGTTTTCCTAATATAAATAAGTCTACCATTGGAAAGAAAAAATTTGACAGCAACTAGTTGGAGGGACTTATAAGAAAAGGGACAGAAAGTAAGGTAAAGTCCTTTCATCTTCCCTCCTTCTCCCTTGTTTCCTGGTATGTGGACATTATAGCTGAAGCCCCACAGCCATCTTGGACTATAACCATGAAGATAAAAGTCATGTGCTAAGAATGGCAAAACAGAAAGATGGAAAGAATATGGGTCCTTGATGACTCTAAGGAGTTGCCATCTTATCCTAGGCTTTAACTCATGACCTTTGGATTTTTTTTGTTTTCATGAACAGATACTGGGAATCGAACCTGGGCCTCTGGCATGGCAGGTGAAAACTCTGCCACTGAGCCGCCATGGTCCACACTGGATTTTTTTTTTAATAAGTTTTACTTTTTAGACAAGTTTTAGGTTTATAGAAAAATTGAAAGTGCAAACAGTGCCCATATAGCCCCCACTCACAATATCCCCTATTATTAACATCCTGTATTAGTGAGTTACATTTTTTAAAAAAACTGAACAAATATTGATACATTATCACTAACTAAAGTCATACTTTTATTAGGGTTCACTCTTTGTGTTGTACTGTTACATGGGTTTTGACAATGCATAATGTCAAAATATCCACCATGACATTATCATACAAGATAGTCCCACTGTCCTAAGAATGCCTTCTGTTTCACCTTTATATCCCTTCCCTTCCTTGGATTTTTTTCATATGAGAGAGAAAATCCTTTTGTATTTAAGCTACCAACATTTGTAATTTTCTGCCAAATTTAAACATAATGAATATTGTGCTCATTAGAGGTAACAAAAGACTGTTTCTGGAGACTTCTCTTTACCAGGGCATAGCCATGGTTGTTGGATTCAGCTCAGTGAGCTCTTCAGGATGCAGTTAGTCCCTGTTCTAGCTTGCTAGCTGCCAGAATGCAACACACCAAAGACAGATTGGCTTTTACTAAAAGGGGGTTTATTTTGTTAGTTCTTCAGAGGAAAGGCAGTTAACTTTCCACTGAGGGTCTTTCTTACGTGGGAAGGCACAGGGTGATCTCTGCTGGCCTTCTCTCCAGGCCTCTGGGTTCCAACAACTTTCTCCAGGGTGATTTCTTTCTGCATCTCCAAAGGCCTGGGCTGAGCTGTGAGTGCTAAGGTGAGGTATGCTGAGCTGCTAGGGCTGTGCTACTTTGAGCTCTCTCATTTAAGCAACTAACCAATTAACTCAAACATCATTCATTGCAGCAGGCACGCCTCCTAACTGACTGCAGATGTACTCAGCAACAGATGAGGTTCACGTACCATTGGCTCATGGCCACAGCAACAGAACTAGGCATGTTTACCTGGCCAAGTTGACAAGTGAATCTAACTACCACATGTCCACCCTTTGTCAACTTGGCAACTACAAGCATCACCTTAAACAGGTGCAAAAACATTCTCTCCTGGCTGTGGACCTGTGAATTTCAAAACAAGTTATCTGATGCCAATATGCAAAGGAGGACAGTCACGGGTTCGGAGAAACTGGAATGAAAACTCACAGGGCAAACACCATTGAATTTCAAAGTCTGAAAGTTATTTATCCTTCGGCTTTAGAAAGTGGCAGTCCCACCCTTTCCAAGGGCCTATGCAGTGAACTGCCTCTTTCCAAATCAACCTCGGGGAACACTGAGGAGACCACCTTTTTTCCAGCTCCACCCTCTCCAAGATCAGGGGCACCCCGGGCTCTCTGCCATTTCTGGGGCACACACTCAACCCCTCCATGTGGTGGTAGCCAGGGTCCCGCAAGGAGCATGCTGTATCTTCTCCAAAGCCTGAGGCTGCACAACTCTTCCACTGCAACAAGGTGGGAGGCTCATCCTCGCCCTTCAGGGTAAACTCACCCTCTCCATGTATATGGGTGGATCCACTCTCCTGGCCAAGGTTTCTTGGCTTCAGACCTGAGCTTCCATGGTTCTCACTCTGCAAACTCCATTTTTTCCCTCTTGTGTCCTCCTTTGTCAAGATTGGTAGTGGTTCCGTTTATACCAACAGTCTCTTCAAGCACTCCAGGACTTCTCCATCATTCTCTTCACAGTTCCTCCAAAATTCTCCCCTTAACCATCCAAAAAATTGTTCCAACATATCTGGTATTTGCAAACCACAACAGCACCCCACTCTCTGGTACCAAATCTGTTCTAGTTTGCTAGCTGCCGGAATGCAACACACCAGAGACGGATTGGCTTTTAATAAAAGGGGATTTATTTTGTTAGTTCTTCAGAGGAAAGGCAGCTAACTTTCCACTGAGGTTCTTTCTTACGTGGAAGGCACAAGATGGTCTCTGCTGGTCTTCTCTCCAGGCCCCTGGGTTCCAACAACTTTCCCCAGGGTGACTTCTTTCTGCATCTCCAAAGGCCTGGGCTGAGCTGTGAATGCTGAGATGAGGAATGCCGAGCTGCTTAGGCTGTGCTACATTGCGTTCTCTCATTTAAGCACCAGCCAATTAAGTCAAATGTCACTCATTGCAGCAGACACGCCTCCTAGCCGACTGCAGATGTAATTAGCAACAGATGAGGTTCACGTACCATTGGCTTATGTCCGCAGCAACAAGACTAGGTATGCTCACCTGGCCAAGTTGACGACTGAATCTAACTATCACAATGTCCAAACCACAGAAATGACCAAACATCCCCCATCCTGGCTAATATAAATGCCAAAAGCATCCTCCTCCTTCTTTATCAATTGTAGCTTTAGTCTTGCTCCTTTCTTCCCATCATTTGGATAAAAATATGATATTCAATGGAAGCCCTATTCCTTGAATCCTCCCCAGAATCACCTATCACAAGCCCAAATCCTGAAGTGAGTCGTTTCCCACACCCCCTTACTACGATTCCCCTTATCACGTGGCCTTCCTCATTGCAATGAGTCAGTAAATCCAATTTTGTTCAATTGTAAATAAAGTCTTTGGTGGGAAGGCTTCGACACTGGGAATTGAATTTTTTCTGTGAAATGTCCTAATTTTTACAAAAAATTGACTCAAAAAAAGTTTAATACTCTGAAATCAGACAAAAGAGGGCTTTGGGTTAGATTTGGCTTGAGTGCTGCCGGTTTGCAATATTTCAGTTTTATCTCTTTTCCAGATATAAAGGTTAATAGGTGAATACCCTTAGGAGCCATTATCAGCTATTAAGTACCTAAGCTGAGCCAGGGATGGAAGCCATGCTTCTGCATGGGCTACTTATTTAATGTTCTTTTCTACTAAGTCATTCAGAACTCTGAACGCCATTCATGCTGTGCCTTTTGCAAGGTCACCTGTTGCATCTCTGACTATAAATGAGGTCAAATTTCTATTTTTCAGGATGATGTTGACCTATACCCATTCCCTTCTTACTGTGAGCCCGTAGCCATGGGAACTGTGACCAAGTACACAATAACGCCTCCATGAACAAATCCTCAGGGATCAAAGTTCTTTTTAATGAAGCTGGCCTGACCACGGAAGAAGCTGGAGGACATTCTGGGCTTCTCAGCACTGTGCCGGCTCCTGCTGGCTCTGAGGAGGAGAAGGTGGAACTGTCTCAGGTATGGGCTTCTTCCTGGGAGCTGGGACTCGGGCCAGGCTGAGAAAAGGTTTGGGGGGGGGGGGAATTCTCCCAGGTCTGTTTCCCCCAAGGAGAAAGAGGGGCCTTGTATATCAGGTTCCACAGTCTCTAAGAGCTTTACCAGTCTTGTTAGTGCATGAATCGAGCCCAGAGGATAGCAGAAGTTCCAACATCATATAGAACATTATCTAGAAGGTGTTTAAAAATTCTTCCGGCCCTGGAATCATAGGAGGAATGATTCCAATTCTATGATATCTGCTTTGGCATATAAAGATGGGAGGGATTAAGAAAAGCTTTAGGCTAAACAATGGAGCTTGTACCCCACTAACCTACTACCTTTCCTGTATCCCTGCCATTTCCCAAATAACATGTCCTCCACTCTGTTCTCCAAAAAGCCCAGGGACTTTTGTCTTCCTCTGACTGCCTGAAGTAAGCCCTGGGCACTTTATGCCAAACAAGCCCCTTTTTCCTATCCTCTGTGCTGTGAGTCAAAGCTTCTGCCTCAGTTTCCCTGCCTGTTGGTATGGTTTCCCCAGGATTAAAGCTAGTCCTGACCCCCAGACTGGCTTCCCAGACTCCCCTGGAGTCAAAACTGTCTTCTAACGCTTGTAGTGCCAGGCTGGGCCTTGATGGAAAGGAAACTGCTCATTCAGAACCCCCATTTGGCACACAGGCACTGCCAGGAACCTCTTGCTCGCTGCCTCTGAGGTGATACATGGATCTTAACAACAGCCTGAATCAAGCTCCTTGGGGCAGAGTTCAATTAAGAAATGGCTCTCTTGCAGGATTGAGTCCCCTAGCCTCTGGTTCCAGTCTTGTTCCTTTCCTCACCAGAATATGCTCCTGAAATCCCAGCACATTTTGAAAGAGGTGAGCAAAAAGGATATGAGAGAGAGGGGGATGGGGGGGAGAGAGAGAGAGAGAGAACAGAGACTCCTAAAAAGATTAGAGAGAATTAGAGATAGAGAGAGGTAAAGAGAGAAAAAGAGGAAGAGGGAGAGACACACAGACAGATAGAAAAACAGGTGAAAAAGAGGCTCTTAAAAAGGTCTGAGATGTTTCCATCTATGGCATAATGGAGGGCTGAATTTCTCTTCTCCATAACCATCCAATATACTTCTTTTATTACTTAAAATTTTTAATTATTATTGAAAATATGCACTTAATAAAAACTCAAGCAGTAACAGAGTATACAATGTAAAATAAGACCCCACCCCTACCCACCCTAGCCCCTAACACTTCAGTTTTCCTCTTGAGAGGCAACCACTGTTCTGAGTTTCTTATTTATCTTTCCATAATATCCTATCACATATAAACAGGTATGCATCTAATTCCCTCCCTCTTGTAAAACATAAATATTAGCACACAATATATATTTTTCTATATTATTCTGTTTCCACTTGATATATCTCAGAGCTTGTTCCCCCATCTGTGCACGTAGAGAGGTCTCATTCTATTTGACAGCTGCAGAGCCTTGTATTATAGATATAACATAATTTGTGTAAGTCCCTAAATTTGGGACAAAAAAGTTGTTTCTGGTATTTTGCTATTACACACAATGATGTCATGAATACGTTTCTCTTGTTTCTTGGAACACCAGTATATAAGTTTATCAGGTAAGTTCCTGAAAGTGGAACTCCTAGGCCAAAGATAATGTTCAGCTTGATAGATACTTTTGTTTTGTCCTTGAATCAGTTTACGCTCCCATCAACAATGTCAGAAGGCTGCTTCCCCACGTCCTCACCAATACAGGGCATTTGCAGACTTCTAAGTCTTGGTGTGGCTTTATTAATTCATTCATCAAAACCATCTTCCATGTATTCTACACCAGGCTGGGCCCTGAGCACAAAGGCTGTAGAGATGAATCAGATCAATCCTGACCCTTGTCCTCATAATCTGGGCAAGTTGTCAGTTGTGGTGTAATCTGGAAAATGCAACGAGGTAGAGAGGATAGCGCAAAGGGGGTTCAATGTGTGGGGGAGGGCACTGGTAGGCCCAGGCTCCAGCACTGCTCCTCAACATCTTTTCACGGTGCTTTTCCCTCACTCCTAGGCCTATGCAAGTCAGCCCTTTCCTCTCTGGATCCTTTTTTAACTAACTGCTTAAAAATTTTTTATTTTTCTGGATCCTTTTAAAATCTCATTTTATTGTGGTGGAAAAATGATATATATATGCATATATATATAATTTACCATTTTTAAGTGTACAATTAATTGGAATTAATTATAGTCACAATATGCAATATTACCACTATCCAGTACCAAAACGTTTTAATCACTGCAAAGAGAACTCTGTACCCATTAAGCAATAGGTCCCTATTCATTCTCTCCTCCCCCCATCTCCTGGTAACCTCTATTCTACTTTCTGTCTCTGAATATAACTATTCTAGAAATATCATATAAGTGGAATCATACAATATTTGCCCTTTTGTGTCCACCTTATTTCACTTAGCATAACGTTTTCAAGGTTCACCTATGTGTCAGCACATATCAGAACTTCATTCCTTTTTATGGCTGTATAATATTCCACTTATGTACAGACCACGTTTTATTTATCCTTTCATCTGTTGATGAACATTGGGATTTGGGTTGTTTCCACCTTTTGGCTAAGTGCATAATGCTGCTATGAACATTTATGTAAACGTATGTGTTTGAGTCACTGCTTTCAATTTTTAGGCATGTAAACCTAGGAATGGAGTTGCCAGATCATATGTTAATTCTATGTTCAACTTTTTTCAGAACTGCCAAACTATTTTCTGCAGCAGTTGTACCATTTTACTTTTCTACCAGCAATGCATGAGAGAGTTCTAATTTCTCCACATCCTCAGAAACACTTGTTCTTTTCTCTCTCTCTCTCTCTCTCTCTTTTTTTGTTAATAATAGCCATCCTAGTAGATTTGAATTGGTATATCATGAATAATAATGTTGAGCATCTTTTAATGTGCTTATCAACCATTTGTATATCTTCTTTGTCCAGTCTTTTCAAGTCATTTTCCTATTTTTTTAATTGGGTTCTTTGTGTTTTTCTTGTTGTCTTGTAGGAGTTCTTCATATAGTCTGGATACTTAACCACTATCAGCTATATAAATTACAACTGTTTCCTCCCATTCGATTGATGGGCTTGATTTTTTTACTTTTTATTTTGAAATAATTTCAAATTTACAGACAGTTGCAAAAATAGTACAAAACAAATACAGATAGCCCCTGTCCAGATACCCAGATTTACCAACTTTTAACATCTTGCCACATTTATTGTTATCTGTCTGTGTCTCTGTCCATCTATCTATCATCTTTTTAAAATTTTTTATGATAGTTAATCCATTCTACATATATAATCAGTAATTCATAATATCATCACATAGTTGCATATTCATCATCATGATCATTTCTTAGAATGTTTGTATCAATTCTGGAAAAGAAATAAAAAGACAACAGAAAAAAATTCATACATACCATACCCCTTACCCCTCTCTTTCACTGATCATTAGCATTTCAGTCTAAATTTATTTTAACAATTGTTCCCCCTATTTTTAATTTTTATTCCATTTGTTTTACTCGTCTGTTGATAAGGTAGATAAAAGGAGCATAAGACACAAGGTTTTCACCATCACACAGTCACATTGTGAAAGCTATATCATTATACAATCATCTCCAAGAAACATGGCTACTGGAACACAGCTCTACATTTTCAGGCAGTTCTCTCCAGCCTCTCCGCTACATCTTGACTAACAAGGTGATATCTATTTAATGCGTAAGAATAACACCTCCAGAATAATCTCTTGACTCTATTTGGAAACTCTCAGCCACTGACACTTTATTTTGTCTTATTTCACTCTTCCCCCTTTTGGTCAAGAAGTTTTCTCAATCCCTTGATGCTAAATCTCAGCTCATTCTAGGATTTCTGTCCCACATTGCCAGGAAGGTCCACACCCCGGGAGTCATGTCTCACGTAGACAGGGGGAGAGCGGTGAGTTTGCTTGTTGTGTTGGCTGGAGAGAGAGGCCACATCTGAGCAACAAAAGATGTTCTTTTGGAGTGACTCTTAGGCCTAATTTTAAGTAGGCTTGACCTATCCTTCGTGGGGTTAAGTTTCATATGAACAAACCCCAAGATTGGGAGCTCAGCTTATTGCTTTGGTTGTCCCCACTGCTTGTGAGAATATCAAGAAATCAACTTGGGGAAGTTGAATTTTCCCCCTTTCTCACCATTCCCCCAAGGGGACTTTGCAAATACTTCCCTATTCACTGTTCAAATTACTCTGGGATTTATCAGGGCATCACTCTGGGATTTATCGGGGCATCACTCTAGACAAACCAACAAAATCTCATGCCCTACTCAAGGTCCCATGTACTGATGGTGTTCAATTAAGCTGTCCACATAAGTTATATTAGGAAATGCACTAGTCAAAATATAGATTTTGTACCAAATAAACAGTTTTTGCTTTAGTCTCAGACATAAGTTAAAATTTTAAAATATTAATTACTATCTATTTTCAACACCCTGCAGCAATGACATTCCTATGTGCTTCCTCATGCAAAAACATTTTTTAAATTTGTACCTTTAGTCACCATTCTTATACACTCTAGGCATTCCTAGATTGTACCATCTGAGTCTTTATCATCTATCTTTCCTTCTGATTTCATTTGTGCCCCCAGCCCTCCTCCCTCTATCATTCTCACATTCAGCTTCATTCAGTATTTTAACATAATTATATTACAGTTAGGTAGTATTGTTCTATCCATTTCTGAGTTTTTACAATCAGTCCTGTTGGACAATCTGTATCCCTTCAGCTCCAATTACCCAATATCTTACCTTATTTCTATCTGCTGATGGTCTCTGTTACCAATGACATTCTCCAAGTTTATTCACTAATGTCAGTTCATATCAGTGAGACCATACAGTATTTGTCCTTTTGTTTTTGGCAAATCTCACTCAGCATAGTGTCCTTAAAGTCCATCCATGTTGTTACATACTTCAGAACTTTATTCTGTCTTACAGCTGCATAATATTCCATCATGTGTATATACCACAGCTTGTTTAGCCACTCATCTGTTGATGGACTTTTGGGCTGTTTCCATCTCTTGGCAATTGTAAATAAGGCTGCTATAAACATTGGTGTGCAAATGTCCATTTGTGCCCTTGCCCTCATGTCCTCTGAGTAGATACCTAACAATGGTATTGCCGGGTCACATGGCAATTCTATATTTAACTTCCTGAGGAACCACCAAACTGCCTTCCACAGTGGTTGCACCATTTGACATTCCCACCAACAGTGGATAAGTGTGCCTCTTCCTCCACATCCTCTCCAGCACTTGTCATTTTCTGTTTTATTGATAATGGCCATTCTGGTGGGTGTGAGATGATATCTCTTTGCGGTTTTGATTTGCATTTCCCTAATAGCCTGGGAAGTTGAGCATTTTTTCATATACCTTTTGGCTATTTGTATTTCCTCTTCTGAGAAGTGTCTGTTCATGTCTTTTGCCCATTTTGTAATTGGGTTGTCTGTCTTTTTGTTGTTGAGTTGAACGATCCCTTTATATATTCTGAATACTAGACCTTTATCTGATATATTGTTTCCAAATATTGTCTCCCATTGTGTAGGCTGTACTTTTACTTTCTAGACAAAGTTCTTTGATGCACAAAAGTGTTGAATTTTGAGGAGTTCCCATTTCTTTCTTTCTTTCTTCAATGCTTATGCTTTGGGTATGGGTCTAGAAAAGTGCCTCCTATTTTAAGATTTATAAGATATCTCCCTAAATTTTCTTCCAACAGTTTTATGGTCTTAGATCTAATGTTTAGGTCTTTGATCCATTTTGAGTTAATTTTTGTGTAGGGTGTGAGAGATGAATCTTCTTTCATTCTTTTGCTTATGAATATCCAGTTCTCTAAGCACCATTTATTGAAGAAACTGTTCTGTCCCAGGTGAGTTGGCATGACTGCCTTATCAAAGATCAATTGTCCATAGATGAGAGGGTCTATATCTGAACACTCTATTCGATTTCATTGGACAATATATCTATCTTTTTGCCAGTATCATGCCATTTTGATCACTGTAGTTTCATAATACGCCTTAAAGTCAGGTAGTATGAGACCTCCAACTTCATTTTTTTTCTCAGGATACTTTTAGCTATTCGGAGCACCTGCCCTTCCAGATAAATTTGATTATTGGTTTTTCTGTTTCTGAAAAGTAAGTTTTTGGGATTTTAATTGGTATTACATTGAATCTGTAAATCAATTTAGGTAGAAATGACATCTTAATTATATTTAGTCTTCCAATCCATGAACACAGTATGCCCTTCCATCTATTTAGGTCTTCTGTGATTTCTTTTAACAATTTCTTGTAGTTTTCTTTGTATAGGTCTTTTGTTTCTTTAGTTTAATTTATTCCTAAATATTTTATTCTTTTGGTTGCAATTGTAAATGAAATTTTTTTCTTGATTCCCCCTCAGATTGTTTATTACTAGTGTATAGAAACACTACAGATTTTTGAGTGCTGATCTTGTAACCTGCCACTTTGATGTAGTCATTTATTAGCTCTAGTAGTTTTGCTGTGGATTTTTTGGGGTTTTTGACATACAGTATCATATCTTCTGCAAACAGTGATAGTTTTACTTCTTCCTTTCCAATTTTGATGCCTTGTATTTCATTTTCTTGTCTAATTGCTCTTGCTAGAACTTCCAACACAATCTTGAATAAAAGTGGTGATAGTGGACATCCTTGTCTTGTTCCTGATTTTAGGGGGAAAGTTTTCAGTAGTTCCCCATTGAGGATAATGTTAACTGTGGGTTTTTCATAAATTCCCTTCATCATTTTTGGAAGTTCCCTTCTATTCCTATCCTTTGAAGTGTTTTCAACAGGAAAGTTTGTTGAATTTTGTCTAACGCCTTTTCTGCATCAATCGAGATGATCATGTAGTTTTTCTGGTTTGATTTGTTGATATAGTGTATTACATTAATTGATTTTCTTATGTTGAAACATCCTTGCATTCCTGGGATGAATCCTACTTGGTCATGGTGTATAATTCTTTAAATGCTGCTGGATTCGATTTGCTAGAATTTTGTTGAGGATTTTTGCATCTATATTCATTAGAGAGATTGGTATGTAGTTTGATTTATTTTTGTAATTTCTTCTGGCTTTTTTTGAAAGGCTGGCTTTGGTATGAGGGTCTGGCTTTGGTATGAGGGTGATGTTGGCTTCATAGAACGAGTTAGGTAGCTTTCCCTCCTCTTCAATTTTTTGGAAGAGTTTGAGCAGGATTGGTATTAATTCTTTCTCGAATGTTTGGTAGAATTCACATGTGAAGCCATCTGGTCCTGGACTTTTCTTTTTGGGGAGCTTCTTTATGACTGGTTGAATTTCTTTACTTGTTTGTTGAGGTCATATATTTCTTCTCAAGTCAATGTTGGTTGTTTAAGCCTTTCTAGAAAGTTGTCCATTTCATCTACATTGTTGAATTTATTAGCATAAAGTTGTTCATAGTATACTGTCATTACTTTCTCTATTTCTCTGGGGTCAGTGGTTCTGTCTCCTCTTCCGTTTCTGATCTTATTTATTTGCATCCTCTCTCTTCTTTTTGTCAACCTCGCTAAGGGCCCATCAATCTTATTGATTTTCTCATAGAACCAACTTCTGGTTTTGTTGATTTTCTCAATTGTTTTCATATTCTCAATTTCATTTATTTCTGCTCTAATCTTCATTATTTCTTTCCTTTTGCTTGCTTTGGGGTTAGTTTGCTGTTCTTTCTCTAGCTTTTCCAAGTGGACAGTTAATTCCTCAATTTTTGCCTTTTCTTCTTTTTTGATATAGGCATTTTGGGCAATAAATTTCCCTCTTAGTACCTTTGCTGCATCCCATAAATTTTGGTACGTTGTGTTTTCATTTAGATTTGCCTCGAGGTAGTTACTGATTTCTCTTGTAATTTCTTCCTTGACCCACTGGTTGTTTAAGACTGTGTTGTTGAGCCTCCACATATCTGTGAATTTTCCGGCCCACTGCCTATTATTGATTTCCAACTTCATTCCTTTGTGATCTGAGAAAGTGTTTTGTATGATTTCAGTCTTTTTAAATTTATTGAGACTTGCTTTCTGACCCAGCATATGGGGTATCCTTGAGAATGATCCATGAGCACTTTAGAAAAAGGTGTATACTGCTGTTGTGGGGTATAATGTTCTATAAATGTCTGTTAAGTCTAGCTCATTTATTATATTATTTAAATTCTCTGTTTCTTTATTGATTCTCTGCTTAGATGTTCTGTCCATTGATGAGAGTGGGGAATTGAAGTCTCCAACTATTATGGTAGATGTGTCTATTTCTCTTTTCAGTGTTTGCCTCATGTATTTTGGAGCATTCTGGCTTGGTGCATGAATATTTATGATTGTTCTGTCTTCTTGTTGAATTGTTCCTTTTATTAACACATGGTTTCCTTCTCTGTCTCTTTTAACTATTTTACATTTGAAGTCTAATTTGTTGGCTATTAGTATAGCTACTCCTGCTCTTTTCTGATTGTTATTTGCATGAAATATCTTTTCCCAACCTTTCATTTTCAACCTATGTTTTTCCTTGGGTCTAAGATGTGTTTTCTGTAGACAGCATATAAATGGGTCCTGTCTTTTAATCCATCTGCCAGTCTATGTGTTTTGATTGGGGATTTTAATCCATTAACATTTAGAGATATTAGTGTATGAATAGTACTTTCTTGTACCATTTTGCCTTTTTGATGTTATATGTCATATCTAATTTTTCTTCTTTTTACCTTTACTGATAGTCTTCATTTCTACAGTCTTCTCCACACCTCTTTCTCCTGTCTTTTCATATTTGCCTCTAGCGCTCTCTTTAGTATTTCTTGCAGAGCCGGTCTCTTGGTCACAAATTCTCTCAGTGATTTTTTGTCTGAAAATGTTTTAATTTCTCCCTCATTTTTGAAGGACAATTTTGCTGGATATAGAATTCTTGGTTGGCAGTTTTTCTCAAAACATCCCACTGTCTTCTCGCCTCCATGGTTTCTGCTGAGAACTTTACACATAGTCTTATTGGGCTTCCTTTGTATGTGATGGATTGCTTTTCTCTTGCTGCTTTCAAGATCCTCTCTTTCTCTTCGACCTGTGACATTCTGATTAGTAAGTGTCTTGAAGAATGTCTGTTTGGATCTATTCTTTTTGGGGTATGCTGCACTTCTTGGATCTCTAATTTTAAGTCTTTCATAAGAGTTGGGAAATTTTCAGTGATAATTTCCTCCATTAGTTTTTCTCCTCCTTTTCCCTTCTCTTCTCCTTCTGGGACACCCACAAGCATATTTGTGCACTTCATGTTGCCATTCAATTCCCTGAGTCCCTACTCATATTTTTCCATTTTTTCCCCCTATATCTTCTTTTTCTTGTCGGATTTCAGATGTTCTGTCCTCCAATTCACTAATCTTATCTTCTGCCTCTTGAAATCTGACATTGTAGGTTTCCATTGTTTGTTTTTCATCTCTTCTACTGTGCCTTTCATTCCCATAAATTCTGTGATTTGTTTTTTCAGACTTTTGATTTCTTCTCTTTGTTCATTCCTTGCCTTCTTTATATCCTCCCTCAAGTCATTGATTTGATTTTTTATGAAGTTTTCCACATCTGTTTGAACATTCTGAATTAAATGTTTCAAATCCTGTATCTCATTTGAATTGTTGGTTTGTTCCTTTGACTGGGCCATATCTTCAATTTCCCTAGTGTGATTCATTATTTTTTGCCAGTGTCTAGGCATTTGATTACCTTAATTAGTTTTTCTGGAGATTGTTTTCACTTCTTTTACCTAGGATTTTCTTGCCGGATGAATTTGTTGTCTATCTGTTCTTTGACATTCAGTTCAGTTTTTCTGGACCACTAGCTTAGTTTTGTTTAACAGATCAGAACTTTTCAGTTCTTATTTTTTGTTTCTTGTCCTGACTGTATGGTGCCTTCCCCCCTCCCCCGCCCTGGCTTAGGAGGGTCTACTTAGGTATTATAGGCCCCAGCCAGAATTTCTCAGACCAACCTGGCCTCCTGTTAGGAGGAAAGAGTCATCTGCATCAGTTTTCCCTGAGGGTGAGACCCAGCAGGTTGAAAGACTTTCCTGTGAAGTCTCTGGACTCTGTGTTTTTCCTATCCTGCCCAGTATGTGGCACTTGTCTGCCTGCAGGTCCCACCAGCTTAAGGTGCTGCAGTACCTTTAACTTCAGCAGACTCTCCCTGCTGGGGGCGTGGTGGAGACAGAGGTGAGGTTGTAGGCTGGCTTTAATTGCTTCAGTTTTCCAGACCTTGGGGTCTGAATTCCTAGAGGGAGGGAATCCAACCTGAGCTGGGCCCCACCCCTCTCCTGGGGAAGGCACAGGCTCCAGACAAACTCTCCAACAAGCTTGTTTCTGCCTATGCCTGGGGCAGTTGCAGCCTGAGAAGCCCTGCTGCTGTATCCAAAGGCAGTCCAGCCTTTGTAGAAACACAGCCACAGAAAAAAGAAGAATCCTTCTCAGAGCAGGAGCCGGTTCTTCAGGTTTGCCAATCGAGAGTATAAGTTGGTATGTTGCTTTGTGTACCTTCAGATCCTATATGCCCCCTCCTTTCCTTCAGGGCCCAGACCCTTTCAAGTATTATGTGTTATCCGATCAAAAAAACCTGTTTCTTTTTTTCTTTTTCCATCAGCCCTGCCCCCTTGGTGCCAGGGCAAAAATCAGCGAACTCTGCTTTGACCAAGTTCAGCTGTGCTGGGGGCCTATTTTTATAGTCAGAATTTGTGAATTAATTCCACAATTGAAGGTTTGTTGCACTCAGCCCCTGCTGCTGGTAAAGTCTCTTTCCTTTCCCCTCTGGGAAGCAGCCTGTGGGGGAGGGGCGCCAGCCACCACAGCTGAGGGGAACTCATGGTTCTGGGGGACTCGTAGCCGGTCCAGTTGATTCAGCCTGGGGTACACTGCGCTGATGTGGCCCCAGGAGTTGTTCTGTACTATTCCTGGCTATTTAGTAGGTGTTCTGGAGGACGAACTAAATCCCACACCTCGCTAAGCTGCCATTTGGCATATCTATCATCTCTGAAACATTTGAGAGTAGGTTGCATGCAACACGCTCCTTGAACACTTAGCCTTCCATCTATTTTTCCTAAGAAAAGTACAGAATAAAGTTCTAGAAATTTAATGTTGATATAAAGCATTTAGTTTATATTCCATTCTTTTCAGTTATACCAATATTGTCCTTTGGGCATTTCTCCTCCATTATTAGGTCCAGTCAAAAGTCATTGTGCCAGTGGAATCTGTGGTGGACCCCAGAAAATCCACGTCCTTTAATCTTCATTCAGTATTGCTGGGTGGGAGCATTTTGATTGTTCCCATGGAGATGTGACCCACCCAATTGTGGGTGGTAACTTTTGATTAGATGATTTCCATGGAGGTGTGCCTCCATCCGTGAAGGTGGAGTTGCTTACTGGAATCCTTTAAAAGAGAAAACATTTTGGAGAGAGTCCCTTTTGGTAGAGTCAGGAGAAAGCCAGCAGACACTGCCATGTTCACCGTGTGCCCTTCCAGCTGAGAGAGAAATGGCCTTCTTGAACCAAGGTATCTTTCCCTGGATGTCTTAAATTGGACATTTCTATAGACTTGTTTCAATTGGGGCATTTTCTCAGCCTTAGAACTGTAAATTAACAACTTATTAAACTGTAAACTATTAAATTCCCCCTTTTAAAAGCTATTCTGTTTCTGGTATATTGCATTCCAGCAGGCAGCAAACTAGAACAGTCATGTATTTCATTAATTGTCATTGTCTTTTCAGTCACTCTTTCTCTCGTTTTTCTTCAATTGTGGAAACAGAGATACTACATAAACATTCCCATCTCAACCATTCCCAAGCATACAACCCAATGATATTAATTACGTTCACAATGTTCTGCTACTTTCATCACTACCTTTTAAAAAAAAATTTCATTGAGATACCTTCATACACATACAGTCGATTTGTAGTGTACAATATCATCACCTAGTTGTATATTCATCACCACGATCATGTTTAGAACATTTGCATCACTCCTGAAAGAGAAATAAAAAGAAAAAACTCATATGTTCCATACCCCTCACCCCTCCCTCTCATTGACCACTAGTATTTCAGTCTACCTAATTGTTTTTACCCCTTATCCCTTTACCCCTTATCTAGTTTTCTAGCTGCCAGAATGCAACACACCAGAGATGGATTGGCTTTGAATAAAAGAGGATTTATTTAGTTAAAAATGTATAGTTCTTCAGAGGAAAGGCAGCTAACCTTCAGCTGAGGGTCTCTCTTACACAGGAAGGCACAGGGTGATCTCTGCTGGCCTTCTCTCCAGGCCTCTCGTTCCAACAACTTTCCCCGGGGTGATTCCCTTCTGCATCTCCAAAGGCCTGGGCTGAGCTGTGAGTGATGAGATGAGGTATGCTGAGCTGCTTCACTGTGCTATGTTGAACTTTCTCATTTAAGCTTCCAGCCAATTAAATCAAACATCATTCATTGCAGCAGGCACACCTCCTAGTCACCGCTAGAACTGTAATCAGCGACAGATGAGCTTCACATGCCATTGGCTCATGTCCACAGCAACAAAATTAGGCATCTTCATCTGGCCAAGTTGACACCTGAACCTAAATACCACATACACACCCCATTATTTATTTATTTATTTATTGCTCATCTGTCCATACCCTGGATAAAAGGAGCATCACACACAAAGTTTTCACAATCACACAGTCACATTGTAAAAGCTATGATTATACAATTGTCTTCAGGAATCAAGGCTACTGGAATACAGTTTAACAGTTTCAGGAACTTCCCTCTAGCCACTCCAATACACCATAAACTAAAAAGGATATCTATATAATGCATAAGAATAATCTCCAGGATAACCTGTTGACTCTGTTTGAAATCTCTCAGACACTGAAGCTTTAGTTGGTCTTATTTCTCTCTGCCCCCTTTTGGTCAAGAAGACTTTCTCAATCCCATGATGCCAGATTCCAGTACACCCCAGGAGTCCTGTCCCACATTGTCAGGGAGATTTAAACCCCTAGGAGTCATGTCCCACATAGAGGGGAGGGCAGTGAATTTATCTGCCAAGCTGGTTTAGAGAGAGAGGCCACCTCTGAGCTACAAAAGAGGTTCTCTGGGGGTGACTCTTAGGCACAATTATAAGTGGGCTTAGCTTCTCCTTTGCAGGAATAAGTTTCACAGGGGTGAACCCAAGATTGAGGGCTCAGCCTATTGAATTGCTTGCAAGAATATCAGGAATTACCCAGATGAGGAAGTTGAATATTTCCTCCTTTCTCCCAGTCCCCCAAGGGGACTTTGCAAATACTTTTTTATTCTCTGCCCAGATTACTCTGGGATGTATCAGGGCATCACACTAACCTGGACAAACCAAAAAGATCTCACTCCCTATTCAAGATCCCATGTTTATGGTCATCACCATCTTTTACCAGTACTTTCCCATCATCACAGACAGAAACCCTACACCTATCATGCATTAACATCCCATTCTCCTTCGTATCCCTGGTAACCTGTACTCTACTTTCTGTCTCTATAAATTTGCATATTCTGAGTTCTTCATGTAAGTGGAATCATGCAGTATCTGTGCCTTTGTGTCAGTACATTTATTAACGCAACATCATGTCTTCAAGACATAGTGGCAATGTATCAAAACTTCATTCCTTTTTGATGTTTTTATTGTTAACGTGGCTTTAAAAAAATTTATTAGAGAAGGTCTAGGCTTACATAAATAACATATAGAAAAAAAAACAGAGTTCCCATATAAATCCCCCTGATG
This sequence comes from Tamandua tetradactyla, assembly GCF_023851605.1. NCBI lineage: Eukaryota > Metazoa > Chordata > Mammalia > Pilosa > Myrmecophagidae > Tamandua > Tamandua tetradactyla. The sequence continues at coordinate 24,515,166 of NC_135349.1, forward strand.
CACAGGTTTCCCTATTATTAACATTTTGCATCAGTGTGGTCCCTTTGTTACAACTGATGAAAGAATATTATAATTATACTGTTACCTATAGACCTTAGTTTACATTAGAGTTCAGTGCTCATATTCTGCAGGCCTATAGGAATTTTTTAAATTGTATTTTAGTAACATTATACAACTTAATATTTCCCCTTTTAACCACATTCAAATATATAATTCTGTGGTGTTCATTGCATTCACAATGTGGTGCTACCACATTTTCACCAACCCAAAGAGAAACTCTGTACCAATTGAGCATTAACTCCCCATTCCCTACCCCACCCCGGCCCCTGGTTACCTGTATTCTGGTTTCTAACCTTTTGAATTTGCTTATTCTAATTATTTCATATCAGTGACATCACACAGTATTTGTCCTTTTGTGTCTGGCTTGTTTCACTCAGTGTGATGTCTTCAAGGTTTATCTGTGTTATCAAATGTATCAGAACGCCATTCCTTTTTTATGGCTGAATAATATTCCATTGCGTGTGTGCGTGTGTGTGTGTGTATCATATTTTGTTTTCTCACTGATCTGTTGATGAACACATAGGTTGTTTCCATATTTTGGCAATTTTGAATAATGCCGTTAGGAACACTGGTGTGCAAATATCTTTCTGAGTTGCTGCTTTCAATTTATTTGAGTATATAGCTAGAAATGGGGTTGCAGGTCATGTGGTAATTCTATACTTCATTGTCTAAGGAACTGCCAAACTGTCTTCAAGAGCAGCTGCACCATTTTACATTCCAATGAACAGTAAAGAAGTCTTCTAACTTTTCTATATCCTCTGCAAAACTTATTATTTTCCATGTTTTAAATGGAAGCTGTTCTAGTAGGTATGAGAATGTATCACATTGTGGTTTTGATTTGGATTTCCCTAATGGCTAATGACGTTGATCATCTTTTCATGTGCTTTTTGGCCATTTGTGTATCTTTATTAGAGAAATGTCTATTCAAGTGTTTTGCCCATTTGCTAATCAGGTTATATTTTTGTTGTTGAGTTCTGGGATTCCTTTGTATATTCTGGATATTAAAACCTTATTGGATATGTGGTTTCCAAATATTTTCTCCCATAGCATAGGTTGTTGTTTTACTTTCATGATAAAGTCCATTCATGTGCAAAAGTTTTTAAGTTTGAAGTTCCATTTATCTATTTTTTCTTTTGCTGCTCTTGCTTTTGGTATAAACCATTGCCTGACATAAGGTCCTAAAGATGCTTCCCTACATTTTCTTTTAGGAGCTTCATAGTTTTGGTTCTTATAGTTAGGTCTTTGATCCATTTTGAGTTAACTTTTCTATATGGTATGAGGCAGGAGTCCACCTTCATTCTTTTATGTATGGATAGGTGCATATGGATAGGATTGCAAGGTGAAGTGATTGACCTTGGGCTGGAGGAGTGACACAATTGAGGAAACTTTGGATGGATATGTAGGTAAATGGGTATGTGGGGCACAGGGTGAGGGTGAAGGTTTCATCAGTCATGGCCTCTTTTCTGGGCAAGGTCATCATCTACTGACAATTCAGATGGACGTTTTAGAGCTTGGGTAAAGGGTGGGGACAACCAAATCAATAGGTCGAGCCCTCAGTCTTGGAGTTTGTTCATACAAAATTTATCCCCGCAAAGGATAGACTAAGTCTACTTAAAATTAGGCCTAAGAGTCAGCCCCAGAAAACCTCTTTTGTTGCTCAGATGTGGCCTCTCTCTCTCAGCCAACACAACAAGCAAACTCACTGCTCTCCCCCTCTCTGCATGGGACATGACTCCCAGGGGTGTAAACCACCCTTAAAACAATGTGGGACAGAAATCCTAGAATGAGCTGTGACTCAGCATTAAGGGATTGAGAAAATCTTCTTGAGCGAAAAAGGGAAGAGAGAAATGAGACAAATTAAAGTGTCAGTGGCTGAGAGATTTCAAACAAGTCAAGAGGTTATCCTGGAAGTTATTCTTATGCATTATATAGATATCCCGTTTTTAGCTTAAGGTGTATTAGAGTGGCTAGAGAAAAGTGCCTGAAACTGTAGAGCTGTGTTTCAGTAGCCATGTTTCTTGAAAATGATTGTATGATATAGCTTTCGCAATGTGACTGTGTGATTGTAAAAACCTTGTATCTGATGTTCCTTTTATCTATGGTATGGACAGATGAGTAAAAAATATGGATAAAAATAAACAAATGATGGGAGAACAAAGGTTAAAATATATTGGGTAGATGGAAATACTAGTGGTAAATGAGAGGAGGCGTAAGGGGTATGGTATGTATGAGTTTTTCTTTTTTCTTTTTCTGGAGTGATGCAAATGTTCTAAGAAATGATCATGGTGATGCATATACTACTATGCGATGATATTGTGAGCCACTGATTGTACACCAGGTATGGAATGTTCATATTTTAAGAATGTTCATGTTTGTATGTTGTTTTATCAATAAAAAAATTTTTTTTTTTAAAAAAAGAGCTTCGAGAAAGGATTTGAGGAGAGTGAGAGAGGTTTAGTATAGTGCTAAAGGGAATGGAAGAAGGAACTCACCAACGTTTTGAGCTTATCATGTGCCAGGCACTGTATTATATATGCTAAAGTTATAGAGATGAAAAGGATGCAGTGCTGTTTTTTTCTTTTCAGGAACTCACAATCCAAAAGTGATGGGTTTCCTGCAAATGAATCAAAATGCAGGATGCTGAGGACTGTAATAGATGGTCTGTTGCAAAAGCCTGACGGGGAGGGCTCCATTCTGAGGGTAGGGGACAGCAGCCTGTGACCTTTGACTTTGGTCTTGGAGAAAGAGTACGTGCATACAAGGCAGAAGAAAGGGAGCAGGAGTGTTCCTAAGGAGAAGCAGTGCCAGTCAAAAATAGGGAGGTGTGGAATTGCTAGAACTGCAAAATGCGTATGTGGCCAGAGTGAAAAACGAAGATGATCGTGGACAGGAGGGCTGATTCCACGTTGTGAAGTATCTTACCTGTACCAGGAGGTGGAATTTTCTCCGGGAAGTCAGGAGAGGTCTTTCAGCAGAGCAGCAGAATCTCAAGATTGCTATTTTAGGAAGCAATTTTAGTAGTAACTCAGGTGGTATTTTTGTTTCCTAGGCTGCTGAAAGCAAATACCATGAAATGGTTCAACTTGAACAATGGGACTTTATTAGCTTACAGTTTTGAGGCTGAGAAAGTTTCCAAATCAATGCATCATCAAGGCTATAGATAACGTCATTCCCGAAGACCAGCTGCTGGTGATCCTTTGCTCTCTTGTCATATATACAAGGCATGTGGTGACTTCTGTGGGTCTCTTGCTATTCCTCCAGGTTTTGTTGATATCAGCTTCTTGCTTCCTTGGCTTTCTTTCTTTTTCTCTCTGTTTTCATTTCATTTATAAAGGACTCCAGAAATAGGATTAAGACCCTTCTTGAACGAGGTTGGTTGCACCTTAACTGAAGTAGCCTCATCGGAAGGTCCTACTTACAATGAGTTTACAACCTCAGGAATGGCTTTGATTTAAGATGTTTTTCTGGAGGTATACACAGCTTCAAACCACCGTAGATGGATTGAAGGGAGAGAAACTGGAGGCAGGGAGAGGAATTGGGAGACAGCTGCAGGGTCCTGATGAGCTACAATGAGAGACTAAAGTAGGCAGGAGCAATAGGAATGGAGAGGCAGAGATTCCAGAGACATTTTTAATGAAGGGTGGTAAGGGGGGAGGTAGTAGAGTCAAGGATGACTCAAAGGTTTCTTGCTTGGCTGACTGGGTAGATGGTGATACTGTCACCAGGGATGAAGATGAAGGAAGAGGAACAGATATTAGGGAAAAGTAATGAGCACAGTTTTGAAAATACTAAGTGAAGTATTTGTAGGGCACCAAGTGTGAACAAGGTCACATGAGCTCTTGAAGCCAGAGCTCTGCCTGAGATGTTTATCACTGGGTTCCCAGTGCTTGAAACAGTGCACAGCATGCAGGAAGCACTTAATAAATATTTGTGGATCGAGTGGAGCTTTTCAGTAGACATTTGAAAACATGACTTCAGTTTTTGGCCTAGGATAGGGATTTATTTATTTTTGAGTGTGTGCTATACGGCGGGGTCACATTTCATTATTTTTCCATGTGAGTATCCCGTTATTGCAGCACCATTTGATGCATTTTTGTTTGTTTGTTTCTTGTTTGTTTTTTGGGAAGTGCACGGACAGGGAGTCGAGGCCAGGTTTCCCACATGGCAGGTGAGAATTCTACCACTGAACTGCCCTCGCACCCCCTAGGATAGGATAGGGATTTTTGAGTCATCATGTACAGATGGTAATTGAAGCAAAAGAAATTGTTCTCAATTATATTACAATGTAATTAATAATAAATTATAATATGTATTTATATCATTATAAATATATAATTTTTATTGTTAAAGAAATTAATAATACATTTCTTTTTAGACTAGAACAAAATTACTACTTGCCATCTGCCTCCTTAAAGTTAACCACTGGCCATGTAGATCCTTCCAGACCTCTTACTCTACACACACCCACACTCAGAAATATAGATTTGTGTGTTTTGTTTTGTACAGAAATAAAATCATAAATATGGATTGCTTTGCAGATTGCTCTTTTTCCCACTTAATATATCTTGGAGATCTTTCCACGTTAGTAAAGATTTATATATAGCTCCTAATATACTCAAGATATTATCCTGGACACAATGTACTATGGAAGTTAAAAGCACAGACTCTAGATTTAAACTGCCTCAGTTAAAATCCTTGCTCCCCCACTTATTAGATGTATGATTTTGCAAATTATTCTTTATTTCCTCATCTATAGATTGGGGTGGTGACAACAGCATGTTTCTCTTGGAGTTATTGGAGATTAAAATGAGGTAATACCTGTAAAGCCCCGAGACCATATGTGGTGCATGGTAAATTTTCATTTTAAAAGTTAATCCTTTGTCACTTCAAACTACCACACGTTTTTAGAGTAGGTCTTCTTTCTTGATTATAGTTATATCAGACACTCTCAGTTTATATTGAAGAAGTTTACTTCTTTGTATTTTTAAGCACTTCACAAATTTTCATTGGGAGATTACAGAGACCCTTCATATAAACTAAGACTCAATAAAATAGAGAAATCACATAGAACTTTCCATTTTAATACTACCCTGATCTACCCAGGCTGTTTGGTGGTTTAAAGCTGAATGTACACCAGAAAAACATGTTCTTGAATCTGATCCATTCTGATGGGTATAAACTCATTATGGGTGAGAACTTTGGTTGAAGTTCCTTCAGTTAAGTTTGTGGCCCACCTCAATCAAGGTAGGTGTTAATTCTATTACTGGAGTCCCTTATAAGCAGAATGAAATTCAGACGGAGAGAGAGCAAAAGCCATAGGAAGCAAGAGGCAGGACATCAACAGAACCTGGAAGGGAAGGAAGAGACCTGGAGATGCTGCCACATGCTTTGCCACACGACAGAGAAGTCAAGGATTACCAGCAGCCAGCACCAGAGTTCCACAGTCTTGGGAGAGGAAGCATAGCCTTTATAATGCCTTGATTTGGATTTTTTTTAGCTTTAAAATTGTAAGCTAATAAATTCCCATTGTTTAAACCTCACCCATTTTATGGTATTTTCTTGAGCAGCCAAGGAAATTAAAACAGGCTGTAACACCAAACAATGTGCCAACACAAATTGTAAAATCAGAAGAGCTCTGTATACAATTCTTAATAAAATGGTGCTTAGCATGGTCACAGTGAAAAAAAAAACTTAACCCTTTGATGATAGAACAATGGTTGCCTTGAGGGCAGGGAGGCAAGACTGACGGGAAAGAAGCATGGGAGAAGTTACTGAAGTGAAGGGAACATTTCAAATCTTGATTGGGATGTTGTTTACATAGTTATTACATTTGTAAAAACTCATGCCATTGAACATTTAGGGGATGTACATTTCACCTCAGTACAAAACAAAGCAAACATTATTAGTTACTATTAAGCATTTGACTGTTAATATGTCGTGCAGTTTTTTTCTCCCCCTTTTCATTTGTAGGGGGTCTTTAGCATACAAAAGTTTTAAATTTTAAATAGTTAAATATTTCAATCTTTTCATTTAGGGTTTCTATGTTTATTCTTACTTCAGAAAGCATCTCTTATTCCAAGCCTTTAAACATATTTTCCTATTTTTTCAATATATTTTTTAATCCTGTGTGTTTGTGTCTGTCTGTCTGTCTGTGTGTATTATATGTAGCTGTTCACTAGCAGGAGGCCATGAGCAAGTTTCCTAAAATTGCTAAGCCTTGGTCTTCTCATTCATAAAATGGGAGTAATCTCATTATTGACATGATTGACCAAGATAACAAATAGGTAAGGGTGGGCCATGGTGGCTCAGCAGGCAGAGTTCTCGCCTGCCATGCCAGAGACCCAGGTTCGATTCCCAGTGCCTGCCCATGCAAAAAAAAGAAAAAAAACAAAAATGATAACAGTTAAAAGCTGCTAAATCCATGACCCATTAGAAGGTATTCAGTAGAGTATAGCTAGTGTTGTTATTTATTATGTTATTGTGCAGCTATTATAGTACTTGACACTTTGTATCATATTTTTTATTAAAGTAAAATATGCATAACATGAAACTTGCCATTTTAACTATATAAAAATTTACAATTCAGTGACATTAGAATATTTACAATGTTGTGAAACGATCACACTATCTAGGTCCAGAAATGTTTAAAAACATTTTTATTGACAAATCTTCACACATACATTCCATATATGGTGTGTAACCAATGGCTCACAATATCATCACATAGTTGTATATTCATCATTTTTTTAGAACATTTGCATCACTCCAGAAAAAGAAATAAAAAGAAAAACTCATACATACCACACCCCTTACCCCCCTCTCATTGACTACTAGTGATTCCATCTACCCAATTTATTTTACCCCTTATCAGCACTATTATTTATTTATTATTTATATTTTATTTTTCAATTCATCTGCCCATATTCTGGATAAAAGAAGCATCAGACACAAGGTTTTCACAATCATACGCTCGCATGGTAAAAACTGTATAGTTACATAATCGTCTTCAAGAATCAGGGCTACTGGAACACAGTTCAACAGTTTCAAGTACTTTCCTCTAGCCACTCCAAGGCACCATAAACTAAAAAGGGATATCTATATAATGCATAAGAATAACCTCCAGGATAACCTCTTCACTCTGTTTGAAATTCTCAACTACTGAAACTTTATTTTGTCTCATTTCTTTCTTCCCCTTTTTGGTCAAAGCCTGACCAAATCCCTTGATGCTGGGTCCTGGCTCATCCTGGGATTTCTGTCCCACATTGCCAGGGAGATTTACACCCCTGGGAGATTTACACGTAGCAGGGGAGGGCAGTGAGTTCACCTGCCAAGTTGGCTTTGAGAGAAAGTCCACGTCTGGGCAGCAAAAGAGTTTCTCTGGGGGTGATGCTTAGGCCTCATTTTAAGCAGGCTTTAGTTCCAGAATATTTTTGTCATCCCAAAAGGAAACCCCATGCCCATTACATGGCCACTCCCCATCCCTCCATCTTCCCAGCCCCTGGTGACCATTAATCAGTTTTCTGTCTTAATCAATTTACTTATTGTGGATATTTCATATAGAGGGAGTCATATAATATGTGGTCCTTTGTGTTTGGCTTCTTTCACTTAGTATAAAGTTTCGAGGTGCATCCATGCTGTAGCATGTATCACTACTTCGTTCCTTTTCGTAGCTGAATAATATTCCATTGCATGGATATGTCACAATTTGTTTATCCATTCTTCAGTTGATGGACATTTGGATTTTTTCCACCTTTCGGCTATCGTGAATAACACTGCTGTGGACATTCATACACAAGTATTTGTTTGAACAGTTGTTTTTAATTCTTTGTGGTATGTTCCCAGAAGTGAATTGCTAGGTAATTCTATGTTTAACTTATTGAGGAACTGCCAAAATGCTTTCCACAACAACTGCACTATTTTACATTCCCACCAGCAATGTATGAGGGTGTTATCATAATTTTTAGTTTGTCTCTTTCACTAAAGCTTTTCAATGATAGGAAATGTGGCTTCCCTCAGTATCTAACAAGGTCTGGCATTTAGCACGTGTTCCTATGTTTGTTGAATGAATGAACTGGTTGAGTGAAACAGAACAAAAACCAAGTAGTAAAGGCAGAAGGGAGGAGTAATTTTATCAAGAAGTTCTAATATGAAACTAAACACAAAATGGAGCTCTATCCAGGTCAGAAGGAACCCCATTAAATACCCACAGGCTCTTGTTCAAGGATAGACTCTAGAAGGACTGAGGTCCCATGGGTTGAAATTGCATGTAGAAATTGAGGGGACCTTGCATTTTCCTAGAAAGAGGGCGCATAGCCACATCTCATTTCCCAGGGGAACAGGGATCCTGTATCACCTGTCCATCACCACACCCCTAAGTGTGCAGAAGAGAGCCTGGCCACCAGGAGCTGTAAAATGAATGATGATTGAATGAATGTCAGACTGAATGAACAAAAAGTTTTCATCAGATTCTCGAAGGGGTCTGTAACCCCAAGAAGGTTTAAGACTCGATAATCTAGAAAGAGAAAATGGAACAGATCACTGGGAGAAGTTTTATCATGGGCCAGAATTGTGAGAGGAATTTACCAGCATTAAAAGCTTGAAGGTGCGCCCCCCGCCCCTCAGCCTTTTCAGTTGGCTCTCTGATTCTCACATCACGGTAGCCTCTAGCCAGGTTTGAGTCATAAATGAGATTCTGTCATTGTCAACCTGTTTAGGCCTTGATTTCCAAAGTAGCATCCCCTTTAAGGGCCTATCAAGTGGATTAAGTCAGAATGTTGATACAATGCTAGAGCATTATAGCGTATAACCAACTTTGTTTTCTCTCCTGCTCTCCTCCCTTCATTTCTGTGTAAAGAATTTGTTCACATGCACTTACCCTGATTGTCAGGGCTTGGGGCAGTTCCTTGCTCTAACCAGTTTGTCTTTACCCGTCCACAGAACCACTCGGTTTGGTTCTGTAAGTATCAATTATAGTCATTTGCAAGAACTGTTTTCCGCATAAGCCTAATTACTCCACAGCACAAGAATAACTCATATTTGTTGAACCTCTACTGTGCACTAGCACTGTGCCGGGCACTTTCATGCCTTATCTTACCTTACTGATTAGAGTTGTCATTAAGTAGATGCATTAACAAAGTTTTTGCCTTATGGATATTAACTTTGTGCTTGGATCAAATAAGAACTAAAAGTAATTTGTTTTAGGTTTTAATCTAAATGTCAGAAATAGTCAAGCATGCAGCCTTAATATAAGACTGAAAGTTGGGTCCTCAGGGGACCTGGCCTGTAAAGAGCTGTTTTTAATAATTTGACCAGTAAATGTTTATGGAATGGTTTTTGTGGTCTCAAACTGTCGAAAAGATCTGGGGATCCTGAGAACTTTGTAACTGGCCCAAGCCCTCTGTGTGTCACCCAGAGCCAACTGGTGGCTTCCCTAAAGCCAGCATCTGATAGGCAGAGAGTCAGAAGAGATCTCTCTGGGAGATTAAGGATGGAGAACTTTAAGTAGGAAAGGGACTGGACTTCGCATGGGAAACTTGGGTTCAGTTCTGTCTGAGCCATAACTGAGCAAGTCCCTTCACCTCTCCACACCTCAGTTTTGCATCTAGAAAATAAAAGGGCAAGGGCTGTTGAACTCATTCAGTTATTAAGTGCTTTCCATTTGTTTGTTTCTAAGATTCTCTATCAGCCACGCCTTTTTTTTCTTTAAGAAAACACTAGGCTTGGAATTCCAATGAAATTGATCAATGGCATTTATTTAAGGCATCCACTCTACTCTAGAGGAGTACGCCAGAAACTTGGGGGCAAGAGGAGTGGTACCGTTTTCAAGAGTTGAATATTCAGATTCCGTTTTCGGCATTGTCCAGCGTTGGCTATGTGCTCAAAGGCAACCAGCCCGCGTTTGGCCACACTTTGTCCCTTAAGTTTTCCATCCAATAATGCAGTAGGTATGATGGTCTCCTTTAGCGGGGAGGTCCCCCAAACTGAGTCTCGGCGACAGCACGTTATGGCTTATCCAGCGGGTATCGACCTAGGCAGGATTTGAACCCAGGACTCCTGCCCTGTTGCGTTCTTTCCGGTAAAACTGGACCTCGGTGTTCTCGTCTCTAAAAGGGGGCGAAGTTAGATCGTCTGTACTGAGCAGCCTTGCAGCTCTAGGAGCCTATGCATTTAAGAGTCGCTAAACGTCAGAGGCCAAGCGTGAAGTGTAGACAGGAAACAGTACTGCCCTGCAAAGAAGAGCAGAGGGCCAAGCCCGCCGGCGGCGGCAAAGGACCGAATCCGAGGGCTGGAGCTCCGCCCCCGGGCGGACCCCAAGCCCTTACCCGGAACCTGGGCGCGGCTGGGCCGTGCTATTGGCGCGGGTAGGGGATGAGCCGCAGAAAAATGCTTGCGATGAGGTTTCCGTTGAAAAGCCCCTTCGGTCTCTCAGGAGGGAGGATCTATAACTGTACAACGTCTCTAGGATTAGGGCCCTGGCCTCTCTTCCTTCTACTTACCCCCGGCGAAGCTATCCCTTCCTCATTGCCCCTTCACTGGGTTTCCTTTGGTACGCCCCCACCCTGATTTGGGGAGGCCGGGCTGCCGTCCGCGTGGACACTGCGCATGCGAGTCCCCGCTGCCGGGTGGGTGGGTTGGGGGAGAGGGAAGCGCGGAGCCGGGACCCCGCCCCTCCGCAGCTCCACGCGTGACGTCGCGGGGGGCGCCGGCCTCCGCCCGGCTGCGAGCGGTGAGAGCCCCGGCGGGCGGCCACCACGCAACTAGGCGGGGACGGGATGCGGGGCTTGAGTTCTTGCAGGAGGGGATCATGGTGGGGAGCGGGAGGCCCTGGTGGACCACCAGCTGCTGATCCTCAGACTCTGCCCTCTCCTCTCCTCCTTTTCCCCGGTCCAGATGAGCCGAGACGGAAGGCAGGGCACGGGCTGTACATTTGTGACACTTGCTTTGTCCCCTGCACCCTCCTACCCGCACCCCGTAGGTTTCTTTTCTGGCCTTGCAGATGTGCTTTTTCTCTAAGCTGTTGCTTCTCGCGTGGGATAGGACAGTAGATCAGAAGGAGCCCCTTATTTGGAAGCAGGAGATAGATTTCAGACCTTGGCTGAACCACTCTTGTGTTAAAGTCCCTGAGCCTCCGTCCCCCCCCCCACCCCACCCCCCGCCATGGTATTTTTGCTCCCCTCACCGGGTAGCTTAGAACATCCGAGACTCAGAGAACGAGAAAGGAAACGACAGTTGTTGAGTTCCTCTGTTGCCAAGTATTGTGCAAAGTGCTTTATCTGCCTGTTTCATCCTCATTACGTGGCGGTCTTGGAATACCCATTTCACAGATTCTTATGCAAAAGTTAGCTGATTTGGTTTCACATAGCCAGTATGTAGCAGAGGGAGATGCAAACCCAGCTGGGATTTTGGCTCCAAATCCCGGCTCTGTTGGTCAGCCAGCCTTCACTTCCCTCCTCTGGTCTCTGGTTGGAACTGTTCTACAGCCAAACCCTAGCTCCAAAACAGCCGCTTCCTATTTTTCCTACTGAGAATTCTCCCTTTCCAGCTGTCTACCATGGGGTTCTCTGCTCTGGTTCCATCTTGAGTACCTTGGGAAACGAAATGCAGCAAACATTTTCTGAGTGGTGCAGGGAGATAGGCTCTTCAAGTCAGGAACTTTGGATTCTTGGCCTGGCTCTTGCCACTAAGTGGCTGTTTGGTCTTGGTCAAGTTTCTTGTCTTGTCTGCGCTTTAGCTTTCCTTTGAATAAAATGGATGAGTGCTTTCTGATCAGCAGCGTCTGGTCGTGTTCTCCCTCTCTGTCCCCCAGCAGGCTCTTGGTGGAAGCCCAGAACCTTCTGCTCCCCATGGGCAGCTGCCAGGCAGGGCACAACCTGCACCTCTGTCTGGTTCACCACCCACCTCTGGTCTGTGCCACGCTGATCCTGCTGCTGCTTGGTCTCTCGGGCTTGGGCCTTGGCAGGTTCCTGCTCACCCACAGGACTGGCCTCCGCAGCCCCGATATCCCTCAGGTGAGTAGCCTCCTGCCCGTCCTTCCCATGCAGGTCTGCTCTGGCTGCTAATCTACTCTCGCCTCTCTGTCACCCTCATTCTGCCCACAGGATTGGGTCTCCTTCTTGAGGTCCTTTGGCCAGCTGACCCTGTGCCCTGTGAATGGAACAGCCATAAACAAGTGGCATGGGTCTCAGGTTGTGGGCTTACTGACCACCTTGAACTTCGGAGATGGTCCAGACAGGAACAAGACCCAGACATTCCAAGCCGTGGTCCTGGGTAGTCAGATGGGCCTGAAAGGTGAGATGGGGGGAGGGTGTGGGGTTCAGGCATCGGAACACGGAGGGCCAGGCCCCACCTCTAACCTCAGCACCCCGGGGACACATCCCTGGGCCTTAGTCAACTTCTCCTATAGTAAGAACTAGATACTTTCAGGGCAGGAAGTACTGCCCACAGTATAGATGCTCTATAAACATTTTCTCTTTCCCTTTCCAGCTCTGAAGTTCTTTGATTCTATTCTTGGGGGTGGGATAGGAGGGCTAGGTTTGATTCAAAGTTCTTTCTCACCTCTTTCATCCCTACAGCCTTCTCTTAAAGGTGACTGCTTTTTCCTATCAGGGATGCCATGTTCTGTTCAATGAAATTTGTATCTTTAGAGCCCACTCTTTTCTTAGCACAGTGCTGTGTGCTATGGAGGACACGGGAAAAATGAGACACCATCCATTTCCAGAGTGCTTATGGTCTTTGGGGGAAATAATCATTGGGCACCATGAAATCCTGTGTAACATTAGGGTTCAAGTTCCTTAACTAAAAACTGGGGAGGTGAAGAGGGAGGAGGGAAAGGTAGAATTCCCTGACTTCTAGGTCCTTTCTGACACTATCCTGCTAAGATTCTCCTGAGTTGCATATTTCTGTGTACATTTCTGTGTATTGGTGGGTGGGGTGAGGGTTCCTGCATGTCCAGAGGTACATGTATATAAAGAAAGTGCAAGAATGAAGGAATTTGTCTGATATGTACAGACTTGGAGCAGTTTATACAATTTATGATGGCTTTTTTGAGATGTAATTCACATGCCGTATGATTCACTTATTTAAAGTGTACAATTCATTGCTTTTTTAGTATATTCACAGAATTGGGCAGCCATCATCACAGTCAATTTTAAAACATTCTCATTGCTCTTAAAAGAAACCCTGTACCCATTAGTAGTCACCCCTGTTTTCCTCTGACCCCTAGCCCTATGCAGCCATTAACCTGTTTTCTATCTCTGTAGGTTAATTTATTGTGGTCATTTTATATAAGTGGAAGCATATACATGTAGTTGTCTGTGATTGGGTTCTTTCACTTAGCGTTAATGAGCCCTATGCAGCCACTAACCTGTTTTCTATCTCTGTAGGTTAATTTATTGTGGTCATTTTATATAAATGGATGCATATACATGTAGTTGTCTGTGACTGGATTCTTTCACTTAGCGTTAATGTTTACTAGGTTCACCGTGCTGTAGCATGTATCACTATTGAGGAAGAATGTAGTACTGCATGGATAGACCACATTTTGTTTATCCACTCATTAGTTATAATGTTGCTATGAATGTTCACGTACGATTTTTTTTTTAACTTTTGATTTGACGTATTTTCAAACTTACAGGGCGGTTACAAAAATCATCTAGTCCCCGTATACAGAAATCCAACATACCCCTATAAACCCCCTCAAGATACCCAGATCAACCAATTTTACAATTTTGCTACATTTGGTGTATCATTTTATCTATCTCTCTTTCAGTCTACCCATCCATCCATCCATGTCTTTATCAATCCATTTTCTGAACACTTGAGTGTAGGTTGTATATCTCATGCTCCTTGAACACTTAATGCTGCCATCTACATTGTCTAAGAACAAGGATTTTCACTTATGTAACCACCATAAGTGCAGTTATGAAATTCAAGCAATTTAACGTTGATGCAAAGCTTACAGTCTATATTCCAATTTTTCATGTCCTAATAAATGTCCCTTTGAGTCTTTTCTCCATCCTTGCAAGATCCAATCTAGGATCATGTATTGCATTTACTTGTCATTGTCTCTTTAATTGCTCTTGATTTTTTTTTTTTAACTGTGAGACATACAACATAAATTTTCCCATCTGAGCTACTCCCAACATGCCATTCAGTGTGATGAATCATACTCATAATATTGTAGTACCTTGACCACCTTCCATATTAAAACTTTCCCATGTCTCCAAACAGAAACCCTCTAGCCATTATGCATTAATTCCCCATTCCCCTGTCTCCCAATCCCTTGCAGTCTGTACTCTAATTTCTGTCTCTATGAGCTTGTATATTCTCTAATATTTTCTTTGTCGTTACCATGGAGCTTCAATTTAATGCCCTAAATCTATGCCAATCTTGTTGTGCTTTGATACCAACTTAGCTAAAATAGTATATACACACTATGTTCCTATAGCACTCTGTTACCCACCTTTTTGTAGTTCTTATCTCAAATGACATGTTTTTACAATGTGATTCCAAAAACACTAATCTATCATTACATTTTGTACATTTGCCTGTTAGATACTGTAGGAAGTAAAAAAGTGGAGTTACAAACCAAAAATACAGTAATACTGAAATTTATATATACCCATGTCATTAACCGTACTAAAGAGCTTTATTTCTTCATGTGACTTCAATCTGTCATCTTGATTCCTTTCAACCTGCAGAAGCTCTTGAGCATCTCTTGTAGGACTGGTCTAGTGGTGACGAACTCCCTCAACTTTTGTTTACCTGGAAATGTCTTAAAGTCTCCCTCATTTTTGGAAACAGTTTTGCCAGATATAAAATCCTTAGTTGGCAATTTTTTGCTTTGAACACTTTATGCCTTCCCATTGCCTTCTTGCCTTCATGATTTCTGATGCAAACCTGGTACTTAAACTTATTGAGGCACCCTTGAATATGACACTTTCCTTCCCTCCTGTGGCTTTCAGAATTCTCTCTTTATCTTTGACACTTAACAGTTTGGTTATAATGTGTTATTGTGTGCATCTATTTACGTTTATCCTACTTGGAATTTATCCTGTTGAGCTTCTTGGATGTGCATATTCATCTCTTTCCTTAACTTTGGCATGTGTTCAGCCATGGATTCTTTGAATATTCTCTCTGCCCTTGTTCTAGTTTGCTAGCTGCCAGAATGCAATATACCAGAAATGGAATGGCTTTTAAAAGGAGAATTAATAAGTTACTAGTTTATAGTTCTAAGGCTGAGAAAATGTCCCAATTAAAACAAGTCTATAGAAATGGCCAATTGATGGCATCCAGGAAAAGATACCTTGGCTCAAGAAGGTTAGGGTCTCTCTCTCAAGTGAGTAGGCACATGGCAAGCATAGTCACAGTTTCTCTCTTGGCTGGAAGGGCACATGGTGAACATGGTCAGGGTCCCTCTCTCACCTGGAAGGGCACATGGTGAACACAGCATCACCTGCTGGCTTCTTCTCCTGGCTTGTTGTTTCATGAAGCTCCCCGGGAGACGTTTTCCTTCTTTATCACCAAAGGTCGCTGGCTGGTGGACTCTGTTTCTCGTGGCTATGTCGTTCTGCTCTGCTCTCTGAATCTCTCTCTTTCTCCAAAATGTTTCCTCTTTTATAGGATTCCAGAAATTTAACAAGACCCACCCAAATGGGTGGAGACATGTTGTCACCTAATCCAGCTTAACAACCACGCTTGATTAAATCACACCTCCAGGGAGATGATCTTTTTACAGTTTCAAACATACAGTACTGAATAGAGATTATTCTGCCTTTATGAAATGGGATTTAGATTAAAACATGGCGTTTCTAGGGGACATACATCTTTTCAAACCAGCACAGTCCTTTTCTCTCTTTCTTCTCCTTTGGTGACTCCCACTTTGTGTGTACACTGGTACACTTGAGAGTGAACAGGCTCCGCTCACTTTTCTTCATTATTTTTGCTCCTCAGACTGGATGTTTCAAATGTTTTATCTTCAACTTCTCTAATTCTTTCTTCTGCCAGCTCCAATCTGCTATTGAACCCTTCTAGGGAATTATTGATTTCTATTACTGTGGTCTTCAGCTCTGTTTGGTTCCTTTTCATAATTTCCATCTCTCTGCCCATGTTTTCTTTGTGTTCATCTCTCATTTTCCTGATTTCATTTTTCTTTGTTTTCCTCTTTGAGCATATTTGGGACCAGTTTTTTAAAGTTGTTGTCTGGTATGTCCCAGGTCTGGTCCTCCTCATTGGTAGTTTCTGATGCTTTAATCTTCTCCTTTGCCTGGGTCATCGCTTCCTGTTTCTTTGTATGTTTTGTAATATTTTGTTTAAAACCTGGACATTTTGAAATTTTAATGTATTATTGCTAGAATTTAGATACTGAAATATCTGTTCCTTAAGCTTATATCCAATTATTGCTACAACAGAGCTTTCCTTAATTTGTAGGAGCTAGCAACAACAAAAAGATGGAGGAGGAGGAAGAAGGGGAGGGGGACAGGGTAGGGTAGGGTAGAAGAGGAGGTGAAAAGGAAAACTCCTTTCCCAGTCTTTGCAGAGTGACCTGTGTATATATTATCCATACAATGGGTTTATCCATACAATGAGTTTAGAGAATAGCTCCAGGCCAAAACATAGGGACCTTCCTGATCCTTCCTGCATATGCATCTTGTCTTGGCATGCATCTTGATTTGGGCATGTGCGTGTGGCCCTAGGGATTCTCCTTTTACACAATTCCAAATGTCCCCTCTTTTCTAAGAAACAGTTGCCTCACTGTCTGGGCACTGTATGGTATATCCTATAACCAGGAAGCCCTTGCCACAGGCAGCACCACTTAACTACTCTCCCCCAGTGTTCTGTAAGAGAGTTTCATGAGCCTTCTACACTCAGGATAAGTTCTAGGAGGGCAAGCCCTTCAGGCCACCTCCATACAGAGTGGACCAGACATACACATGCTCCCAGCATGTGCAAGAGGGTTACTGTACTGGGACCAGGGAGCCCACTGGAAGGGTGGGCTGGCTGTGCCCAGAGCTGGTAATGGGTGGAGGAAGGGCCAGCCAGGGCTCCAGGAGATCCTACCATTTTTAAGTAGCTTTTTGCTTGATGTGGTGCTTGCCCCCTTACTGCAGTCCTTTAACTGTTTTCTGGAGCTTTGAGAAAGACGTTTCTGTCAGTTTTTGTTGGATATTCAAAGTTTGTGTCAGACAGGGTCTTGAAGCTTCTCACTGTGCCATGTTGATCAGGGCAAGGACTCATATACAATATTTTGTGTGGCTATATGCTTTCAGTCCTCTTGGGTATAAACCTAGGAATGGAATTGGTAGATCATATGGTAACTCTGTGTTGAACCTTTTGAGGAACTGCTAGATTATTTTCTAGCATCATTGTATATTTCCACCAGCACATCCTCACCAAAAATAGTTATCTGTCTTTTTATTATAACCGTCCTAGTGAGTGTGAAATGCTATCTCAATATAATTTTGATTTGTATTTCCCTATTGGCTAATGATAAGTATCTTTTCATGTGCTTCTTGGCCATTTGTATATTTCCTTTGGAGAAATGTCTGTTTAAGTCCTTTACCCATTTAAAAATTGGGTCATCTTCTTATTGAATTGTGAGAGTTTTTTATATAGTTTAGATGCACGTTCTTTATCAGATACATGTTTTGCAGATATATTCTCCCATTCTGTGGGTTATCTTTTCCCTTTTTTTAATCCTTTTTTTGGGGGGGGTGGAGGGAGGTTACATGGTCTAGTAATCGAACCCTTCCATCCCGGGTCTCCTGCATGGAAGGCAGGCATTCTAACCACTAAACTACCCATGCATCCTTTTTGTTGTCCTTTTGAAACAAGAAATTTTTTTTATTTCAATGAAGTCCAGTGTATCTGTTTTTCATTTGTGTCGCCTGTGCTTTTGGTGTCATATCTAAGAGCTCATGAAGATTTATACCTTTTCTCCTAAGAGTTTTATAATGTTAGCTCTTGCATTTAGGTCTTTGATCCATTTTGAGCCACCTTTTGTCCTTTTGTGTGTGGTGTGAGGAATGGTCCAACTTTGATTCTTTTGTGTGTGTAGATGCCCCATTGTCCCAGCATCATTTTTTGAAAAGACTTTTCTTTCCCCCCAAATCAGTTGACTGTTTATTTCTGGACTGTCAATTATATTGCATTGGTCTATATGTCTATCCTTATGCCATTACCACACTGTCTTGATTACTGTTGCTTTATAGTAAGTTTTGAATCAGAAAAGTGTTAATCTTTCAACTTTGTTCTTCTTTTACAAGATTGTCTTGTCTAGTCTGAATCCCTTGAATTTCTATACAAATTTTAAGATTAATTTATCAGTTTCTGCAAAGAAGCCCTATTCTTTTTTTTTTTTTTTTTTTGGTGCATGGTCCAGGAATTGAACCTGGGTCTCCCAGATGGAAGGTGTGCATTCTACCACTGAACCACCCATGCACCTCCTATTCTTTTTTTAATACAGTTTGGAAACCATGTAAATACATTAAAGATTATTTCGGATAAAATGCAAAATAGCAACATACGATTGTACTACCCAAGCAACCAAAGTGAATACCTTCTGCATAACCAGTGTGAGGAATACACCTGTAAGATGTGGGCCCTCCCTTTCATGTTGCTTACATAATAGCAAGGATACAGATGTGAATAGAAATCAGTACCGCTCATGTGTGAAGTAAAACACAGGGTACAGTGGGAGCATCCAGAAGTCTATAAAGCAAGGATGTTGAGGATATGCTTTATCCAGGATCCATCACCTGAGGTGAAGCTTGAGGAAGGCTTAAGATTTGCCATTCCAGCCAGAGGGAACAGCATGTTTAGCTCATGCAGAGGAAGGAGTGTTGAATGACTGGTGGAAGAATCCATTGGGACCCCATAGACGGTCTCGAACTTCAAGCCAAGATACTCGGATTTGGTCTTGTACATTAAGAAGACTCAAAGATTTTATTCAGCAAAATAATTTTATTTATGTTGATCTTTTTAAAAGATCACTCCGTTAGCTGACCGCCTGGAGGGAATGCTTCCAGATACAGGAAGACCCAAGGAAAGGGTTACAGTAAAGAGATGATGAGAACCTGAGCTAAGACAGGATGTGAAAGAAGGGAACTGATTTGAGAGAGAGGTTAAAAGGGTGGCCTTGGGTGGTACAACGGTGGCTCAGTGGCAGAATTCTTGCCTGCCATGCCAGAGACCCAGGTTTGATTCCCGGTGCCTGCCCATGTGGGAAAAAAAAAAGGGTGGGCTTGACAGGACTTGGTAGCTGATCCCCATTTGGGGATGATAGATGAAAAGGGAGAAATTCTCCTGTGGAATTTGACATGTACATTTTCTCAGAGCTGTCCTCATGGTCTATACATTGGTTTGTATTTATCTTTTTCTTATTTTATAACATGATAAGGATTTTTCTATATTATTACATGGTCTTCAACATTATCATTTTAGTGGCCCATTTAAAATTATGTTCAGTGCAGCCAAATTGTCTTCTAAAAGGTATACCAATTGAGAGTGCCTGTTTCCCTACAACCTCAATAACATTTGTTGTTACCAGTCTTTCTAATTATGGGGAAAAGAATTGCCAAAGAAATTACTAGATTGTTCTAATTGATTTTCTCCTCATTCCTTCTGAGCTTGAGCATCTTCTTAGAGGGTTTTTGGCCATTTTTGTGTCTTCTGTGAATTACCTGTTCATATCCTTTGATCATTTTTCTTTTAAGTTATTTGCACTTTTCTTCTTTATTTTTAGGTCTGTTTTACATTTTGGATACTAGAAGTTTTTGTCAATTAAATGATTTATAGGTATTTTCAACCAATCTATTGCTTTTTTTCATTTATATTTCATTGTATGTAAGCCTTTAATTTTTATGAGGTTTATCCATCTTGCCCTTTATTAAGACTTTTAGATTTTGTGTCTTTCCTAAACAAGTCTTCTTCACTCAAACATTACAAAACTATTCTTCTGTATTTTCTTTTAATACTTGCTTAGGGGTTTTTTTGTTTGTTTGTTTTCTTTTTCTTTCTTTATTTTTCACAGCTCATAAGTCCATGTGGACTTTATTTTAATTTTCAGTGTGAGGTCAAAGTCTAACTTCAGTATTTTTTTCCAAATGGAAATTGTCCCAAGGCCATTGACTGAATAGGCCATCCTTTCCCCACTCATTTGAAATGGGGTGTGAACCCTGTAATGCATTTTGGTATCTAGTGGAAAACTTTCCTTAAAAAGCACAAACCAGTTTATATGGCCTGTGTCACAATGTATATCATTCTTCGTCTCACTGCAATCTCAGGAGTACTAGTATTAATGTTCTATTGATTTTAAGTTAATTTAACTTCATTTTTGTTGAAATTGGCACGCCGTTACTTTCACTTCTCAGCAAAGTATATGATGGTAAATAAAGCACTTTATTTAATAGAATCAACACCAAAATGCCCGACATTGTAGGAAGGCTTAGAAACAAACAGACGTGGAGGCGGTGATGGTAGCACACGAGTTGTGAATGAAATTAACACCACTGAATTATACACTTGAAAGTGGTTTAAAATGGGAAATTTTATACATCTACATGTTACCACGATACAACTTAAAAAAAGAGAAAGAACTGACTAGAAGTCTGACGATTGATTGCTTCCACCCCACCCTTCACTTTCTTCCATGTCTTCTCCAATGCCTTTCACAGGTTCTTCTGCAGAAAAGCAGGTCCTTGTAACAGCCAGGATAACCACAGAAAGGACCCCAGGAACCTGCCTGTATTTTAGCACTGTTCCAGGAATCCTACCGTCCAGCCAGCCCCCCATACCCTGCTTGGAGGATGGAGTGGGAAATGCCACTCTGAGCCCAAAGATGGCTGAGGAGTGCATCAGGGTCTGGAGCCACGAAGGCCTTGTGCTCACCAAACTGCTCACCTCAGTAAGTCCCTTTGTGGTAAGGGCGACCACAGATGGCCCATGCTGACCACCGTGACCTGGGGCTCCTGGAGGCAGTGAGGCCTAAGAGTAAAAACCCAGGCCTTACAATTCTGCCCTCCTAGGCTCTGTGACCTTGAGCAAGTGCCTTAGCCTCGCTGAGCCTCAGCTTCCTCATCTGTAAAACGGAAAGTGTGATGCTATCTCCTACTTCCAACAAATAAGGTTTAAATAAAAATGAATGTCATGGACCCGGCACAACTCCTGGGACATAATAGAGATTTGATAAATGGCAGCTATTACTATTAACTGTTGTTTTAAAATACTATAAAACATGATCTCTACCTCAAAGGAATTCAGAAGCTGTAATAAGGGGAAGAATGGACTAATTGCCATCACAGAGACATGAGCAGAAAGTTAGATAAACACAGAGGAAGGAGCAATTAGCTCTAACTTGAACATTTATGGAGAGTGCGTCACAGAGAAGGTGGCATTTAAGAAAGAGGATTGCGTACAGTAGTTTATAATGCACAGAGTGCTTTTAGGTCATTATCTCCTTTGATCTCAAAATAACCCTTTGAGGTAGGTGTTATTATCCCATTCTCCAGATGAGGAAACAGCTGAGAGTGAGGGAGTGAGTTTTCCAAGACCACACAGCTGGTAAGTACAGAGCCAGGACAGCAAATCATGTCTTCCAACTTAGAGTCCCAGGCTTGTTTTGCCACTGTGGAGTGCTCTTGCAGAATGAGGAAGATTTGGGTAGAGAATGCAGTGGAGGGGAGATACCCTCCAGGCAGAGGAAACAGCTCGAGCACAGGCCTAGAGATTGGAAAGCATTCAGCTGTTGGGAGACTCCATGTGGGGAAGGGCTTAGAAATTACTTAGGAGATGAGGCAAGTCTGCAAGAGAATTATTGTGACACCACTGTGAGTACCAGGCCGGGACACTAGACTTGATAGTGCAGGCCATGGCAGCTACTGCAGAGTTTCTGGGGGGAGAGAGAGGTGTTCCACTGGTACCCGGGGGAGCTTGGCCACATCAGAGGAGGGAAACCAGTTAAGAGAACGTCTGCACACACTTCCCTAATTGCTGAACAGACCCTGTGAGGGGCATGCCCTGGGAGCTTAGAATCAGGAAAGACCTGGGTTCTAGACCTGCCTTCTTGCACAGCTGTCAATGTGGATAAGAATGAATGCTTCTATTTTCTGATATTATGGAGCAAGAAAGCACTTTATAAACCATCGAGAAAAAGATTAGCTTGCATAAAAATAACGTTTTCCCTTTAGTTCCCTAGAGTGGAGATTCCTTTCTCCCTCATGGTGACTTCTCTCTAGAGCCACTTGGGCCAAGGGTAGAATGTCTTCCCAAGAGAAGATGTTCCATTTTCTTTCGTTCTGTCGTCCATTACTCCTCCCTCCCTTTCTCCCTTTGCCCACTCCCAGGAGGAGCTGGCTCTGTGTGGCTCCAGGCTGCTGGCTTTGGGCTCTCTCCTGCTTCTCTTCTGTGGCCTTCTGTGCTGTGTCACTGCTGTGTGCTTCCACCCACGCCGGGAGCACCATTGGTCTCGAACCCGGCTCTGAGGGCCCTGTTCTCAGGTGAGGTGCTTTGCCTTAGTCCTTTGGGAGTAGGGAACGGGGTGAGGTGGCGATTGTAACTGGGGTAGAGAGCAGGTGCTTGGGATCTACCCTTGCATCCTTCTCTGGGTCCCTGAGAACCCTATTCCGCTGCCACTATCCCTGGGACCAGAAGCAATTTACACCTTCAGCATTCAACATTTTTCTTACTTTTTATTACAAAATACTTAAAACCCCATGTAGAAAAGTTCATAAAACATTCAAGTAATGCTTGACAAATTATAAAGTGGACACTCTTGTAAATACCTTTCAGAAAAAAAAAAGTGAATATTCCCTACAACCCAGAAACTCCTTCTGGTGCCTTTCTTCCTGACAGCACCCTTTCTTCCCCTAGAGGTAACTACTGTCCTGCTTTATAGTTTATCACCAGGAATACACTCCTATGCAATACAGTTTAGTTTTACTTCTTTTTAAATTTTATGTAAATGGAATCATACAATATCTACTCTTGTGTGACTTCTTTCACGTAACATACTGATTCTAAAGTTCAGCCATACCTGTAGGTCACATCCAAACTTTAAAAAAAGTCATGGACTCTCAGAATCTTACAGGTGCGTGAACTACACACACATACTTTTTTTTTATTGGTGCAACGGCAAGTTAAGAGGGCTCAAATATGATTGATGATGGGTCTTGCGTATGAATCATGCTTGTCTTGTCTCACTCTTGTGAAATCATGATACCTGGCTTTATGATGCAATTTAAAAATTTTCTTTCTCTTTTCTCCAGGTCTGCAGCAGCTTCTTAGACCTTGGATCTGAGTTGGAAGAGATGTTGCGAAGAGTGAAGCCCTGAGATGTGGGAGAAAATAAAAGACCTTTTTTGCCCAGTTGTGCCTGGGGAGTTTATTGAGGATTGGGTTGAGGTAGGAATTTTAGGGTAGAAAGGCTTTGGGAGGTTTGGGGGATTTTTTTCCTGTTGACACTTTAATTTGGGATTCAGGTTAGCATAGGGTACATGTTAACTTCATCTCTTTCTATCGTTGTGTCTGGGCGTTGTGTGTGTTTGGGGATGTCTGGCAATCTTTTCCTCCGGCCCTGCCACTTTATGTTTTGTTTTCTTCTGTGAAATATGATTGATAATTCTAGCTAGATGGGAGGGTCTGGTGGGTATGTACGGAAAAGCTTTGATCTAAGTGCAGTGTGACCTTGGGCAGGTCATGCTACTCCTCAGGGTCTCAGTTTCCTAAAGGGATTTGACCTACAGAGTTTTCCCAGTATTGACCTGCAAAGATTCTTCGCACCTGGGAACCCATGTTAAGGCTGGATGGCCATCGATCTCAGAGCAAGGCATTTTCCCGCCTTTTCCGCAGCAGCTTTCTCTCACCCCTCCCAACCTCTATCCTACACGCAGGCGCACATAGCGGCTTCTCCTTTCCTTCCATCCGCGCTCCCTCAAAGCTTGCCCTAGCAACAAGCTCCTGCTCTCCGATAAGGCGGGGCGAGCGCATGCGCCAGAGCTTTCTCCACCGCCAGTAGTCGGTTGGCGCGCTGGGCTCCTCCCCCTCCAAGCCTAGCTCTTCTCTCCGCCTTCTCCCACCCAGGGTCCGCGTGGCGGGTTGCGCGCGCACTCAGGTTCGGCGGCTGCCCTTCAATCCTGCCGCGGCCGTGAGGAGAGAGGGGCGGGGCTGTTTCTTGGCGGGCCCCGCCCCCTCGGGCCCTGAGTCCTTACCGCGCCTGCGCGCTCCCGCCCGGGCTCCATCTTGGAATTGGGAGGAAGAGGGAGAGGGAGATCGGAACGAGACACGGGCTGTGGTTCGGAGACAGGCTGGGGCTGAGAAGAAGAGAGGGAGAGAGGGTACGGGGACTGCACGCAGGGTCTTAGCTACAGTCTTTCCACTATCTTTGGGAGAGAAAAGGGGAAAAGGAGGAGGCCAGAGCGAGAGTGGGCGCTGTCACCCTCGGACCCCGGCGTGAGAGGGGCCGTGCGGCCGGACGTCCTCGGGGTGGGCCCTCTGTCGGTGGCCGAATCCCTGGAGCTTGGGCCTCTGGGTCCCGGATTTCCGGGATTGGTCCCTCTCTTGTTGAATATCAGGGTACCAGCGCCTCAGACTCCTGATATCCGGGACTCGGGTCCCAACCTCTCTAAACCTGGGGCTCTGTTTCAAAAGATTTCAAATATTTGGGGTTCAGGCCCCTCCGTTCACCATTGTGTGGGGTTCATTCCCCAGGCGTTCAAATATCGGACTTAGCCCCCCGCGCTCAAATATCTGGGGTTCAGGACCCCACAATCAGAGATCCGGGATTCAGCAACTGTCGCCCTCAAGGAGGGGGAGGACTGGACCGCGAGGTCAGATCAGGTTGTCCCCCCCTCCCCTCCAGAGGAGGCTTTCCGGGCCCGCCCCTCAGGAAGGGCGAAAGCCGAGGAAGAGGTGGCAAGGGGAAGGGTCTCCTTGCCCCTCTCCCTGCTTGGCAGAGCCGCTGGAGGATCCCAAGAGAAGGCGGAGGCGCTGGGGCACCATAGTGACCCCTTCCAGGTGAGAAGCGGGGTGCAGGGGCGCGGGTCCCTATGTCTAGCACTGAGAAGAAAGGGTGGGCCCTCTCAGGATGGAAAAGCCCAGTTGGGCCAGTGGTCATCCCCTGGCTAGGCTTGAATTCTGTTACCACCCTCTTCCCCTTCCTCTTCCTTCATTGTGTCTGGTTGGTGGGGGAACCTCAGGTGACAGGTTCTCCGATGTCACCGAGGGTCACACCCTAGGTTGCTTGAGTTAATCAGATGGATTTGCATCCTGCTTTTCCCTGTTCACTTTCCCCTCATAGCCACCTCTCCTCCTCCATGATTGTACCCCCTTTTCCTGACTGTTTTTGGGTGTTGATTTCCATGCTTTTGATTCCCATGGTGGGTCAGGATCTGCTGTTCAGGCCTGGTCTGGTTTGTTTTCTTGTTCTTGCAAGGATGTGTGTGTGTTTGGGGGTGCCTGGCAATCTTTTACCCCAGCTACAGTAGTTACCTTCCAACCTCTTGTTGAGATGGCATACATAATCTCAGACCTTTGTCAAGTGCTCTACCATTTACAAAGTGCTTCTACATCCATTCTCTCATGTAACACCCCCCCCCCCACGTTCATCCTGTGGTGGCTCTTTTATTGCTGTCTTCCCGTTTTACAGTTAAGAACATTGAGGCCTAAAAAAGGTGTCCAAGGTCACACAGGTGGCAGAATCAGGATTTGAACCTAAGTCTTGAATCAGGTCTTGCCACACTGCTCCTTACCTGTCTTTTGTCATCTGTTTTTTTCCTGAATCTGGGGTTGACCAGGGGTCCAGAGGAAAATAAGTTGGGGTGAGGTTGAGGATTGGGGGTGAGATGAACTTCCTTTCCAGGAGAACTGTACTCAGAAGCTTTTCCTGATTAGAGGCTCTGGTTGCTGCCCTCTGCCTTGTGGATTTTTTTTCTCTATCATGACCTTCATCTTTACTCTGATCCCAGACGTTGGCCAGAGTTCCTGAGAGGGCTCTACCTCATGATAAATGATAGCCAGAATAGTGTGTCTTAACAGTTAAAGCCAAGCTCCTGGGGTAGGATGATCCCCAAAGGATTAAAGCGATTTTGTGGCAACCCTGGAGGCAGAGAAGAAAAAAAATCTATATGTTGAGTGTCTGCTAAGTGCTCCTAAGTATGAAATCTCTTTAAAATCTCACAGCCCCATGTTGTAATCCATTTTGCAGAAGAGAACACTGAGGGTAAGGAACCTGTTACCATACATTGTTGATGGTATATACTGGCAGTGTGTAGACTTGGGTTTCCTCATCTGCAGAATGGAGATAACATTGTCCATTAAAGAAGGTGGTTATGATTTAGCAAAGACCTTGGTAATCACTAAATAAATGTTCATTGTTACTCTGAGGATGTGATGCTTTGCCAGTGGTTGGCACCCCTTATATGTGGCCTGGGGTCCTGGTTGGCATTCTTGGATTGAGTACTGGGAAGGAGATCAGGAAGGTTCCACTGGCAAGTTGTGAGCACCTGCTTTTGTGTGTGGGCGTGCAGTGGGGGAAGAAGAGGTACTTGGTTGCTGGCAGGATTGGGGTGACAGGGCTGCTTGGAGCAGCCTGGAAGCTGCTGAGGGTTGGGCTGAGGGCAATCAATCTTCCAGGCTATTCTGAGCCCTTTGCACCCTGGGGACCCACCAGAGAGTTGGGCTCCTTCCTTGCCCTACAACTTCCAGTTGAGCTGGGGAGACAAAATTAACAGCACCACAGGAAACAATGCTCAGCAGAATATAATTACATACTAAATTGTTAGGTACCTTTAAGTAGCTAGAACTCTGCCCTGGGAGTCCATCTCTGCTGAAGGGCTCCTTTGTGCCCTTGACCTTAGCCACGGGGTTGGGCTAGAATCCCCTCAGAGAACCAGTCTTGCAGGAGCTTTCTCTGTGCCGGCTGTTGTAGGAACTTTCCCTAGGGGCTGGAGTTGTCAGGGGAGGCTTCCTACAGAAGAGGGGCTGAGTTTGGGCTGAGAGAGTAAGGAGAACACGGGCCTGACTGGAAAGGAGACGGTGCTATTCTTTGACCTTGGAGAAGTCATTTTTCTCTGTGCCTCAGTACCCGCATCTGTGAAATGGCGATAATGATCCCCTGGCCCTACTTGTTTCATAGGGCTCTTCTGAAAGCGTGGTGGTGGAGGACTACTTTGGGTCAATCATTTAACCTTTTTGAATCTATTTCCTCATCTGTCAAATGGGAGTAATAATAATATTTACTTCATAGAGTTGTAGTGAGGAT
The DNA here is from genome assembly GCF_023851605.1 of Tamandua tetradactyla. Lineage (NCBI taxonomy): Eukaryota > Metazoa > Chordata > Mammalia > Pilosa > Myrmecophagidae > Tamandua > Tamandua tetradactyla. The sequence goes on from NC_135349.1 coordinate 24,542,479, forward strand.
TGAATGGTAGATAATGCATGTAAAGTACTTGCCATACTTGCTCAATAAACATTATTTGTACCCAGCAAACTCCCCTTTTTTGTGGTGCAAGCAGTTGGACTGGAAAGTAAAGTAGCCCTGATCTCAGAGAAGCCCCCAAAGCCAGATTCCATTTATATCCCTGTCCTTCCCATTCTAGATCTTCTCCCTGACAGTATCCCTGCCCCCTTTTGAGAGTGAGTCTCCTGGCCCCTTTGGGTCAGTACCCACTTGTAACAATGGCCGGATTTCCACTGCCTCCGGCCTAGCCATTTCCTGCCCTCTCCCAGGGTGTAAGAGGTTGGGGGAGGAGGAGGCTTCCGTGCTCAGGGAAACAGGAAGGTGCCTGGAAATAGTTGAGGTATGGGACTTGTGGCACAGGACACTTGGATTTCTGTGGCTGTGTCTGGGAAGCACAGTCTTCCGGTCTTTAGGCAAGAGGCAGGGGTTGGTAGGGAAATGGACGAGGATGCTTAGCTTCCCAGTCTTCCTAGCAGTTTTAGGGACTCCAGGGACCCAGCCCCCGTGCTCTGGTTACCAGGGCAACTTCTCATTTTTTTTGGAGCTTTGATGTTGTTCCTAATCTCCCCCTGCCCTTCCTCAGCAATGCCTCCCCCTCAGCAGGGAACTAGAAGAGGGGAAGGCAGAAACTTGAGGGCCCCTTCCTCTCTCTGAGGGTACTGTCCTTGCTCTAAGAGGGCTCATCTCTATTCCCCAGGCCAGGCCCCACTTTCAGGGCCCCCAGGGGCCACCATGCCGGCTGGGGGCCGGGCTGGGAGCCTGAAGGACCCTGATGTAGCTGAGCTCTTCTTCAAGGATGACCCTGAAAAGCTCTTCTCTGATCTCCGGGAAATTGGTCATGGCAGCTTTGGAGCTGTGTACTTTGTGAGTTGGAGCTTGGGAGGGTGGGCCAGAAGTGGGGAGTCTGTTTTTCCCCCTGTGAACCTCTGAGCAGCCCCTCTACTCTGCCCCAGCATGTCGATCTCCCCTGCCCTCCCCTTTCTGGGCCAACAGGTCTTCTGTTGCCTAATTCTCACGGGACCTTCCCCGCCCTCTGGTCTGGTCCCCTAGGCCCGGGATATCAGAAACAGTGAAGTGGTGGCCATCAAGAAGATGTCCTACAGTGGGAAGCAGTCAAATGAGGTAGGTCACGCTTGACAAAGCTGGGTGAGGCAGGGGACCCCAGTCTCAAGATGCAGGCAGGGTAACCTCCCTCATCCTTTCCTTCCCCCAGAAGTGGCAGGACATCATCAAGGAAGTGCGGTTCCTGCAGAAGCTCCGACATCCCAATACCATTCAGTACCGGGGCTGTTACCTGAGGGAGCATACAGCTTGGGTGAGCTGTTCCCCCCAACTTTGGCCTGACCTTTCCCCTGCTTGAGTCTTGTAGCTGGACCCTGTGCAGGGTGCTGTTGGGGAGCTTGGGGAAGATGCAGTCTTCCTCCAACCTCTCTAGTCCTCAAACAAACCCATGAACAGCAGTGTCAGTCCAGAAGGAGAGGCTGGCTGGGAGGATGACATAGACTGTTAGCAGTTGGAGAAGGGCGTGTGGGCTTGAGGAGAAGGTGGGGTTGATTGGGCTTTGAGGGATTCCAGTGGGAGCAATAGTGAGTGTCTTAGGTTCTTTTTAGGGGAGTCCCTGCTTCCAAGGACTTTCTCGCCACCTATCATTTCCTCCAGTTGCCCTTTCTCCCTGTCATTACCCCGAGGACATGCCTAAGTGGAGGATAGGCCAGGAAACTCTGTTTCGGGTCTCTGCCCAAGGGAATCGGGTCAGGGGTGCCCATGATCTGCTGACCTCTGACCCTTGAAACTTCTTCAGCTGGTGATGGAATATTGCCTGGGCTCAGCTTCTGACCTTCTGGAAGGTGAGTGACTCTTTGCCCAAGAAACAAGAGAAGGGAGAGAACAGAGAAGCTGTAGGGTAGATGTTAAGGGGATGGGTACATGGGTGGTTCAGGGGTAGAATGCTCGGCTGCCATGTGGTAGATATGGGTTTGATTCCCTGCCCATGCACCCAAAAAAAAAATAGTTAAGTGGAGCTTGTTTCGGTCGCTCCCTTTGGCTCTCCCTGTTTGATGTTTTCTCTGACTCCCCAGTGCACAAGAAGCCCCTTCAAGAGGTAGAGATTGCAGCTGTGACCCATGGGGCCCTTCAGGGCTTGGCTTACCTGCACTCTCACAACATGATCCACAGGTAACAGGCAGCACTGACAGCAATTGGGAGGGGGGAGTTCTCTCCACTACCTCTAATTCAGCTGGGCTAAGCCCATCTTCTTGGAAACTGTGTGCTGAAGCTTTTGCTCAACCTTCCTGAGACACAGGTCTCATCCCTGCATCTTGCCTCTGGCAGGGATGTAAAGGCTGGAAACATCCTGCTGTCGGAGCCAGGCTTGGTGAAACTGGGGGACTTTGGCTCTGCATCCATCATGGCACCTGCCAACTCCTTTGTAGGCACCCCGTACTGGTGAGTAGGGGAGCAGTGGTGAAGGGAGAGCACCCCCGGGATATTGGGAACAGGGAGTTGGCAGTCTGGGCTGATGATGAGCCTCTTTCTCCTGCCTGTTCTCCTAGGATGGCTCCTGAGGTAATTCTGGCCATGGATGAAGGGCAGTATGATGGCAAGGTGGACGTCTGGTCTTTGGGGATAACCTGTATCGAGCTGGGTAAGGACACTCTTTCCTCTGTTCTCCTAACCCCTCCCCTTCCTACATCTTTTTTTTGTTATTATTATTTTTTTTAACTGGGCTATCCTCATCCCAGCCTGTCCTCCTAGGCTGCCAACCTTCTGTCCATTTTGATTCTTCCCTTGATCTCACTTTGGCAGCTGTCAAGCCCTACCTGTTCTAAGACCTGAAGATTTTGTAAAATACATCTATTCTTGTCTACTACCCTAGTTCTTAATCTTTTTTGAGTACCCACTGTGTGCCATGCACTGTGCTAGGTTCTGGGGGTATAGCCATGAATGAGGTACACACTGCCCTCATGGCACTTACACTTGAGATGAAGACACGGGTATATTTTCTCTCAGTGTGATGAAACCTGAATGGAGAAATTACCAGAGGGCGATAAGAAATATAACAGGAGACTTGACCTAGTTGAGGGTCTGAGGAAGGCCTTGCAGCAGAGATATTTAAACAGATCCAGAAGACAAAACAGTTAGCTGTTTGAATAAGGTAGGAAAGCATTCCAGAGAAGACTGCGTATGCTAAGGTAAGAGCAGACATGGGGAACTGAGGTTAGCTCCAGTTGTTTGGTATATGGCATGTGTTTTAGTTAGTAAGCTGCTGGATGCAATATACCAGAAACACAGCGGCTTTTTAAAATGGTAATTTAGGGCGGGTCAGGGTGGCTCAGCAGGCAGAATTCTCACCTGCCATTCTGGAGACCCGGGTTTGATTCCCGGTGCCTGCCCATGTTAAAAAAAAAAAAAATTAATAAAAGGGGGGAATTTATTAAGTTGCAAGTTTACGTTCTAAGACCATGAAAATGTCCAAATTAAGGCAAGTCTATAAAACTGTCCAAATTAAGGCATCCAGGGAAAGCTGCCTTGGTTCAAGAAGGCTGATGAAGTTCGGGGTTTCTCTTTCAGCTGGGAGGGCACATGGTGAAGCTTACTAGCTTTCTCTCATTTCATAAGGCTTCCCCAAGGGCATTTTCCTTCTGCTGCAGAGGTCTCTGGCTGTGTGGGCTCTGTTGGTTCTGATGGTGCTAAAGCTTTTTCCAAAATGATTCCCTCTTAAAAGCTCCAATAAGCAACCCCACCTTGAATGGGTGGAGACACATCTCCATGGAAACCAGCTAATGAAAAGTTGCCACCCACAATTGGGTGGGTCACATCTCTATGGAAACAATCAAAAAGGATTCCACGTAGCAATACTGAATAAGGATTAAAGATCGTGGCTTTTCTGGGGTACATAATAGCTTCAAACCAGCTTCTCTTCATGTAACACAGAGAACAGTGAGTTAGGCTATAATGAGTTCCTGAGGCCTTGCAGCCATATCAAGGTTTTCACCTCTGCCACCCCTACACTGTTAAAGCAGCTATTTGGTTACCTAATATTTGTAAGGCTCTAACACAGTGCCAAATACAAAGTTGTTGCTTGAGAAATAGTAGCTGTTAGTTGCTCTTACCAACACCTTCATGTAGTGCCCTCTCCTCTCCAGTCTCTCTTCCCTAACTGTCTCCCATACCAGAGAGATCTGCTTAAGCCCAGAGCTGTCCTTTGACTCCCTACTCAGAGTCATCAGGGGCTCTGCATTGCTTTCAAGACTAAAGCCATTCCCATCCTTCTGCATATCAAACAAGATTCTACTTTCTAGCAGCTGACTCTCTCCCCTTTGTGAGCTCTCTTCAGGAGCTCTGTCTGGTGAACATCCCCGCCTCCTTGCCTTGTTTTGTATTGTGTTCTCTGTCTGAGGTGAGAGATTTGGATGGGCCTTTTCTCTCCATCTCCACATGTCCACATTTACCACTTAAGGCACGGGCCAGGCAGGTGATGAAAGTATGTGAAGGAGGCCAGATATAAGAAAACTCTAGATCTGTCTATTCATGCCCGGTTTTTGGTAATGACAAGGGTGCCAATTATGAATAACAAACTGATAAAAGGCACTAGGAGATACAGGAAGTTGTGGCAAACTGGAGGTTGCTGTTACTGTGTAAAGAAGACCATTGTTGCTAGCATTAGCCCTTTGTTATGCAGGAATGCAGAAACTGTTTTACCAGATCTAGTCTTTAAAGAGAAACTAGAAGATTGGATTGTTATTATTATATTTGGCAGGCAGTTAAAATCACTGTTTAGGCCAAAAACATATGACACCTGTCTGGGCCACAAGAGGCTCAGGGCTCGCAACTTCTAATCTAAGGTCTTCTCTGAATCCCCTGCACACATCCAGCTTGTTGGCCCACCCCACACCTTCACCTTTCCAGCCATTTACCGACCTCCCTTTAGTGCCAATTAACACTCGGTGTTATTTGTTCAGTCCTATTTTATTTTCCCTCTTAGACTGGAAATTCCAGGAGGGCAGAACCTGTCTTTGACTTTCTGAATAATAATAGTTAGTTACTAAGTGCTTTTGCATTTGTTACTTTCTATCCTATTCCACGCCTGTTTGCAGTGGAAAGAATGGGTGTTGAATTTTATAGAGAAGGGAATTAATTGACTGTCAATAGGATTATGGAAATTGTTCAAAGTAATGCAGCAAGGAGGTCAGAGAAGTGGGGTTTAAACTCAGGTCTTCTGAATTCCATTCCTGTCTCCTGCCTACCTGCCACTTCTCACCATCTCCTCCTTGCCTTTCTCTGCAGCGGAACGGAAACCACCACTGTTCAATATGAATGCAATGAGTGCCTTATACCACATTGCACAGAATGAGTCTCCCGTGCTCCAGTCAGGACACTGGTAAGGGCGGGATTGCTGGGCCCAAGGGTTAGGCCATGGAATAGGCCATGGAATAAGGTTCCTTGCTCATGCCCCAGACCCCTTTTCCCCTTGTGATTTCCAGGTCCGAGTACTTCCGGAATTTTGTTGACTCCTGTCTTCAGAAAATCCCTCAAGACAGACCAACCTCAGAGGTTCTTCTGAAGGTGAGTGTTCATACCCAAATTCTCCTAGAAGTGTAGCTTGTTAGAGCCACAAGAAATCTCTCAATGAAATTGTTAGTTCCCGATTCTTTCTCCTAGAACTCAATTTAAGAATTCCCATCCCATCTCCAGTACCCAGTGGCCTATGTTTTACAAGTTTTTGTGTGTTAGACTGCCTAAATTTATTAAGTAATAATTTGTTTTTGCATATCTTATTAATCAAAGATATATGTAATTGTCAGCCATAGCTTCTGGTCAGCATGTGATAACCAGGGTTACCACACTAATATGATGTAATTCAAGCTAAAAGCCTATATAACCTTATCATGGGTAAATGTATGATTTCCCTTAGGTGTTTTTTTGAGTTACCAGAAATAGAGGGGCCCCCATTATCTTCATCACCCTGAGGGCCTGAGGAGCTCCAATTAGAAACTTTTCTTAGATTGTCCAGTTGGACTGCTTGTTTTATAATTATTGGATACCTTTTGAGGCCCATAGAGGCCTCATGACATGTCCAAGGTCACATAGCACTTTTGTGGAGGACCTGGACTAAAACTCAAGTCTCCTGACTGTTCTTGCCTGTTATCCGTACATGGAAGAAGGGATTGTCTAGGGAGTTGAGATCGAGTGGTAGAGAAAATTATTGTGAGTGGAGGGTTGGGACAAAGCAACAGCAATCCATGATGGGCATGGGCCCCAGCGGTGTGTCTCAGGCCAGAGGGAATGCCAAGACCTGCGGATTGCTGAGTTGGGGACAGGAGCATTTAGCAATAGGCCTCAGTCTTCTCTTCCCCTAGCACCGTTTTGTGCTACGGGAGCGGCCACCCACAGTCATCATGGACCTAATCCAGCGGACCAAGGATGCTGTACGGGAGCTGGACAACCTGCAGTACCGCAAGATGAAGAAGATACTATTTCAAGAGGCACCCAATGGTCCTGGCGCTGAGGCCCCAGAGGAAGAAGAGGTGACCAGTTTACTCCACCATCCTTATCTACCCCATACTGTGCTTGCTTCCCAGGAGCCTCTTGGCCCCATACCCCCTTCACCACTCTTCCTCACACCCTCTGTCTACTTGTGCTACCTCTGTGCACACACCCCTTGTCTCTGCCCAACAGCCTATACCCTGTCCACAGGAAACGGAGCCCTACATGCACCGGGCCGGGACGCTGACCAGTCTGGAGAGTAGCCACTCAGTACCCAGCATGTCCATCAGTGCTTCCAGCCAGAGCAGTTCTGTGAACAGCCTAGCAGATGCCTCAGACAATGAGGAAGAAGAAGAGGAAGAAGAGGAAGAGGAGGAAGAAGAAGAAGGCCCTGAAGCCCGGGAGATGGCTATGATGCAGGAGGGGGAGCACACGGTCACCTCCCACAGCTCCATCATCCACCGGCTGCCGGTATGTAATTCACCCTGAGTGGACCTAACAGAAGCAAGTGGCCAGGCCCAAGCACTCCTCTCAGGAATCACCTGGGTGCCCTGCTTTCCCTCCCTTAGCTTGACCGCTCCTTCCTGAAGAATGACTGCACCTCCTCAAGTAATTCCCTTTGGGCCCAGTGACCCCTGGGCATCCCCTCCATTTTCCCTTCCTCTAGGGCTCTGACAACCTCTATGATGACCCCTACCAGCCAGAGATGACCCCAGGCCCTCTCCAGCTGCCTGCAGCCCCAGCTCCCACCTCTACCAGCTCTTCTGCCCGTCGCCGGGCGTACTGCCGTAACCGGGATCACTTTGCCACCATTCGCACTGCCTCCCTGGTAGGTGCAGCTATCCCTATTCTCCCTACTCAGCATCTGTTTTTCCAGCACATTTGTATGCCCTTAACTGTCTTTAAGGTCAATTGAAGACTGGACTTGACTGAAAGTCCAGAAATGATTTTCTCCCTGTTGGTGCATGATAAGTCCAGATTCCACCATCATTTTCTGTTCCTGGTTCTCACTTTCTCCTCACCTTGATCTTCCCACCTCTCCCTACACATACTGTTTTGGTCCCATTGCCAGACTATTCCTAGCTTGGCCAACAATCCTTTTGGGGGGGCAGGGAGTGGCAATGCATAGCCCAGGAATTGAACCTGGGTCTCCCACATGGCAGCAAACAATCCATTTTTGTATTCTGGATTAAATAACATGATCTGGGTCCTCTCCCAGGCTTTTGCCAGTCAGGTGTATCACATCTCTGTACAAAAGCACATCTGGGCTTCTGTCAGGGCACTCATGATGGCGTTTTATCAGCTCTATTGGATACTGTGCCCCTGGAGGGCAGGGATGTTATTCAGGTGTCTGTCAATCCCACTGATTGGCTCTTAGGCCTGACACAAGCCTGTATCAAATCCTTCCAGGTCCCTGGGAAGGAGATGTTACATCACATTTGAGAGATACAGCAGCTGTGGCTCAAAGAGGTTGCTTACTCAAGCCCCTTTGGTGGCTTTCAAACTCTGTAAGCAGGTCCTTAGTCCTGTCTTAAAATCAAGTGACTGCCATCTTAATTCAAAGGGGAAAAAATTGTTAGAATGTTCACAAAACGTAGCTTTTATCCATGCTTTGAATAGACCTTTGGATCACATTCCTACTTAGCTGCATTTGTACACTGTCTGTTCCTTTAGAGGCCACTGGTTGGCTCTAAGTATGGTTCTTCTGGCCTCTGTTTGTGGTTGCTTATTCTCCCAGAACAGCTTTTCAAATCCTGTAATGCTTGATGCCTTGTGGTGCTTTACAAAGAGATCTCTGACTTCCAGGGGCTTAGCCACCTGGTCTACTTAGAGATCCACTGACGTAGCTAGTCTGGATGTGACCTGAGATCAAACCTCAGTTGAGGACACCCAGACCCAGTGTGTTGCTATTCTAGCATCTGGTGGCCCAGATCCTGGCTCAGTACCTGGGAAATAATAGGTCCTCAGTGTTTGCTGAAGGGGAAGGAAGCCAACACTTGTTGGTGCAGGGGACTATTGTAGACATTTTTACATATGTATCAAATAGTCTACACAGCCCTAAATGAGAAGATAGTATTTCCCCATTAACAAATGAAGAGTTGAGGCTTAAGAAGTTAACTGACTTGAGACCACATGATTAGTAAAGGGCAGAGTTAGGATTGAACGCAGGTCTTGGGTTTCTCTGTTCTCTTGAACTAATCTGAATTGTTTCTCCTTTTGTGCCAGGCCTTATCTCCTTTTATCACCATTTGATCCCATCAACCTGTGAAGTAGATAATGTCTATATCATCTACTTGAGGAAACAGGCTCAAAGAGGTTAAGGGTTTTCTTTATGGTCACACAGTGAGGAAAGTACCAAATGAGAATTAAATTTTACTCTGCCTGAGTCTGAAATCCATGCTTTTCCCGTTGGAGCATGACATCCTCTCCTCCACTCCAGGTAAGCCGTCAGATCCAGGAGCATGAGCAGGACTCAGCCCTGCGGGAGCAGCTGAGCGGCTATAAGCGGATGCGACGTCAGCACCAGAAGCAACTGCTGGCCCTAGAGTCTCGATTGAGGGGTGAACGGGAGGAGCACAGTGCGCGGTTGCAGCGGGAGCTTGAGGCACAGCGTGCTGGCTTTGGGGCTGAGGCAGAAAAGCTGGCACGGCGGCACCAGGCCATCGGTGAGAAGGAGGCACGGGCTGCCCAAGCCGAGGAGCGTAAGTTCCAGCAGCACATTCTTGGACAGCAGAAGAAGGAGCTGGCGGCCCTTCTGGAGGCACAGAAGCGCACCTACAAACTTCGGAAGGAGCAGCTCAAGGAGGTAGGATAGGACTGTGGCAGTGGGCAGGGCTGTGGTGGGTGAGGCAGGCCCTGATCTCCCTGCCCTCCTCACTGCCCTGGCCCAGGAGCTCCAGGAGAACCCCAGCACACCCAAGCGAGAAAAGGCTGAATGGCTTCTGCGGCAGAAGGAACAGCTACAGCAGTGCCAGGCGGAGGAGGAAGCTGGTTTGCTACGGCGGCAGCGCCAGTACTTTGAGCTGCAGTGTCGTCAGTACAAGCGCAAGATGTTGCTGGCTCGTCACAGCTTGGACCAGGACCTTCTGCGAGAGGTAAACCACCCTGTTCCCCTCCTGCTCTGTTCACAGATCTTTTTTAAAAAACATTTTTATTGTAAAAACTTAACATACAAACATTCTTAACATACAAATATTCCATACATGGTATACAGTCAGTGGCTCACAGTATCATCACATAGTTGTGTATTCTCACCATGATCATTTTTTCTTAACATTTGCATCACTCCAACAAAAGAAAGAAAAAAGGAAAAACTCCCACATATCATACCCCTTACCCCTCCCTCTCATCAACCACTAGTATATCAATCTACTGAATTTATTTTAACCTTTGTTCCCCCATTATTTGTTTATTTTTGTATCCATATTTTTTATTCATCTGTCCATACCGTAGATAAAAGCATCAGACACAAAGTTTTCACAATCACACAGTCATATTGCTGTTCGTGGATCTTAGGCACCTCCCCTTTTCCATTTGTTTTACTTGTGGTTTTCTTTCTCCTCGGTCATTTGTGCTGTAACGTGATGCTCTTAAAAACCCTTTTGCTTCCCATCCCTACCAGACCCCTGCTAAAGTTTCTTAGGCATCTCTGTTCCCAGGCCAACGAGGAGCTTATGGCCCCTTTATACCCCTCATCTGCCCTCCCACTCCCTAGCTCCCTCTGTCAGGGACTTCTGGGGCTTTTACTTCCTTAATACCAACAATACTCCCTGACCGAGCTCTGGACCTTGTCTCCCTTCTGCCTCAGGATTTGAACAAGAAACAGACACAGAAGGACTTGGAGTGTGCATTGCTGCTGCGGCAGCATGAGGCCACGCGGGAGCTGGAGCTCCGGCAGCTGCAGGCCGTGCAACGCACACGGGCTGAGCTTACCCGCCTGCAACACCAGACGGAGCTGGGCAACCAGCTGGAGTACAACAAGCGACGTGAGCAGGAGTTGCGGCAGAAGCATGCAGCCCAGGTTCGCCAGCAGCCCAAGAGCCTCAAAGTACGTGCAGGCCAGCATTCCCCGGGCCTCCCGCTCCCCATTCCTGGGACTCTGGGACCACCCAGCACAGGCACCCCTAGAGAAGAGCAGCCCTGCTCATCTGGCCAGGAGGCAGTCCTGGACCAAAGAATGCTGGGAGATGAGGAGGAAGCAGTTCCAGAGAGAAGGATTCTGGGAAAGGAAGGGGCCACCTTAGAGCCAGAGGAACGGAGAATTGTGGGGGAAGAATCAGGAACCCCTAGTCCCAGTCTACATGAACATAGGAGCCTGGTAGAGGAGGAAGTTTGGGGTCTACCCAGGGAGGAGATAGAGGAGCTTAGAGTCCCATCACTGGCACCCCAGGAGAGGAGCATCGTGGGCCAGGAGGAGGCTGGGGCGTGGAGGTTGTGGGAGAAGGAAGATGGGAACCTCCTGGATGAGGAGTTTGAGCTTGGCTGGGTCCAGGACCCAGCTCTGACTCCTGTACCAGAGGAAGAGGAAGAAGAGGAGGAGGGGGCTCCAATTGGAACCCCTAGGGATCCCGGAGATGGCTGTCCTTCCCCAGACATCCCCCCTGAACCTCCTCCAACACACGTGAGGCCTGGCCCTCCCAGCCAGCTCCCTGGCCTCCTGTCCCATGGCCTCCTGGCTGGTCTCTCCTTTGCAGTAGGGTCTTCTTCGGGCCTCCTACCCCTATTACTACTGCTGCTGCTCCCACTGCTGGCGGCCCAGGGTGGGGGTGGCCTGCAGGCAGCACTGCTGGCCCTTGAGGTGGGGCTGGTGGGCCTAGGGGCCTCCTACCTACTTCTTTGTACTGCTCTGCACCTGCCCCCCAGTCTGTTCCTACTCCTGGCCCAGGGCATTGCATTGGGGGCTGTCCTGGGCCTGAGCTGGCGCCGCAGGCTTATGGGTGTGCCTCTGGGCCTTGGGGCTGCCTGGCTCCTGGCCTGGCCAAGCCTGGCTCTACCATTGGCAGCTGTGGCAGCTGGGGGCAGATGGGTGCGGCAGCAGGGCCCCAGGATACGCCGGGCCATCTCTCGACTCTGGTTGCGGGTTCTGTTGCGCCTGTCACCTATGGCCTTCCGGGCCCTACAGGGCTGTGGGGCTGTGGGGGACCGAGGCCTGTTTGCACTCTACCCTAAGACCAACAAGGATGGCTTCCGCAGCCGTCTCCCTGTCCCTGGGCCCCGACGGGGTAATCCCCGCATTTCCCAACACCCACTAGCCCTGTTGGCAAAGGTTTGGACCCTGTGCAAGGGCTGGAACTGGCGCCTGGCACGGGCCAGTCACAGCCTAGCCTCCCGCTTGCCCCCCTGGGCCATCCACACACTGGCCAACTGGGGCCTGCTTCGGGGTGAACGGCCCAGCCGCATTCCTCGGCTGCTACCACGCAGCCAGCGCAGGCTGGGGCCCTCTACCTCTCGCCAGTCACTTCCGGGGACTCTAGCTGGGCGGAGATCCCGAACCCGCCAGTCCCGGGCCCTGCCTCCCTGGAGGTGACCAACTCCAGCCCTTCCCCAGCTCAGACCCAGAGCATTGAGCACTTTATCTCTCCCACTACTAAGTGAAGTTTCTCCAGGACCCGATCCTCTCCTCCCTTCCACCCCTCCTTCCTTAGTATGCTTCCCCACCCCATCCCTTTGAACTCTAGACAGGCCACCTCCCTCATCGCAGGGTCTGGAAGTTCACCTTGTGTCCTCCTGAGGCTGCTCCCACCCTAAGTTATTGCTGTTCTCCACTGTGTGTGCTCATCCTCACCCCTCATCGACTCGGCCTGGGGCCAGGGGCGGCCGTGGGTGGGGAGAGTCATGTGGTTTTGTTTCTTTCTCTTTGATTTTGTTTTTCTGTCTCCCTTCCAACCTGTCTCCCTCCCCCCACCAAAAAAAAAAAAGAAAAAGATAAACACAAATAAAATATCTGAGCGGAACTATACCTTTGGCCCAGGCTGCCTCTGTCTGCTTTGTCCTGCCGCCTAGCCTCCTTGGATGCCCCCAGTCTGGACCTTGGCCCCCAATTCCATGACCTCTTTATCTGCGTTATCTTAACCCCTTTTACTACTCAGTCGCATTCTCTCTGCCTTCATAGTTTCGTGGCACCACAGCCTCTACCAGCTTGGGTCTGGGCCCGTGGTGGGCATCCACAGAACTTCTTGGTCCCACCAGATCCCCTGTCTGTGGGTTCCTTCCAGAGACCCTTTAGGCCCCGGAACCTAATTCCCTTTTGTCTGGGAGCTGAATTTCTCTCCTGGCATTGGGCATTATCCTAAAGGGTTGGGAGATGAGACTGCAAACCCTCCCCATTGTGGGGCAGGCTGAGCTCGACGGGCTAGACAGAGAGTTTTGGGGCAGCGAGAATGGGATGGGTTGGGCTTGGGATGGGAGCTAAGTGTGTAAGTGGCGTGGCTGGACTGGAATATGGATCTGGTTGGGGCAGCTGCTGGCCCGTTGAACTTGTTGGGCCCTTTCTGGCCAGTTCCCTTGCCCCTTTCTCTTATGTGGCCTGAGACGGCACAATCCCTTCTTATCCATTTCTCAGCTCGGTGCTTTTCCCCTTTTCTCCCTTCCTCCCTGAGGTGCCGAACCCGGGACTTCTCTGTCTTTCTTTAGTTGTGTTACTTTCTTCTGTGGGTGTTTGGTGTGACTGGTTTTTCTCTCTCATTCTTATACTTTCTTATATTTGCTCACATGCTTCTATCTGTAGGTCATATTATCTTCCTCTTTGCATGTTCAAAGCTGCTTGTGTGTGCACAGTACCCCATTCAAAGATTCTCACTTTCCTGTCTGTGAACACACTCTGATGCTTTTTCTTATGGATTTTCCACATAGCTCTGTGAACCCGTTCCTGGAACCTGTCTCGTTTTCTCTGCATCTCTTGCCCATCGAGAGCCTTCCTGATCTCTCAACACAATCCCATCTCTCCATGTCTGTCTGTATACAGCTCCCCCCGCCCCCTCTGTCTAACATGTTTTCTGTTTCTCTCCCTCTCCCTGTCTCTGCTTCTGTCTCCTCTCCTCTCTCTCTTCTCCCCCTCTCCCCTCGTTGTTCCTCTTCCTCTTCCTCCTGCACTTCCTCCTCCTCCTCCTCCTCCTCCTCTTCCTTCCCCACCCCCATCTCCCCTTGGTCCATCCACTGCATAGTCTAAGGAGCTGCAGATCAAGAAGCAGTTCCAGGAGACGTGCAAGATCCAGACTCGGCAGTACAAGGCTCTGCGGGCACACTTGCTGGAGACCACACCCAAAGCTCAGCACAAGAGCCTTCTTAAGCGGCTCAAGGAAGAACAGACCCGCAAGCTGGCAATCCTGGCTGAGCAGTACGACCAGTCCATCTCAGAGATGCTCAGCTCACAGGCGGTGAGGCTGGAGTCCAGGGAGGGAGTGTGCTGGAAATCAGCCTCTGTATTTCCAGCTTAATCATGGCTAGTGGAAGTGGGGGGCAGGGGCGGACAGAGATGGGGCATTTTATACTTGGGAAATGAAATTTTGTCCCACTGACAGTATTCTCTATAATGGGTTTACATTAACTCTTAATATTTTCTTAATGTCTTGACAAAGGCAGCCTGCCTACTCTATCAAGTGTCTCTTGTTTTTTCCTGGATCTGAATTTAACATGTGATCAGTGAGCAATCAAAATGATTTGTGTCCTCAGACCAATTTGAAAGCTGCTGTTCTGAAAGGTATCACACACAGCTCTGAAAGGGATCACGCACAGCTCTGGGGGTGGCTGTAGGTACATACAGTGCAAAAGTGTAAAAAGTAGAAGTGTCCCCCTCTTCTTGCCACATCCAACCTCTCAGAGGTAACTTTTAAATAATTAGCTGTGTAGTTTATTTTCCTATGCACCCATGGCACATTATGTAAAACTTTAACAAGAATGGAATCATACTCTACACAGTTTGCTAACTTCCTTTTGCCACTTAATCTTCCTAGGATATCTTTCCAGGTCAATATGCATATCTCATAGTTTTAATGGTATAGATATAGCAAAATTTATTTAATCAACCCTGTGTTGGTAAGCATTTAGGTTGTTTCCAGTATTTTGCTGTTACACCACTTCATGATCAACACACACATTGCAGGTATACGTGGAGGATAAATTTCTAGGAATCTAACTGCTATGTCACAGGGTATGAGCATCTTTAATTAGGAAAGATGCTGAGACTAGATGCTTCTTGAAACCTAAGGGCCCAGACCTACCTAAGCAGGGGTGGATTGTGGGGGTTGGGAAGGAGGTTCCCAAAACTGTTTTCTTCCTTTCCTCTAGCTACGGCTTGATGAGACCCAAGAGGCAGAGTTCCAGGCCCTTCGGCAGCAGCTTCAACAGGAGCTGGAGCTGCTGAACGCTTACCAGAGCAAGATCAAGATCCGTACAGAGAGTCAACATGAGAGGGAGCTACGGGAGCTGGAGCAGAGGGTAGCTCTAAGGCGGGCACTCCTGGAGCAGCGGGTAAGGGGGCTTGGCCTCCAGGATGGGGTAGGGAGGGCAGGCTCCTCGCCCTGGATTCTCTAACCTCTGTTCTGGGTGCCCCAGGTGGAAGAGGAGCTGCTGGCCCTGCAGACAGGGCGCTCCGAGCGAATCCGGAGTTTGCTCGAGCGGCAGGCCCGTGAGATCGAGGCCTTCGATGCTGAGAGCATGAGGCTGGGCTTCTCCAGCATGGCTCTGGGGGGCATCCCAGCCGAGGCTGCTGCCCAGGGATACCCTGCTCCACCCCCTGCCCCTGCCTGGCCCTCCCGTCCTGTTCCCCGTTCAGGGGCACACTGGAGCCACGGCCCTCCCCCACCAGGCATGCCCCCCCCAGCCTGGCGTCAACCCTCTCTGCTGGCTCCCCCAGGTCCCCCAAACTGGCTGGGGCCTCCAGCACAGAGTGGGACACCTCGCGGTGGAGCTTTGCTGCTGCTAAGAAACAGTCCCCAGCCCCTGCGGCGGGCAGCCTCAGGGGGCAGTGGCAGTGAGAATGTCGGCCCGCCTGCTGCCGCAGTGCCTGGGCCTCTAAGCCGCAGTACCAGTGTCGCTTCTCACATCCTCAACGGTTCCTCCCACTTCTATTCCTGAAGTGCAGGGTGGATGAGCGAATGAACAGGGCAGGGGTAGGGGTGGGTGGAGTCCGGTCCTGGAGGGCAATAAGCTTTAGGCCCACCCAAGAGTGGGGGATGGAATGTCAGCTCCAGCTCCCCTCAAACCTCCTCATCTCATGAGCTTCTTGGGGCTGGCCAGTGGCCCAGGGTCAGCTTGGGCATAGGTGCCTCCCAACCATGGTGCCAGGATCTCCCTCCATTTCGGTCTTGGGAAAGGAGGGATTTGCTCGAGTCAACTATTCATCTGGTCCCCTGGGGGTAGGGAAGGGTGGGTCTAGATATATTATATTCAGAGAACTATACTACACCCTGCATTGGGGCCGTGGACTGGGGATGCCAGGGGCTCCAAGTCTGGGACCCAGCAGAACAGGTCTGGGGCCCAGGGCAGGGAGAACAGGAAGAGGCCTTCCTAGGAAAGAAGAATCAGAATGGGGTCTTGGGGTCATGATGCCTGGGTCTCCATTCCCCCGTTACTGTCTGACGTCCTGTGCCGTCTTGTCCTTTATTTTATTTTATTTTTTTTTAATTGGGATCAGGGCTGGGGCAGGAGAACAAGGGAAGGTCCTTGGAAGGGGCTGCTCCGGGGCCTGGAGCAGTCATGGGAGCCTCACTCAGGCACAGAGGGCCAGGGCAAGCTTTTAATAAACTGTTGGTTATTCTAACAGACCCCAGGACTCGCCGTTTCTGTTGAAGATGTGTATTAAGGACAGTTTCAGTGGCAAGTTATAGTTTACTTATATTTAAAAAGAGACTTTGTTGGGCTGTATAAAATTCAGTGATTTTGTTGACTTCACACATAACTGGCTCCAGGGCCTCAACAGGCTGTAAATCTCTTGATCTTTAATATCCCTGCTTTCCTTTGCTTTAGCTCCAAAGATTCTCAGAAGGTTCACATCATGCATAGGCCCCTGGCAGCTCTGAACATATATCTTACCAGTAACCAAAGTCCTGAAGGTGATTTTTCCTGTTCTGTTTGTGGCCAGGGGTATAAGGAGCTCTGCCCGATCAAGTCTAGGTCCTATAGCCACCCCTTTTAGGCTCTAAGTCAGTTTGTGGACTAAGGGGCTATTTACCAACAGAGGGGAAAGGAAGACATAAGCACCAGCTGTCCCCAAATCATTTTTGCCTCAAATTCTTCTTAAAGCCAGCTACTCAGATCCTCCACTCAACTAGACAGTTGATCCTTGGAACCAAAGGCCCCCTGGCAGGCTATAGAACAAGTGGCCATGCCGTCCTCTGATAGGGACCTGTGGGCAAACTTTGGATGGCAGGGTAAGAGACTAGTACTTCTTCGGAGAACCTGGGGAATGAATGGGAACCTACCCAAGTCCTGGCCCAGGGTGCAAGGGACGAGAATAGGGGACCAGTTTTGATTAAATGACAACAAACACTCCTTTATTAAGTCTTAAAGAAATAAACCCCTGTAAATACCTTAAATTAACGTGAAGCCAAGAAACAGGGTCCTAACAACTTGGTCTCTGGGGCTGGCGACAAATCTCCTCCAGAGAAAGCTGCTTCCACCATGTATAGGCACATAGTGGAAGCAGCCAGGGCTGCTGTATGTGCTTTGTACAAATGAGCGGGGTCCCTTCTGGGGGATGGAGGAAGCTCAGTTACTCTCGCCATCGCTACTAATGATGCCACGCATGTGTGACCAGTCTGGGGGCGGGGGGTGGGGCAGCTCTTCCTCTGAGTCCAGGGTCCTGCGGTATAGCTCTCCTGAGGGCACTTCTCTTGAAGGGTTCCAGGCTGTGCGTCTCCGTGGCCGGCCTGGGATAAAGTGAAAACAGGAAATTATCTCAGAAAGCCCAAGTCCCATCTGCTTCTAGGGAAGTGAGAAGCAGCCCCTCACCTGAACTGCTGATGATGTTGGCAATGTCCAAGGAGGCTACCTCAGCTGCCTCCTCTCGCTGCTCTTTCAGGGCCCGACATTTCTCTAAGGAAGGGTTACCTGGGACAGAAGGGGCTAGTGATCCTCTCCACCACTGCAGCCTAGGCCACCCCCTGTAGCTCCCAGGTCATGCCCAACCTCACCCTTCATGCCCAGAGCTTCCAGCTCTGCCCGGAGGACACTCAGGCGCTCCTTGTGTGAGCGACAGGAGCCCAGCAGCTTCTTGTAGTTGCGATGGGCACCACAGGCCCGGATGTATCGCTTTAACCTCATCACAGCGGGGTGGTCCTCACCATGGCGACCAGAGTTGGCCTGGCAAGGAAAAACAGCAGCTGAAGGCCAAGCCTGCTGAACCTGCATCAGGGTTTGCCTCTTCCCTAATGACATAGCCTCCCACCCCATCTTCACCCTTACCTTCCCACCTCTGGGCTCCGGACTTCCATCTGAGGAGGAGGAAGAGGAGCTTCGTGTCCTGCCTTTTTTGGAGCTCTTCTTAGAAGAGCGGTTCTTCCTTTCTTCCTTGGGCTTCCCCACCACCTCGCTGTCACTCACCTCCCTCTCCAAATCACTATCCTCACCACTGATACTGCCTGCTTTAACTGCCTTTCTAGTGCCTTTCACAATTGGGCTCACCTCCTTCCAGCTGTCTGCCCCGTCCTCCTCACTGCTTCCACTCTGCCTTTCCCCACTCTTGCACTGGGTTATATCCTTGTTCTTTCCCTGCACCAGGGGCTTTTCATCTCCCTCACTGTCATCCCCATTTTGTGCTGTCTCTTTTTCCTTCTCTCCATGCAAGGTTCCAATCAGTCTCCCCACCCTGCTTTTCTGCTTATAGCTCCTCTCCTCCTGAGCTGGCCTATTCTCTCCATTGCTCCAGGCTCCAGGTTTCCAGTTCTCCTCCTCTCTGTTCTCTTTCTTCTTGGCTAGGGTCTGCCCCTCCTCACTCTCCTTTTTATTTTCCTGGTGGCTTTTAGTGCATTGCTTTCCCTCCCCCTTCTTTCCTGCCCTCTGGGCAGGTTCCTCCTCACAGTCCTCATTCTCCTCTCTGGTCTGCTTCCTATTGGCTGAAGCCTTGCCTGGCACCTGCTTGTTCTTTGTCACAGTCTTCTTCCTTGCCCTGCCCTTGGATTCCTTTTCCTCTTCCTCTTCATTCTCCTCTTCCTTGCTGCTCTCTTCCTTCCAAACCTTACTCATTCTGACAGAGCCCTCCTCCTCACTGCTCTCCTTCACCACCTCCTTCTCTAATCCTGCCTTTGCAGGCAGGTCCCTCTGCTGTTCGTCTTCATCACTGCTCTCTTCGATTGCTTTCTTTGAGGTTCGCCTTGAACTCTCCTCCTCGGCTGAACTGACTTCTGCTGCTGCCATCCCGTTCTTTGCGGGGGGCCGGAAGCACTCTGGGCTGGAGGCTGTGGAGATGGGCTCTGGAATATGGAGAGAAAGAAGGGTTAGGACAGGTTCCTCCACTTAGGATAGGTTGCCTCTAACTCTGCGGACAGGTGGAGGGAGGGGAGGCAGGAAACATAACTACATGTCCATCCAATTCTTGGTTCCTGACTCACTGGTCTTGCCTCATCACCTCATATCTAGGGATATAGTAGCTGCTCAATAAATACTTTTCAAACGAACCAACAATGCAGAAGGCGCTAACAGCAGGAAGGAGGCACTAACCAGACTCTGAATTGAAGCGGAACTTTTTTCTCTCTGGATCACTGCAGGGGGTGGGAGGCCTCTTCTTCTTCCTAAAGTCCAGCTTCTCCCTAGCACCGGCTTCATCCACCTGTGTATGCATCAAGGGAGCAAAACGTGCCCACCCTACCCCCAGACTCCTCCTCCTCGGCAACAAACCCCGCCTCCCGCGTCCCAGGCTCGTGCCCACACCTGCATCTTCAGTAGCTCCTCCTCCACTAGCTGCTTCAGTGCCTGCTTCTCCTTGGGTTCCAGATGGTCGCGACCCGCATGAGCCAAAAACCTCCGCCGCACGATGGAGTGCGTGAGCGTGCTGCGGAGACATGATGTCAAGACCGAGTCCTCGTCCCGCCCCTGCCCTTTCGAGCCCCAACTCCAACCCCCAGTGCACCTGAGATCCGGGCGGCCTCGGAACAAGCTACGGATGAATTCCTGCATCTCGCTCTCCCGCGCCATTTTGCTCCACCCGGGATTGGCGACTCCCGCCTTTTTTCTTGGCCTCCGTCAGCGCGTTTGACAGGAGGTCGCGCAAGCGCAGTGTCTGGCACCGTGTGGCGAGGGACGACCGTTAGGTCGCGGGCCGCTTGGGCCGATAACTTTGCCAGACAAAATTTGCTTCCTCTAGGCAGTTGGAGGGTCTCGCGACTCGTTCCCTTTCTTAAAACGAATCTTTTCTTAAGATTCTTGTTCGAATCTTCTTCGGCGCCGGCAAGCTTGGCTGTGACGTTAACAACCCGCGACGTTGCCTCTATCCGTGGTCGGACGCCAGTAAACCGCTGTTATTTAGAAAGGAAGAAGAAAAGGGGGGTCCTCACCAAAAGACTCGGAATCTCTGGGTTGGAAGGGAAGTCTTTCTGTAGCTTCAAACCTCTAAGTAAGTTGAGAAAAAGTAACAGAACCTTCCACCGTCCGCCATCTTTGTGGCGTCATCGCGCCGCTGCGACGCCATCTTCAGCATAGCCACTGGATGCGACGCTCCTTTCCCGGTATTCCCCAGGAAGGCAGCCTGTGCGATTAGGCATCTTGGGCGCGGGGTACGCCGGGAGTTGTAGTCTTGGGACACAGCCTGGCACAGTCTCCGGAAGTCGAAGTGTGCGAGATCGTACTGACCGGCCGGCTCTGGGTAGCGGGACTCCTGACGCTGGGGCGCTGCTCCGGGGAGTCATGAATGGGCCGGCGGACGGCGAGGTGGATTACAAGAAGAAATACCGAAATCTGAAGCGGAAGCTCAAGTTTCTCATCTATGTGAGTGCTGGGGTGGGGAGGTTGTAGGGTGTGGGGCCTGATAGGATCTCAGTTTACCCATTTGCAAAGGGATTGGGGCGAGCTGTTGCTGAGTCCCAGAGCCCTTTACGGGATGGCCATTGGTTCAGCGCCCACTTTGTATGTGGTACAGGAACACGAGTGTTTCCAGGAGGAGCTGAGGAAGGCACAGAGGAAATTGCTGAAGGTGTCCAGGGACAAGAGGTGAGACACGTTTGGGGGTGGGGTGGTGCGGTGTGGGAGGAGCTGTGGATCTACATGGGGCTCTCTCCTGGAATAGGACCACAGATACCTTGGGCCTGTTCCTGGTATCCGACTGGTCAGCTAGGATGGTCGAAGACCCTGGAGAGCATTGCTAAGAAGGGAATTAACGCTTTTGTTCTTCCCATCTCTTCAGTTTCCTCTTAGATCGACTTTTGCAGTATGAGAATGTGGATGAAGACTCTTCTGGTGAGCATGGTCATGAAAAGTTGGTGGAAAACATGGCTTCTAGCACTTCAGCAAGCTTCCTGGTCCCCTGTTTTTAGGCTGTGGAGACTGATGCAGCTTCCAAAAATTCCTTAAACCTAGTTGCTAGCCCTCTGCCTTTAGCATTCGTTCATTCATTCAGGTATTTATTGATCATCTATTTAAGGCCCTGTGCTTGGCCCAGGGAATATATGATAACCAAAATGGTCAAAGCCCGTGGTCTTGTATAATTTATATTCTAGTTGGAGTGTAATGGGGACACATTAACAAAGAAATATGCTAGAATTTTAGATAGTGGTGAGGGCTTTGAAAGGAATAAAAGGAGGGCTATACAGTAGTGATGGGAGTAGAGCAGGAGTTGATAGACATTTTTTGATGCTTTAGATGTGTGGGACATACACATGAGAATGGCTGCATTTTAATAAAATTTTATTTACAGGCACTGAGATTTGAATTTCGTATATAATTTTCAAATGTCATGAAATGTTACTTCTTTTGGTATTTTTTTCCCAATCATTTAAAAATGTAAAAGCTGTTCTAAGCTTGTGGACCATGCAAAAGCAGGTGGGAGGCAACTCTTGAAAAATGGTCAAGAAGAGCCTCTTTCGGGAGTGATATTTGAGGTTGGATCTAAATTATAAGAAGAAACCCAGCCTGTGATGATACGGATAAGAGTCTGTCAGGCAGAGGGAAATGCAGATGCCTTACATTAAGAATGATTGGGCATGTTTGAAGATGAGAAGGGCTGAAGCATATATAGTAGTATTTTTCAAAGCATTTGAACACTACTTACCATTAACAGTATATTTTACATGACCTCCTGAGTCCCCACATAACTACTTATAAAATAAAGTTCAAAAAATAAAAAGCGAACAAAAAAAAAGGTCAGTGAGACAGTGCTAAGATTGCTATATGAAATTCGTGCTGATAATTTTTAGACTGCCTTTTTGATCTCTCCTTTTAATGTTGGTTACAAACCAATAAGTTGATTTCATGACTAATTGTTTGAGACCCACAATTGAAAAACATTCCTCAGGTGGGTATTTGTGGCCCTTTTCCAGGGTAGGTCCCTCATAAACTGGGCCAGGTACAGTTATTTCTTTCCACAGTGCCTTTAAATACTGGTTTGGAGCAGGAATCAGCAAACTACCACCAGACAGGCTGCTTGTTTTTGTACATCACTTTTCATTGGAACGCACAGTACCCACTCGTTGGTTTTTAATAGGGAGACAGTAGGTAAGAAGAAAGGTAGGCAGAGGCCATGTCACTTAGGTCTTGGTAAAAAGTTTTTTTTTTCTAGCCTCTCATTCCCTCTGTCTATTAAGTGCTTTCATTTAACTTCCCATTTGAGGGAATTTCAGGACACGTGGCATAAGAGAACCTAGCATGTTCATAGGCAGGGTGTTAACCCACTCTGGGGAGGAATAACCAGAGATGTAAGCCACCACTTACATCTGGAGAAACCTGCAGTGGTTGGGAAGACACCTCCACATAGCATTTCTCAGCACGGTGTAAGGAGAGGCATACCAAGTGAGAGTAGAGAACTTTGGGGCAGCCAGCAATCAATCACCTGGCCTGAGGGGTGCTGGGAGACTTCACAGAGTAGGTGGCTTTTTAAAGGACCATCTGGGCAGAAAAATTGGAAATGGCATATATTATGTGTAGCAATTATTAAATGAATGACAGACTTTTTAGGCAGAGGCACGGAATTGGGAAATTCTTATTTGAGGAAGTAGGTTGATGTGATATGAAGAATACAGTTTTGTTGTGAGACCAGAAAGGTAGGTTGAAGCCAAATTAAGAAGCAAGTGAGGGACATCATTGGGAGGTTTATGTTTCAGTTCCTTCTAGGATTGGAGCAGACAGTGGGTGGCAGGATGAGGTGAGATTGCTTAGCAGGCGTTTTTGATTTGGTGATGGCCTGACTTTGTGGCATTCTGAATGGAGGGGTGGGTAGTGGGATGGTGAATTTAAAAAGTAGGAGAGCCAGAGGACCCGGGTTCCATCCCCGGTGCCTGCCCATGTTAAAAAAATAAATAAATAAATAAAAATAATAAAAAGTAGGAGAGACTGGGGGGGGGGTGGAATAACAGGACTTTGATATGGAGAGTGCAGCAGAGGGAGGAGCTGCAGCTTAGAGGCAAATGAGAGAGCTGAGGACAGCTGGATAAGGAGTCACAGAGCAGGGTTCAAGCCTGCTTTCTGAGCCTCAGTGGCCTATCTGGAACACCAAGGTGTGACCTTACCTTCCTCCTTGAACAAGTGTGAAAATGAAGAGAGGTGGTAAAATAAGCATCCTGCACTGAGCCCAGCACACAGGAAATTCCTGACTAACATATTATCCTGGAGGACTCAGGGCAGGAAGTAGGTTGTAAGGGACCTTTTAAGAAGCCAGGAAAACTGAGGGTGTCCCCAAAGTAGCACATGTTTGGGAGTCACATTTCCCTGGAGCCTTTCTGTAGAGCTGAGGTTACATTTCTCTAGGTAGACTGGGACTCCCCACCCCCCCCCACCCCCCCACCCCCCCACCCCCCCCCACCCCCCACCCCCCCGTTGACCAGCCCTGCCCTCTTACAGACTCAGATGCCACTGCATCTTCAGATAACAGCGAGACAGAGGGGACACCCAAGTTGTCATCGGATACTTCGGCTCCCAAGAGGTGAGAAGCAGCCAGCATTCCTCTCTCTGGGGGAGGGCAGAGGGTATGGTACTTGGACTTCCTAGCTACTTCTGACCCTCTCCCCTGTCATTTCTCCAGGAAGAGAAGCCCTCCACTAGGGGGTGCCCCCTCCCCCTCCAGCCTCTCCCTGCCTCCTTCAACAGGGTTTCCCCTTCAGGCGTCTGGGGCCCCCTCCCCATACTTGAGCTCGGTGAGTTGGGGTCCAGGGTGGGAGGTGGTGAACTAAGATGCCTGGGAATAGGTGGCATCATTTGGGCAGAGGGGCCAGGCCCTCGGGGTGACACCAACCCAGCTGTGGGGACACCTGTCTGGGTGTGGCCAACAAGCACCCCTTGGAAGGTGTGCATCGGGGTTGCCTACTTCCTCTCTGGTATAGGAATGTGGGACAGATTTGACTGGAGAACAGACTCCAGGACAAAGTCCTGCTGCTGTCCCCTCCCCTTCTGTTCTCTCAGGAGCCAGGGGGAGCCACACTCATCACCATATCTTTTGTTTTTCCATTCTTCCTCCTATTTGCATTTCTCCCCTCACCCCTCACCCCTCACCCCAATCCACCCCATTTCTCATCTCCATCCCCCTACTCCTGCCACTGCAGCTGGCTTCTCCCACCTATCCCCCATTCCCTTCTGATTACCTGGCCCTGCAGCTGCCCGAGCCCAGCCCCCTGAGGCCCAAGCGGGAGAAACGGCCCCGCCTGCCCCGGAAACTCAAGGTACCCTGATTTGGGGACCCCAGGGAGGGGTCAGAAGAGCAGGAGGATAGCCACAAGGGAGGCTCAAGACAGGGGCTGGGGGCCTATCCCAGAACTTTCATTGATTTGGGGCTGCTGAAACCCTTCCCAACCCAATACATGGCAGGGTATGGGATGGATCAGAGAAGTCCTGGCTCACAGGCTTGTTGTTGGAGGCACGGCAGGGGCAGAACCAGCCTTGGGGAATTAGGTTGAGGATGCTGGGCTTCAGCCCTGAGACTGCTGCGGTGTAGGCAGTAGCAGAAGGCTTGGTTTTCTTTCACATGTTGAGGATGTTTTGTGATGCCAGGCAGCCCGGACAAGGAAAGGAGATCTAGAATCAAATCAAGGCTCCACCAGTTAAAATCCACATGACCTTCAGCAGGTCTCTTTGACCTTCTAGGTCTCTAATTCTGCATCTATAAACATTCAAACTAAATTTAATCAGCAAGTGCTTATTGAGCACCTACTATGTGTCAGGCACTGGCCTAGATGCTGCAGATGCAATAGTGAACTAACAGACCAAAAAATCCCTGTCGCAACAGAGCTCACATTCTAGCAAGAAAGGCAGAAAATAGGCAAGGTAAAGAAGTGGCAATGGAGAAAACTGGAGTCAAGTCAAAAGGCTAGGAAGCACCCAGTGGATGGGGGCTGGCATTAACGATTGGGGTGGGGGGCTGCCGGGATGTTGTTTAGAGACCTCAAGGAAACGAGAACAAGCCAAGCAGCTCTCTGGGAGTGTTTCAGTCATAGGGAAAAACCAGTTCTCTGAGGAGACCACATGTCTGACTTGCTCATGGACTGAGAAGGAGGCTTGTGTAGCTGGAGGGAAGTGAGAGGGGGATATCGGAGGGGAGAGGAGTTCAGATAAATGACCAAGGGATAAGACCAAACAGGGCCTCATAACATTGTAAAGGATGGATGAAATGGGGCACCATGTGCGAAGGTTGAGTAGGGGGAGACATCTGATCTCATTTACACTCTGCAAAAGAATTGCTGGGATTGCCATGATGAGAATAGACTGGGCCAGAGGATTGGTAAAAACAGGGAGACTAGGGAAGATGCCACTGCAGTACTCCAGGTGCCATGGAAAGGGTTCAGGATTGAGATGCATGCAGGATTTCTTGAAAGACCACCTCTGGGCTGTGAGAAAGCAGAGTCAAGGATGACTCCAGGGTTCTTAGCCTGAGCATCTGAGAAAGTGGAGTTTCTTTTTCTAAGATGGGGAGGACTAAAGGAGGAGCAGGTTTTGGAGAGAAGAGGAGGAGTTTGGTTCTGGAGCTATCTGAAAATGTCAGCTGTCAGCAGGGTATGTGAGCCTGGGATTCCCAGGGGAGAATGTTGGACCAGGGAGGAGAAGAGAGAGCTAAGGACTGGCCCCAGGGAGGTGAGGGGGAGCCAGCTGAGGACATAGAAGGCACAGTGTCCTCTGCGACCCCTTCCAACTCGTCAAAGTTGAAAAGGAAAAAGGCTGAGCACCTCTCAGTTTGGCGGGCTGTAGGCTCAATGCTCTAGAGCCAGAAGTGAAATGGGAGCCTTGTCTGTGGTGGTCAGAACTCTGCATTCTGGAGTACATGTTCCAGCTCTGCCCGTTGCTCCCTTGTGGGGCCGTGACCTTGCACCTGGAAAATGATACCGGCCCTTCACCCTCCTTGGAGATTTTTGCTTCTGCCCTGAGAGGGTGGGACAGCGGAGCAGATGGAGTCAAGCAAAGCCTGGAGTAGGTGGATTGAGGTAGGGGGTGGGGTGGGTGTGAGGAGTTTGAGGAGTTCTGGTTGTGGACGGTTCCCAAAGGAGAGGAATGTCAAGTAGCTAAGTTCTCTGCATGCATGAGAGAAAATGTCAGCTGGGAAAAGGACCCAAATCAGTTGTTGCACATGGGGTGAGGGGATGGACCAGGGAATGCTAAAAATAAAATAAAATAACATTTGAGCCCAGGGTCAGTGGGCTTTTAGATATTGCAGGCTGAGGGGACAGTGAGAATGAAGACTGGGAGACCTGGTCAAAGTGTGTGTTTGGGCCAGAGTAGGAGTGATGAGAGAACAGCACTGGAAAGAAAGATAGGATGGGGTTGGAGCATAGAAGGCCTCAGTGCCCAGAACCAGGAGTTGACTTGTTGGTGTAAGGGGAGTAGGAGTTGCTAGAAGTTTCTGAGTGACTTGGTGTGAAAAGATTGGAGGTAGCAAGATAAGCAGAGGAAGACAAGCTGTGAAAATGGAAGAGGTTAGGAAAGAGGTTGGGCCTGAGCCAGACCTGGTTTTGCATCTCATCAGCCTCTCCACTCATCGTGTAGTCTCAGGCATGGCCTTGAAACCTGTGGGCCTCAGCTTCCATCTCCATCAGGTGGACTCAAGTCACTGTGAGCAGAAATGAGCCCAGGGATGGGAAACACTCTGCCCAGCACCTGATCCCTGTCAGCCAGACATAAACCTGAGCTGCTATTGGGGGTCCATGAGGAGGCCATCGACTAAGTCCAGGCAAGGGTAGGACACAGGGCATGGAGTTGAAATGGACAGGTGGTGGCCAGGGGAGGGGACATTCATCATGCAGCTGTACTAATGCGTCTGCTCCCTTGTGTGCTCACAGTGCCTGGCATCAGGTGCAAGGCTGCCTGTGAGAGGGGCCTCCTATCTGTCCTCATCCTTAGAACTTCCATTTCCAAGCCTCAGTTTCTTCCTCTGGTGGATCACCTCCCTCCCAGGGAGGTTAGATCATTAACTGAGATCCCCTGGCACACAGTAGGTGCTCAGAACACAGTTTGTACCCACAGGCCAAGCCCAAGGGCCAACACTGAGGCCCAGAGACCTGACCCGGCAGGGGAGGGGCTGGAAAATTGGGCAGGACAGAAGCCATTTCACAGCCTTAGAGGACACAGCAGGACTTTGGCAGATAGAGGAGGATCCTGCAGGTGGAGGGCCCAGCCTGTCATCAAGCCCGCTGCACTGCCTGTCCCAAGGGCAGCAAGAGTCCTGAGGGCCACGAGTAGGAGAGTGACATGCTCAGGTTTGTGTTTTAGAGAGATCCCTCTGGCTGCAATGAGGAGGAGGAGGAGCTGGCTCGGGGAGAGGCTGAAGGCAGGGAGTCCAGTTAGGAGGCTTATACCGTAGCACAGGTGAGCTAGCACAGGTGAGCGGAGAGGAGGGCCCGGCCTAGGCTAGTGGCTGTGGGGATCCCAAGGAGGGGCCATCCAAGGTAGAAGAAGTAGAGGCCTCAGAAGGCGGGGGCGGGGGTGAAGAGGCTGCCGGGGCCCCAGCTCAGGGAGCCTGTGATACCCTCCTCTGGACCAGTTAGTCCTGCAGGAGGAGGAGGAGGGAGAGGAAGCCAGTGGCAGTGGGCAGTATCAGGTACCCAGGAGGCAGACAGGCAGGCACTCCGGGCTGACTCTACTGCTCTTACAGGGGCAGCCAAGGTGCCTCCCTGGCGAGGGCAAGGTCCAGCCTTTCCCTCCCTGTTTCCTGTGAAGACATACCACGCCCCCTTCCACCATCACTTCTTCCATCACCACCCCTCACCCCCAGGCACTTGCTGGTTTGGGACTCTGAAGGGGCTGTGGTGGGGGCAGGCCCTAGGCTCCAGAGTGGGCTGGCCAGGCTGTTTCCACTGCCCCTTGAATGTGCCTTTGCTTCTGCCCTGGCCCCCAAAACTGCTTTCGAAGGGGCAGCATCCAGCCTGCCAGAGCTCCCAGGGCCTCCCTGACCAGCCCCTCCCTTCTCTTCTACCCCTGCTGCAGATGGCGGTAGGACCCCCCGATTGCCCTGTGGGAGGGCCGCTGACCTTCCCTGGTCGGGGTTCCGGGGCCGGGGTGGGGGCAGCCCTGGCCCCGCTGCCCCCTCCCAAGATGCCTCCTCCCACGATCCTGAGCACCGTCCCTCGGCAGATGTTCAGCGACACAGGCAGTGGGGACGATGCCCTGGACGGGGATGATGACCTGGTGATCGACATCCCGGAGTGACCACCACCTGCCCCCGCCACCCTCCCAACCCTTTGTTCGCGCACACGTGCCCAGCTTCCTCAGAGGCGTTTATTGACACCCAGTTGCCATGCTTCGGCCACTGACACAATCAGAAAAGGCGTAAACATGCACAGATGTCCCCTGGGAAGGCAGGGCCCTCATCAGGGAAGGCAAACCCTGTCCCACATCCCAGCCCCACCCAGGGGACAATTATTAAAGGAGTGCTGGGGAGCATCTGCCACCCCTCAGGAGGCAGAGCCCCCTTGCAGTGGGCACCCCTTTAAGAGGGCAGCTGTACAGGGCTAGTTTTATTAACGAAGACTATATTAAAGATGTGGCTCTTTACTGTTTCTTGTCATTCCTTTTTGGGAAACATTCTCCTCCTCCGAACCCCTCCCAATCCGACCTCCTCCCTAGGAGGGAGGGGGCCGGGCAGCCTGGAGAGGCAGGAGGGAGGAGCAGCAGCCAGGCCTGGGGTGGGGGCACTGAGGACAGTGGTTTGCATATTTCCATATAATAGCAAGTCAGGCAGGAGGTTTGCATATGTGAATATAGATCTCCACAGTCCCTCACGAGAAGACACACCCACGGTCACAGAGACTCTCACAAAAATAAGACAGGAAGTGCGGGGCAGGGACCTCCCACCCCGTGTAAACGTGCAACGCTTGACAGGCGAGTGCTAGAGGCTGCCAGCCCCCTCAAGCCAAGGGCAGTGCGGCCGCTGGGGGCAGCTCGCTGGTTAGGGTGTGCCAGCGCTCCAGTGCTGTGTCTGGCTGCTGCAGACAGTCATCCCAGTGTTTCCGGGCCTCCCCCCGGGCTCCTGGCCCCAGGGACACGCCACCTGAGGAGCAGGCATAGGCCACCAAGTCAGGGCCCTGTCAATTGCCCCTTAGCCACCCGCAGCACCACCCAGCTGGCTCCTCCCCTCACCAATGAAGTCGTTGGATTTGCCGATGTCGTAGTCCCAGACTGTGACCTCCAGGGTCTTGGTGGCCAGAGCAGAGCGCTCCATCTCGTAGAAAAACTCCTGGGGACCGGGCAAGCAAGCCGTACCTGCTGGCAGGCCCCGACCCCCTCCACCTCCAGCCCACCTGGGTTCTGGCCCCTGCCCGTTTACCTCGTTAAATTCTGGATTTAGGGTCTTCTTCTTCACACACGTCTTATGCTTAGATTTTTTATCCACGTCTGGCCTCAGGTACCTGGTGGTGGAGAGGGGCAGGTTCAAGGACTGGCCAGGTCCCAGAGGGGTCAGGCTTCCCAGGGAGGCTGGCCTTCCAGGGAGGACAAGGGCTCACGTCTTGACGTAGGGGTCAGAGTAGCCGTTGACATCCATGGCAGCCAGATGGGCACAGCGCACAATGCCCACCAGCAGCCCCCGGCGTCGGCTGCTGTAGCTGAGGCTCAGCAGGATTCGGCCGCGCTCCTCAAGCAGCCCAGGGCCCTGCTCAGCCTGCTCCAGCTGCAGAGGGGTAGGTAGGGCTCAGTCTGATCCTCCACACACACACCCCTAGCCCAGGTACAGTCCCTGTGAGTGCCTCACCTCCTTCAGGTAACAGGAGATGCCCCTCAGCGCTGCCGACATGGAAGAGGGTGAGGCCAGCTGAGGGGGCAGAGAGAAGTTTCTGGAAACTTGGTCTCTCCAAGGGCCCCCTTCCCCTGGCACCCCTGCATCCCCACCCCACAGACCGGGACCTGGCGCTCGAGGCAGATATTAAAATGCTTCTTCTCTGAGGGCTTGAGGCGGCGGAGGGGCACGCGGATCTCCCCGATGAACTCGTTGTGGCTCAGCTTGTCCTCGTCACAGACAGAGATCCTGGCCGGAAACTACAGGGTCAGGCTCAGGGCCCCCGGAGTACCTGAACCCTGCTCTAGTGTAGGAGGAAGATCCTCAGATGGGACTGGGGACCTGAGGCAGGTCCCAGCTCTGCCCTAAAATTTCTCAACGCCGCCTCCGCAAAACCAGCTTCCTCACAATGGCTGTGGGCCTGGAGCTCTAGACAGAACACTTACCCCTGTTCTCTGTCCTGCCCTGTCCAGCTGCCCAGACTCCTTGGTCCATCAGGCCCTCTCAGCTACTCCTGGATGCCCTCGGGCCTTGGGGGCCACCCCCTCCCATGACGGCCTGTAGTCAGCATGCAACTGAGCACGGTAGGGGTAGGTCACAGATTCAGACAAAGAGCTAGAAGGGCCTTGAGGAGCCTTGGGCAGCCAGACAAGGACCCCGCACCACCTCTGGCATGCCTGAGGAACCTGGGTGCCCCAAGATGAAGAAATGATTGTTTTCACTTCCCTCCATCCCTTTCCACAGCTCCGGCTATGGCCACTCCGTTGAGCAGCTGTGCAATGTACAGGGAGATCAAATCCCAGCTCTGCCATTTGTAAGCTCCCTGTGTGACCTTGGGTGGGTCACTGACCTCCCTCCCTCAACCTCAATTCCCATTTAGAAAATGGAGCTAATGAGGGGTCACCAGTTAAAGCTATTGTGAGGGTCCAGTGAAATCAATGGATGCTCAGTCTAGGTGCTAGCAAGCATTCAGTAAGGGTAAGTCTTTTTAGGCCTCCTTCTCAATGCCTTCCTGGTTTCTGCCTCTGGCCTCCCCCACCAGTCTACCCCCAGGCCCAGTGCCAAGGTGAGGTCTCAAACATGCAGCCCTGGCCATGACCCCTCCCTGATGGCAACCCTTCCCTGGCTCCCCATGGCGAGGTCAGTGCAAGAGCCGGGCTCTGCTGACCTCTCGCCTCCCCTTGAGGGAATGCTTTCCCCACAATTCTCTCTCCCAGGCCAGTCTGTTCCCTGCCCTGGAAGACTTCCCCCCCTAGAGATTTCAGGGGGATGCAGGGTGTGGGATGGGAAGCTGCTCAGCTGCATAGACCTGGCTTACATCCGGGGCTCTGGGAAGGGATTTCAGTGACCAGGGACAACTTCAGGAGAAGGCAGAGCTTTGAGCTGAGCCTCACGTGATGAGCAGGACTCGTGCTGGCAGAGAGGAAGCAGGGAGCGGTGGGCCCATGGGCAGGGGAGGGGTTAGAGAGCTGCAGGGGGCAGGGATGCTGGAGCAGCATCCTGGCCTGCTGCCAAAGGGGATGATGAGGGCCACCGATCGCTCCTGAGCGGCAGAGAAACAGGGAGGTCGGGGCCCAGGGTCAGTTCTCCCAAGGGAGGTGCAGGGCTGGAATCCTCAGGAACAGGGCAGCTGGGGCCCTCACCTGAGCACCTTGTGGGTAATGTCGTCGTCCGTGATGCCGCTGTACCTCAGGTCCTCGTTCCACACGGGGTTCAGCGTATTCCTCTGAGTCTTGGTTTTCAGTTTATTGGCCTGTGGGGTAGACATAAAGAGTCTGGGATCCAAGTGCCCCAGAGGGATGCGGGCAGGGCTGGGGCCTGAAGGCAGGCCCAAAAGCCAGGCCAGGTGAGGGAGGAGGCCCTTACCTTGCAGGCTCCAGGCAGCAGGTGCAGCTTGACGTAGGGGTCAGCCAGGCCATTAAAATCCATGGGCTTGAGGCCCTGGAGGGGAGGGAAGAGGGTTGTGGGTTCCTGGCACCAATTTCCTTCCCACTATCCATCCCTGCCCCTGGGAGCTGGACCCTCAAGGTATGGAGATCCAAGAAAGCAGGAGAGGCACAGGTCAGACCTGGGGAAGGGAAGCGGGCTGGAGACCCCCCTTCCCGGGGCCCACCTTGGCCCTGAGGATACTGCAGTGCAGCGTGCAGGAGGTCTGGTCATAGAGAAGGTCGAACTCCAGTGTGCCCAGGGCGGCTGGGGGAGAGGGGAAAGGTAGCCTGAGTCAGCGTGTAAAGGCAGGTGCGTGACAGACGCCCCAGGCAGACAGGGGAGATGAAGGGGTATGTGCGTGTCTGCATCTCCGTCAGTGTGGGAGCAGGTGTGCAAGAGGCTGAGTTGGGCATGTGCGTGTGTGTGCGTCTGGGTCCCAGGCTCGGCCACAACTCAGGCTGTGTGGGTGGCTGAGTGTCTCCGCAGAAATATTGAATATTGAGCCTTGCTGAGCGGTAACTGTCATACAGACTGCAGCTGTGGCCGCAGCGCCCAGCAGCCTTCCCCCGACACCCCCCCCCACACACACCGGCACACACACACCCCACCCCACCGCACGGCCTGGGACCCTCCCCGCCAGCCCGCAAACTCACTGGTATCGTCGGAATCATAGCTGTCCACCTCCACTCCATCCTCAGTCGTGGTGGCCCCAAGGAGGGCCGCAGGGGGAGCCAGGGCCAGGGGCGCCAGGCGAGCCGGGGTCTCCCCACAGGCCCCGCCCCCCCCCTTCGGGTCCTGGTCCCCGGCGGGGGAAGTAGTCAGAGATCTGGCGGATGGGCCGGATGGGCCCGGGGCACACGTTGATGGCCATGTGCTCCCGGATGTTGATGGCCATGCGGTCGCCCCTGCGGCCCCTCATGCAGCAGCCCTGGCTGGGGGGACGGATGCGAGAGAACAGCAGCTCTGGGGGATTCCGCCCACTGGCGGTCTGCAGGGCCCTCCCTGGGTGTCATGAGAAGGTGGCCCGTGCCCTCCAAAAGCCGGGCCTTTCTCCCCAGGGGCTGGGGAGACCCTGCAGACCCTGGCTCCACCTTCCCGCTAAACTGTCCCTTTGTCCATATCCCACTCCCTGCCCCTTATCCTGGGCCCTTCCCTCTGCTCCTGGGCCCTGGCTACCCGCCCCCCCAAGCAGTCCCATAAGGCCCCTTGTCTGTCCCTCTGAGGCTGTGTCCATCCCTCTGCACCAGACACTGCCTGGCTGGCTGGGTGTCACCCACCCCTCTAGACTTTCTCCACCCACGATCCCTCCATCCAGCCTCAGCCTGCCTGATTCCCCACACACACACATAAGATGGGGACCCCTGCCTCAGATGCCTGCCCCTGAGCCTGGTTCCCCCAGGGAGCCAGAAATTGCAGCCGCTGGAGAGCTCGACACCCCCGCAGGCGCACACAGGCTAACACACGCACCTTCCCTCACCCTCACGCCCGGTCCAGCCCCCGGCACCTGTCAACGTGCGTCCAACAGGTGCCCCGGCCCCGGGGGGACGGCGGTGCGGGCTGGGCGGCGGCCGCCGGCGATTCCCAGGGCGGCCGGCGAGAAGAGCGCGGAGTCCGGCTGTGTGCGCCGAGAAGGAGAGAAGGAGAAAGTGCGGGGAGGAGGGGGTGAGCGAGGTGGAGGCGAGGATGCAGCCGGCGCTGGCGGCGGAGGGCGGGGAGGGGCGGCCCAGGCTGGGGCGAAGGGGGGCGGGGGACCGGGGGCAGACACTCCCGCTCCCACTCTGGGTCGCACGCCCGCCGGCGCCCGCCTGGGCACCCTTAGGGAGCGCACACGAGAGCGCACACTAGCACGTGTGCTCGTGCACACACGTACACATTCATGGGCACGCAGGCTGGCACACACTTGTGTGCACATAGGCACACACGTCTGGCACAAACACTACCGCGCGCACACGCCTGTGCCCACGTGCACACGCTCACACACATGCACAGACCCAGACACGCGCCGACACACTCACCCTGGAGAACTTGGCGTGCACGCACTCGCAGACACCCGGGTTCCCAGCTCCGCCAGAAACCAACAGTGAGAATTGCCCGGTGTTTCCCAACTCCTCCCGGGAGACCCAGGCCCCCGCCCCTGCCTCCCGTCCTCCCTTTCTCCTTCCTTCTCTCCGGGTCTCCGGGGCCCGACCACCGGCCTCGTTGCCATGGCGACGCTGGCTCATCCTCTCCCCCCCACTCAGCGCATCTTCACGCCCCTCCCCCGCAGAGAGAGCGCGGAAGAGGGAGGAGGGGTACTGGTCTTTCCCCCCAACACAGTCGGTAGGGGCGGGGCCGGTGGGCGGGACTCCGAAATCCGCAGTGACCTAGGGGCGGGCGGGGCCGTGGGGCGAGGTGGCCGTTGGCGTCTCAGCTCCCCGCAGTTGCCGGCCTGGGGTCCCCAGGTTCCCAGAGCTACCCTGGAGAACCTCCCAGTCCGCGGGAGGAGACAGAGGCCCGAGGCTGTGGCTTCCCCATGCCTCCTCCCTTTGGCTGTTCTGGGTCTCTACCGGTTACCCAAGCCCCAGGGGTTCGCGTCCCCTTCTCAGGGATGGCTTCTCTTTTGGGATGCCCAAGCTTGGACATCCAACCTCCTGTCCTTCCCCCTCCCTCCCCCATCTCCAGTTCTCTCCCTCATCGGGGAGGAGGTCCAGGATTGGTTTCCTGAAGCTTTAGAGCCCCCAGCCTTTCCTGCACCGCCTGCAATTTCTCACCTGAGCCCTGCCAGCCTCCCCTCCTGCCCTGCTCCAAACTGAACATCCCCAAGCAACAAACTCCTCACCTGACTTCAGACAAGGGCCCTGCCCTCTCCGGCCTCATGGCCCTCACTCCCCACTGCACACACACTAAAGGAATTACCTGCAGACACTAAAGGAATTACCTGCAGTTCCTAGAAAAGGTGATTTCTCAGGCCCCTGTGTGAGCTTCGCTCACATAAACTCTTTTGTCTGGAATTACCCTCTCTTCCTTCAGTGGTCAGCCTGGGTCATCTCTTCCGAGGAGGCTTCCCGGAGCATCTCCACAAACACCCTACCCCTCAGCTACCAATGTCATCCCAGGCTCAGCTCCGCTGGCATGGTTTGCCAACGCCTACTTGCATTTCTGTCTCCCCCACCAGTCAAGGAGCTCCATGCCAAGCAGAGGCTGGTTTATCCCTGAGTCCTCAGTGCCCCAAACTGGGCCTGGCACTGTCGACATCACTGATTATTTGTGATTTAAAGGCAAGAGAAATGCAAAATCAAACTACACTGAGATACCGCTTGTCACCTACCAAATGGACAAAAATCAAAGCATCTGTTAACATCCAGCGCTGCCAAGGCTGTGGGCAAATGGGCACAGGAATTACGCCACCACCTCTGTGGAGAGCAATCTGACAAGTGGATACAAGATACACATTCTCTTTGACTCAGAAATTCCACTTCTAGGATTTTATACCGTAGATATGCCAGCCCTTATGCAAAATAGTAGAAGTTAATGGTTAATAACTGCAGCATGTTTGCAATGGAAGAAGATTGAAACATCCCAAACATCCATCAGTAGGAGATAGTTACATCTATTATGACATGGTCATGCAGTGGAATAGTATGCAGCCACATAAAAGCAGGAGGCTCTTCATTTTCTTGTATGGAACTATCTGCAGGATTTCTTGTGAAATTTAAAAAGCAAAGTGCAGGGTGTGCGAGGGTAGTTCAGTGGTAGAATTCTCGCCTACCATCCGGGTTTGATTCCTGGCCCATGCACTTCCCAAAAAACAAAACAAACCAATAAACAAAAATTTCAACAAATAGTGCTGCAATAATGAGATACTCACATGGAAAAAGACCCCCGCCATACAGCATACAAAAAGAAAAAAGAAAAGAAAAGAAAGGTGCATATTTCTTGAATTCCAGTTATATACTGCGGTGATACAATTATGTCCGAGGTCAACGTGACCTGCTTCCTAACCTTTTGTGTGTATGTGTGTGTGTGTGTGTGTGTGTGTAAGTGGAATAAAAAATATATACAGGCAATTCCAGTTCATCATGACTGACACCACGACAGGAGGCAGTGAGAAGGTTATGGGAGCTCAGGAGACTTCCCAGAGGAGGCGTTGCCTCAGCTGGAACCTAAAAGCTGAAGAGGACTTAACCAGATTAGGTGTGGGGGCAAGGGTGTCCTAGACAAAGGGACATCTGGATATGCAGAAGCTGGGAAGCAGACAGGAACTTAGTATATTCAAAGAATGGGCAAAAGGCCATCATGACTGGAGTGTGCTTAGCAAGGAAAAGTGGGGGCTGGGCTGCAGGGCATGGCTGGCCAGGAGCTGCCACCTGTCTTATGGGTAGGATTAGAAGTTTAGAATTCACACCAGGAACAATGGGAAGCCATTAAGTAGTGAATCCACATGTTCTGGTTCGTTTTGGCTGGTGGTTGGGGAATGGATCTCATCCGTGAGAGTATACATTGGGAAATCAACCAGTTCAAACTGCTGTTGCAATCAGTCAGGCAAGATGCAGGTTTGGCTTAGAGGAGGAGGTGGCAATGGAAGGGGAGGGAGCTGGACAGAATTGAGAGGGATGTTGGAAATCAGGTCTTGACTATTGGTATGTTGAGTGGGAGATTGGGAGGGATCTGGGATGATCCCTAGGTCTTTGTTTCCAGGAGGGCAACAAGAGAAATGAGGGACCATTTGCTGAGATGAAAAGGCTAGGGAAAAAGCAGGTTTAGCAAGAAGCTGATCAAGAGCTCCATTTTGCTTTTTTGTGTGTGAGATGTTTTTGGACAGACAAACAGAGATATCACACAGGAAGTTGGATATAGGAGTCTGAAGCGCAGGGGAGAGGTCCAGGCTGGAAATATACATTTATGAGTCACCAGCATATAGATGGTATTTAAAGCCAGGAAACGATGAGATCACCTAGGGAGAGAGATACAGAAAGCAAAGAGCAGGTCCAAGGCTGAGCTGGCTAGAGGAAAAGGGGTCCCGAAGACTAGGGAATATGTCTCATGTGCTTGAAGCCAGGCAAGCTGATTCCAAGACAGATTAGAATGAAAAGAGAAGAAATCATGAGATTTGGTGAGTTAGGAGGTCATTGGTGGATTGACATAAGTGTCTTCAGTGGAGTGATGGGGACAAAGCCAAATGAGAAGCGATTGACAAATAAATTCAAGGCAAGGAAGGAGTGGAGACAGAAGTGTGGACAACCCCCCAGGAGTTGTCCTTCTAGACATGACACGCATCCATGTGTTATCTCCTCCGTGATTTCCCCAAGGACAGATATGAGACAAGCCTTAGTGATTTCATCAAGGGAACCCAGCTCAGCACCTACCAGGAACTCAATTTTTTTATCTAATGATTGCATGGATGAATGACTGGATAATTTACTGCTTGACTCTTAAGGGCCTTTTCTGATAAAGAGAAGGAAGCTGGATTCCTTTTGAGGTAACTGAAGCAGCTGAAAAACCCCAAAGGCTGTAGGGTCTGGACTCC
Source organism: Tamandua tetradactyla (assembly GCF_023851605.1). Taxonomy (NCBI): domain Eukaryota; kingdom Metazoa; phylum Chordata; class Mammalia; order Pilosa; family Myrmecophagidae; genus Tamandua; species Tamandua tetradactyla. Next base: position 24,579,771 of record NC_135349.1, read on the forward strand.
ATCCCACAGCAGGAACCAGGTGCTGGGGTTCAAGTCCCTGTAGGAGAAAGTTGTTCCAAGGGAGGCCCCATAGATGTTAGTTTCTCCTCTCTTTCCCATTTTTAGGAACTAGAAACTGACCATGGCAACTGCCTCCCAGGGTTGCTGTGAGGAGAGTGGGTGGGCTCATACTTGGAAGAGCGCCCAGCAGGGGAAGGAGCCTCCATCTGTAAGACAGAGGACCTCACACGCCCTGCAGATAGGCACTAGGCTTTGGGGGAGTCATGGAGATGCCTGCCCACCATGCACCCCCACCCCGGGCCACCCAACAGGTCATGTCCAGGCTGGAGCATCTTCTGTAGCGAGACCAAGAGACCCCGAAGTGTCCTTGGGCTGGGGCGGGGCGGAGCATGTCTGAAATAGGCCCAACTGCCAATCAGAGGAGTGCTAACTCTTACCGAGCTGAGATGGGGGCAGCGGGGTGGGAGTGGCTGATGCAAAGAGGGAAAAGACAAAAAGGGGCAAGAGGAAAAATGGGAGGGCCCCTGGGGTAGTCCATTGGCTACAGAAGGGGAAACTGAGACCCAGAAAGGGGAGTCAGCAAAGGTTCTATAAATGGTCTAGAGACCTGTGCACAGCCCCATTGCCTGCCATTCGCCCAATGACCCCTTTTCCTGCAGCACCAGACGCAACCTGTGGGAAGAGGCGGGAGGAGGGCTTGGAGTGGGCGAGCTGTGCTTTCCTTGGGTGAGAGGAGGTGAAACCACCAGGCAGGTCTGGGCACTGCTGTCATCTAGTGGGGAAAGCCTGTTACTTCTCTTAATTCCTCACCCCAGTGTCAGCCTCACCTGAGCACCGAATAGGAGGGTTTGGGGGACAGCGTGTGTCTCTGAGTCTGGGAACACAGTGCAAGGGGGAGCCTCAGGGAGGAAAACACACACCTCTGGGAAGTTTGTGTTGCCCACATGAACTTACCTAGCCCATAGAGCTGTTGTCCTGGTTAAATGAGTGAATGTGTCAAGTACTTACCATAGTAGTAAGCACCCAATAAATGCTGCCTGTGGCTGTCCCAAGGGGGTAACTGTAGGTGTTTAGCCCCTGTCCCTCCAAATGTGCCTGCTGTACAAACGCAGTTTCCCTTGCCCCGGCCTCCAGCAAGACTGCCCACCTGTCTAAATTCTGGGGCCGCCACTGTTACTGTTTTACCGTCAGTGACATCCATAAGCATGTCAGCTCTATGGGTCCCAACCTCTTCTCTACTGGCTCAGGTTTGGGGGGAGGGTCCCAGCTCCTAGCACATCCTCACTCCCTCACCCCAGAGTGTGTGACCGGAATGGCTCTGGGCTGTATGACATCACAGAGTCCACCCGCTGGAGGGCTCATGACACTGTGGCAGGGGGTCTTGGTGTGGCTGGCTGGGCTGGGGGCCATAGAGACAGGTGGGAGGCTCTCCTGGGAGCAGTGGGGAAGGAACGATGCTTGTGGGAAAGGGCCAAAGCGTTCCTAGGGCTTGGGGAGGGGGGAGGCTGTCCTGGGCCTTTCTCTTTTCTCTCCACCCTTTTCTCCCCCACCCTCACCCCCCACCCCCCACTCGCTGTGCCGGCTCAGACCTGCTCCTGGAGAGCTCAGCTGACCCTCGGGAAGTTTCTGGGGATGAAACCAGGTCTCTCCAGAGCCACACTGAGACTCACAGCCTCGGCCCTGTGCCTCTGTCCTGCTCCCCCAGCCCCCGGCCCCCCCCCAGGAAGTGCTCAGACCACGGGCTCAGGAGCCGAGGCCTGGCTTTTCTTAGACACGCCCGACTTCTTCGATTACGCGGACTCGGACGAAGCCAGGCTCCTGGCCGTGTCCGAGTTTATTGGTGAGGAGCCCGTCACTTTTGTGAACTCAGGTAGGGAGCACCTTGAGGAGGGCCCCACCCCACCCCACCCCCCACCCCCGCCCTGCCCGGAGCACAGCTGCCCTGGGCGGTGAGGCCAGGGTCCCGTCTCCCGCGTCTTCTCGTCTTCTCTGACAGACTCCGGCGCCGGGTTCTTCCACCACGTCCTGGTGGCCGTCCTGGGGGCAACCCTCTTCTTCCTCCTTTGCCAGTTCTGCACCCACATGTGAGGCCTGCTCCCTGGGCCCCTGCCCGCCTCACCTTCCCCTTTGGGCTAAAGGGACCAAAAGCCTGGGGGAGTGGGGGTGGGGGGTGGGCAGTGGGTGACCTCCCGCCTCTCATCCCCGCTCCCCGTAGGACCTGCCAGAGAGGCGCCTAAGGAGCCAGACGTGGGCCCCGACTCAGCTCCCGAGCACCCAAACCCGCTCTCTGAGAAATGAAAGTCCTGTTTTTTCCTTCCCTGGCCTCTCAGGGGCCAGCTGGGGCTCCTGCCCTTTCTTGTGGTAGCAAGGCCCCCACCCCTTCCCCACCCCAGCCGAGCTGCTGGCTTCTCCTTCCCCAGCCCCAAAGAGCCCCTGGAGCCGAGGCCTCAGTGCTGTGTTCACGCGGGTCTTTATTAGCGTCTGTAAAGCACCCCCCAGGGGTCCCCCAGCCCAGATGGGAGCAAGCCTGGAGAGGTCTGTAGCACCAGGGACATGCCAGGGCCTGAGGGGCAAGATGTGCAGCCTCGGGGCAGGGGGCTGGGCGCCCCTCACCTGCCCCCGGGGTTTCAGCGCTGCGAAGGCTGGTGAGGAGCAGCCATCTCTACCCCATCCCACCCCAACAAACAGGTTTGAATTTGGCCCAATAAAGGTCCTCAGGCTGGCCTGCCCTGCAGAGGGGCTGGGAGGGGGTGCAGCCAGCCACTGTGGGTCCTCCACGTGGGGTCGGAGGGGCGTTCCCCCCCCTCTGGATGAGGGGCGAACAGAGGGGAGGTTGCAGCAGAGGGGCCGGGATGTCCTGGGTGGTGGCGCCTTTTGACCCCTGGTCCCCCAACATCCCCCACCCCCACCCCGCTCCCGTCCCCAAGCCCTAAGCGGGTGGGAAGCGGCGCTCCCTTCCTCCTGTCCTTCTCCCTGGGGTGGAGATTGGAGAAGGGGGTGTGCAGGAAGGGGGTGGGTGCAGCCCCTCAGCTCAGGCACTGTGGGGAGAAGGAGACCTCTCCCAGCTCTCCCTCTTGCCTGGTCCTTGGGGAGGGTCCCTGCCCCTTTCCCAGTCCATCTGTCTGTCCTGGGGCTGTCAGGGCAGGAGGCCCCTGGCTCCCATCACCCCCACCCGGCAGTTCCAGAACCCTGTCCCCACGGGGGAGGGGAGGGGGAGCGGGAGGGGGGAGCGGACAGGGTCCCCCGGCCCCCACCCTCAGTCCTGGGTCTGGCAGGGAGAGGACGGCGGGGTGCCCCGGGGCCGGAAGAGGCGGCAGGCCCCGCGGCAGATGAGCGAGAACCAGTAGAGCTGCGGGGCCAGCAGCAGCGCGGCGCCCAAGTTGACGTGGGCCGGGAGCGCCAGGGGCACGGCTAGCAGGGGCAGGCCCGCGTGCCGCCCGTAGGCCCAGTACAGGTAGGGGAAGAGCAGCACCCGGCAGCACAGGAAGCTCAGCAGCATCAGGGCTCCGTTCACCTTGTGCAGCAGCGTGTGCTGCTGCTTGTACTGCGAAGGAGAGGCGGGCTGGGGCGCCGTGGGGGGCGGGTGGGGGCGGAGCCTCTGTCCGCTGCCCTCCCCTCCACTGCCTGCCTCCCCCACTCTGCCCTCTCCCCTGGTGTCCGACCCCCACCCACCTTCCCCCTCCTTCCGCCTCTCCCCCAGCCTGAAACTTCACCTGTCCTTTAAAGGTCCCCTGAAGGTGTCCCAAAGTGCCAGTTCCCTTGGCAAGGCTCCCCCCCACCCCCACCCTTCCCGTTAGCCCTGTCTTCAGGCCTGTTTGTCCCTCAGGTGCCCCCCCTCACCTGGATGAGGATCTTGCCAAGGCAGACGAAGGGGGTGCTGACCTCTGCCATCAGCAAGCAGCCTAGAAAGAAATCCCCCTTGCCCTGACGCCACACCTGGGAGGAGAGGGAGGGAGGGGAGGGGGCTGGGCTCACGCCCGCATTCCTGGGCAGCCCCTGCCTGGCCTCTCTCCCCTCTCCTCTCTTTTGGGGATGCTTCACTCTGATCAGTCTGCGCGCACACGTGTACAGGAGCAAAGCCAGGTGCACCAGCTCCCTGCTCCCCTCCCCCCAGCCTGCAGGGAAGATTCCAGACCTTATGTCACAGAAGGGGAAACTGAGTCTCAGGCATGCAAACAAGAGCTCCAAAGCACCCCAGCGGGGTAGGGGCCAGCCTGGGCCAGGTGCACTGAGCCCACACCCTCATGCTGACAGGGGGCCAGGCAGGAGTGCAGGGAACTCCCCAGGGGTGTGGCCTCAGCAGGGCTGGCCAGGGCGGGGGGTGGGGGGTGGGGTGGGCAGGGAAGAGCAGGCGCTAGGCAGCCCCGACCCCGCCCCCCGCCGCCCCCACCCCAGAGCTCCTGGGACTCACCACAGAGAGCGGGAAGCACACGAGCACCATGACAACGTGGTGGAGCACCATGAGGAACTCCTTATGCAGGTAGCCACGGGCCACAGCCCAGGTGCTGCCCGGGGGGCTGGGCCCCCCATCATCCCCTCCGTGCCCCTTGACCTGGTGCTTGTGCCAGTGGCAGAGGAACATGGCATAGATGTCGTAGATGAAGTAGGGCACTGCAAACTGCGTGTAGGCAGAGGAAAGCCAGTGCCTGTTGGGCAGAGAGAGAGAGGGAGAGGGATGGAGGAAGAAAGGAAAGGGACAGTTAGAGGCCGCTCCGAGGTGTCCGGGCTGGGCACCCCTGGGGGCAGATCTCCTGTGATCTTCACAATGACCCTGAGATGGAAGCGGAGTCTCCTGTTACAGATGAGGAAAGCAAAGGGGAGGGGGGCAAGAGACTTGCCCAAGGTCACAGAGCCACAGCTGCACGTGGGAGACCTGGGTTCAAACCCAGGTGAGTCTGACTTCCAAACCCACCCATTTTTCCCATTTATTCCTGTCCTCTCTCTTTTCCACGTGGTGGGATGGAAAAGACAAGAGGCCAAATGGCAGAGCCATCCAAATGGCAAAGATGGAGAGGGCCAATGAGCTCAGTCAAGGTAAGGGTGACAGCTGAAGATAAGACAGTGACATCTGAACAGGTGAAAGCAGCAAGGAAGGATAATATTGGCCAACATGAACTGACCACTTACTAGGTGCAGTCACTATTCTAATATACTAAAACCTGTATGCATAAACTTATTTACGTCCCCCACAAAAAAACTTTTAGAATAGGTTTGATCATCATCATTTTACAGATAAGGAAACTGAGTCATGAGCCAGGAAACATACGGCCAAGGAATGAAGCCCTTCCCCACAGGCCCACTGTCCCTAGAAGATTCGGGAGAGCTGCCGTGGCAGGAGCAGTGGAGAAGGTAGTGGTGCCCTCACTGCTGCTTGTTCTGCCCCATTGTGTTTTCTCAGGCACAGCCAAGCACTGAAACGCTGAGCACAAGGAGCCAGGAACAGAGTAAATTCTATGTACTTTGAGAATAAACAAAAATGAGAAGCACATGAATATGCAACACTGCATTTATTATTCTCAGGTCAGCACATTGGGCACCCTCTCTTAAACCTTGTTGTCCTGTGACAAGTCAGGAGTGGCAGTGGGGGCACAAAGGGGTACCTGACCCAACTGAATGGAGGGATTGAAGCAAATTTAGCTGGACCCTGCTCAGAAAGGACGGAGACTAAATAGGTGCTGCTGAAAGGGAGACGTGGAGGGAGACCTGGGGTTGAAGGCAACACAGAAGCAGAACACAAGCCCTGCAGTAAGGGGAGCTGGCCTGGAAGGGGTGACAGAGCCCACTCTCTAGAAAGGATGGTTTCAGGGGAAAGAGAAGCTGCAGCCCATGGGACAAAGTGGCCTTGAACAGATGACAGGGAGAGAGGCATGCAGCAGCCCAGGCTAGAAACAGGGCAGGAGTGCAAGGAGAGACCCCCTGGCCAGCGAACAGCAGCAGCACGGAGCCAGGCCCAGCAGACTCGAGGGCACCCAACTGGGGGTGGGGAGCCAGGGAAAGTTTAAATCCCACTCCCACCCTCCCAGCAATTAGGTGCTCAGAAGCAGGAACAGCTGTTGCCCTGGATTAACCCTGATCCACCTCACCCACCTGAGGATTAAGGGTGTGTGTGTGTGCAAGAGCAGACCAAGAGGGAGGGAATATGAGCGCCAAAAGGTGACCCCTGTGTAGGAAGGTGTCAGGAGGAAATGCGCGGTAGGAAGAGGGTGAGAGGAGGGCAGGGTCTGAAGAAGGAATTGCGCATTTCCTCGGTGTGAACCGAGAACTGCTCTAGGCACTTGGCACCTCAGTTCCATGAATCCTCACAGCAGCCCTTCCAGACAGGGCTTGCTACCTTACCCTACAGATGAGGGAACCCGCCTGCAGGAAAAGAGGGGGCAAGTAAAGGAGAGGGGACACTTCCAGATTAGGGTCAACCTGACAGTGTCTCCTGGGGCTCAGCGGCCACAAGCAGCTCGAGCTCGTCAGCACCATGGACAGGGCTCCCGCCTTCCTCCTGCCCCAGCTCTCGCCTGGGCTTTTCCTGGCAAGCACCAGGCACTGCAGCGGCTGCCAGTGCCAATTTTTGGCCTCTTCTCCGCCCCTCCCCTTCCCCCCCCCCCCCCACTAGCCTGACCATCGGTGGCCTTGTTTGTGTCATCTCCTCTCTCCTCCTCCTTCCTCATGGACAGAGCTGGGGCTGGACACCTGGATTCTGGGAGGAGGTGAGGGGTAGGCCTGGCGTGACAGGGTGGAGGCAGGGAGCGCCCGGGTTGAGTGCTGGTCAGAAATGGGGTCTGAGGCCGGCGAGGGCGGGTAGGGAAGGGAAGGACACCGGGAGCCCTGCTACAATACAAGGGGCTGGGAAGCCAAGGAGGCACTGCTCTGAGAATTCTCTGTGATCCCCACGCCGCCTCCTGGTCTGACCTTTAAGGACAGGATGTGGATAAATTTATCCTTGCGTGTTGAGTTGCAGCTATTGCAGTTAACTTGCTCAGGCCCAAGTTTAAGGGCTTGGGTCCCGCTGAAGGGGTTCCCTAGAAGACGCAGGGTGTCCTGGGGCGGCGCATCTACACGGTCTGCTGGAACTTGGGCAGAAGTGGCCTCGTGGCACTTACTGGTCATCAATGATGTGCTTGCAGGAGGTGGAGACAATGTATCCAGCCGTGGAGGCCATGATGGCTTGGACGGAAGACACTAGCCTGGGGAGAAAGAGGGAGGATGGGGTAGAAGGAAGAGCTGTGTGCCTCAGTTTCTCCTCGTCACTAGTCTGGTGGCTGTGCTTTGGATGTGGTCACTTCTCGGGGCCATGACTTTCCCTCTGTTCCCCAGGTTGGGCTGGGCCAGGGCTCCCCAACCCCCACCCCTGCCTCCTAGGCTTGCTCAGGTCTACCGAGGTCATCCTGAGGTGAGGCAATGCTCAGAGACTGTCCCCTATAACAAGGCCTCTCTTGGGGAAGGGAGGGGACAGCACACAGGGAGGGATGGGGAAGCCCTGGGACCCAATGTTGCACCACTCAGCTGCCTGGTCACCAGGCTGGTCTTTGCTCTGGTCCCTCCGTGACCTCGAATTCCCCCTGGCTGCTTTCCCACTCTTGACAGCCACCCTGATCCCCTCTCCAAGTCTGGCCCTGACTCCAGGGTTATATGAAGTTCTACCATTCACCCCTCTGTCCCTTGCCCCTATCCCCGCCAAACACACCCCCCTGAACACCTGACACGCACAGGTCCCTGCCCCTCGTTCCCTGATCTCTTACAGGAATGTTTTGGTCACATGCTGGACCTATTTTGGAGGGTGGGAGGGTGAATGGGAGCAGGAAAAAAAAAAAAAAAAGCAGTCTGAACACTAGTAGACCAGATGGCTGGGTTTGGATGCCGTCTCCCGGGACAGTGAGTAAGGCAGTGAGGAGGGAAGGACGCTTGGAGGGAAAGCCCACCAGCCACGGCAGGGGCAGCCCCCAGGACCCCGCAGGGCCCAGGAAGGGCTGGGGTCCCTTGCCGTCTCCCCATAACGCCTGAGAAGGGGAGAAGGGGCTGGAGGGGCAGGGAGGCGGTTTACCTGGCAGAGACAATGACCGCGTCGGCCTCCTCCCAGCGCAGCTGGGGCAGCCGCTGGAGCGTGTTCTTGGAGAGCAGGAAGAGTCCGGGGAATACCACCCCGCCAGCCACCATCGGGGTCAGCATGGTGGCTCAGGACGTGGCGGGGAGACAGGTGGGCTGGGAGGGGACAGCGAGGCCGCGCCGGGGGGAGTGAGAGGTGGAAAGGGGATGCCGAGCCAGGGAAGGAGAAAGAGAAACAGAGGAAGGGGCACAAAGGGGACAGGGCGGGGATGGGATGCCCCGAGGAAGAAAGGGAGTTAGATGGGGATGGGGAAAGAGGGGGAGAGGGCAAGCTGGCTGGGGTGGCTGGAGAGAGGGAGGACTGGAGAAAGCCAGTAAGAGGGATGGGGGAAGCCGAGGAGGGGAGGACTTGGTGAGAGGACAGAGAGGGAGAGGGTACAAGAGGGAGGAGGATGCGGATGGGGGAGGGGAGGAGACAAGGCAGGTGGGGGGGGGGCTTACTCGGAGAGGCTGGGAGGGCCCAGGAAGGCGGGGTTGGTGGGTGGGGGTGGGTGGGACTGTGATGCCAGCAGGGAGGGGAGGAGGGAGGGGAGGAGGGTGGGGAGGAGGAAGACGGAGGAGCGGCCGCTGCAAGTGGTCAGCGGTCACCTCTGCTCTCCCGCCTCCGCCTCCTCCTCTCCCTGCCACCACAGTCTCCGCCGCCCAGCCCGGACACGGCACATGGCCTTAGAGAGGGCTCGTGCCCAACCCCCAGCCCCCTGCCCCCTCTGTGGGGAGGGGGGAGGGGGAGGGGAGCCGCCAGCTTGGGGAGGGTGGGGGGAGGGGTGGGGAAATGATGGCACCGACCAGACACCAAGAAACCGGACCTGCAGCAGCGTCTCCCCATGCAGCTCTGAGCCACAGCAGCGGCTGCTGCGACAGAGCTGGGGGGGAGCAGAGAAAGGGGGAGGGCGGGAGGCCCTTAAAGAGACAGCGGCTGTGGCACAGGGGGCCACCAGGGACAAGGGCCAGGGGAGGGTGGGCTCTTCCCTTGGGAAGAAAGGTGGCTGGGGCCCCTCCCCCCGGCCAGTTGGGAGAAGGCACTGGGTGCCCCCCACCCCACCCCATACTGGCTTGACCCGGTTTCCTATCAGCACTTAGGCCCCGCATTTCCTCTTCTGCTCACACCTCCCAATGTGCAGCTCAAGGTGGCCTGCCTGGGGACCCAGCTTAGGAGCACCCACTCCAGCAGGGGAGCGGGGATTCCCTGGGGGGCGGAAGTGGGGGAAAGTGGAGCAGCTTGCTCTCTCTCAAGGATGCTTAAGGACTGGATGGGAGTAAAAACACTTCAACACGGCATCCTTCAGGCTCAGCCCCACACACCCCTCCGTCACCACCTTCACACCAACGGGATGCAGGGAGGAAAGCATATGAGGTGCCTCTTGTATGTCGCTAACTCTGGGAGAAGTTTGTCCCATGACTTCATCTAACTAGAGGTACCAAGGTACCTGCGCCTGTTCCCCTCACACAGGACACGCTTCATGCTGGGAACCAGACTGGCGGGGCAGGGTTCAAAGAGGCCGGAGAAGTGCTGGAAAACCCAGCTGGAGCCTGAGATGCCTTCTCCAGGTCCCGCTCCCTCAGTCTTATGGAGGTTTTTCCTGGTTCCCCTTCTTCAGTGACTTCCCAGAAACAGCCTGGTTTCAGAGAGGGGGAGGCCCTGGGGGATTGGCCGGTCCAAGCCCCACATTCAGCCATAAGGAAGGAGAGACCCGGGGGCTCAGCCAGGGTCACGCCACAGGCTGGAGGCTCCAGCCAGAATGAGAACCACCCTCCTCCCGGCTTCTCACCCCTCCCGGCTGACTCCTTGGGGTTCCTCCTGCCTTCCCGTCCTCAACAGAACTATCCTGAGTACTTCCGCGTACTGTGGAGCCTGCCACCCAAACCGCCCTCTGTTCTCCAGGCCCGCCCTTAGATCCGCCTCTATAACCACGGAATTTGCCTTTCCCAGCTCAAAGCCCATTCTCTTCATCATCTCCTCCCCAAAAGAGAGGCAAGGGGCTGGATTTGTGGTTCTGCGCTGCCCCCTCGTGGCGCCCTGTGGGAACTGATCCCGAGAGGTCTTAGGCAGAGGGAGTTAGACACCCAAGGGCCTGCCTTCCCCGCTTCACTGAAAGCTGAAAGGGACCTGATTTCCTTAGTGTTCACTATATATATAGGCTGTGTCTGTGGAAGCTGATTTATGTTGATTCTTATTTAATCCTCAGATGGTGGTTTCCCTGTTTTACAAAGAAACTGAAGCTTAGGTGAAATTTTTAAAACTTGCCCAAGGTAACACAGCTATAAAAATTGATAAAGCTGGATTTCCAAACCCATGTTGGTGTGATTCCAAAGCCAAACATGGGGAAAACTACAAAACAGGTACTGAGTTTGGGGGAAAGATAGGAGAGGATGGGCCACCATCATTACTTGATTGAGGACCACAAACCCAGTCAAGGGATTGGGGTTTCATGTAACACATTGTGAATTGAAGCAGATAGAGACAGGCGTTGCCACGGGGAACTGATTTAGATGCCCGAGTGAATTCTGCCTTCCGCCCTCTCTCACCCCTACCTTTTCCCATGGTTTGATGACAGCTCACGTTTGTACAAACTTTGTCAAATCATCAATTTGCAGCTCAAGAGCCCAACTGAGCCCACAGAACATTTCTGTTTGGCCAACATAACTCTAGCCAGTAGAGTAGTTTCTTCAATTCTAAATTATTTTTGACAGTGTTTTAAAATGGGGAGATTTCACACGAAGGCTCAACCTCTTTAAACAAAGAATCAGCAGATCAGACACCATTGGGTCGACATTCTCACTAGGTAACGTCCGGCCCAGCAGAGCAGCTGCTACCCCCATTAGATGTCGCATGAGTCCTCCAGCTCCACAGTCCCCACAGAGCCTGCGTCCCTCGTCCCTCGGGCTGCTTGCAGGACTCTGCAACCCCGACTTTAAGGACACTAGTTCACTTGACGTCACACAACAGCTCCATGGAGAATGGAAGGTTGGTATTGTTATTAAGCCCATTCAGAAAGGAAGGCTCTAAAGTTCAAAGAACATCAAGACTTGCAAAAGATCCCACAAAGCTGGTGGCTTTTGAGTCTTAATCCTACTCCCTTCCCATCCTCCCAGCCAACCCCACCACTCTGCTTCTGTTTCGCTTTCTGAAAGGAAGATTTCACCTCCACCAGCCCTGGCCCCAGGAAGGATACCCTCATCCTTATCTTCTTACTTGGATGCCACCAAAACAGCCTCTTGTCTCTCCATCTGCAGACACGAGTGGCTCTGCAGGCCCCAGCAGAAGACAGAGAAGCACAGAGGAAAGAAGATGCAGCCTAGTGCAAAAAGCAGAGTCATGCCTGTCTGGGGAAGAGAAGGTTAAAAAAAAAAAAGATGGCAATGAAAACCCCTCCATGCCACATCCTTCAGACTCATAGACACCCTCCGCCCCCAGCCCCCCACCCCCAATCAGCTTCCTCCATCCCAGTAACTCCACCAACCCGTGGGAGCCATCCAGAAGCCACAGTCTTCTTTGGATCCTACTGCCTTTTAAATATCTCTCAGTCAGGACAATCAGATGTCCTAATGTATCATTATAAACTCGGTTCCAACAATCCCATAAATTTTTCCTGTAACCCCCGAAGAACCTTAAGCCTTAAAATTTCTTCTCTTTCGCCTTCAAGTCTGATGAGGCGCCTGTTCCACCTTAACCTTGCCTCATCCAAGCCTTTGTACCCACCCCAGCTGTCCATGTCCCCTCCCCCATCTCCTGGTTCCTCAAAATTCTCAGAGCCTCACCTCAGACCAGGCAAGCAGGGAGGTTGGAGAGGAGGCTCAAGTTTCTCTGCACTCAAATTCGGAGAAAAGAAGGGGGTGTGGTGCAATTTTTAAAGATGTTTGGAATTGAAAAATATTTAAAACGAAAAAAAAAAAGAAAAGAAAAGAAAAAGAGAAGCCAAAGCAATTATTATCCCATTAAAAAAAGATAAAAGGAGGGGAAAGGAGGAATCTTTTTTGTTTTCAGATGATATTTACAAATACATTATTTAAATCTGTAAAGGCCTCCCTCCCCTCCACCCCAGGGAGGGGAGGGGTGCGGAAGGCCCAGGAGGGGTGTGGGAGAGCGAGGGCTGGCCATCCCGTGCTCTTCTAGCTGCTTGGAGGAAAGCTTCGCAGGCCGCCTCCAAGATGTCAAACTGCAAGGGCACGTGGCGGCTCTGCCTAGGCAGTTGGACCCAGCCGGAATATCGCCTTCCCATTGGCGGACTGTTTGGAAAATGTCCTCCTCCTATTGGCCAGTCTCTCTACACGCGGGTCCTGTCATTGGCTGCCTGGTAGGAGGGGCTTACTCCAGCAGGGGAGGGGTGTGTGGAAGGGGCCTTCCAGCACCTGCTGGAAGCTCATTTCAGGAGTGGAACTGGAACATCTACCGTGAAAAACCAGAACGTTTTAGGGAGAGCAGGTGGAGGCCAACTGGGAGTAGACCCCAGGGACCCTTTCCTGGTTTGGGAATGTTCTGTTGTAGATCTCGGGTGTCTATATATGTAAACATTCTCGAGGTTTACTCTTAAAATACAGGTACTTTAAGTTAAACTGCAATTTAAATTAAAAAAATTTGTTCAACAAATTTAGGTTCTTCCCAGTGAATTAAAAAGTATTTGCAATGTCCCCTTGGGGGAAAATTCAACTTCCCCATTTGGAGAACTCCTGCTATTCTTGCAAGTAGTGGGGACAACCAAATCAATAGGCCGAGCCTTCAATCTTGGGGATTGTTCATATGAAACTTATCCTGGCAAAGGACAGGCTAAGCCTACTTAAAATTAGGCCAAAGAGTCACCCCCAGAGAACCTCTTTTGTTGCTCAGATGTGGCCTATCTCTCCAGCCAACACAACAGGCAAACTCACTGCCCTCCCCCTATTTACGTGGGACATGACTCCCAGGGGTGTGGACCTTCCTGGCAACGTGGGACAGAAATTCTAGAATGAGCTGGGACTCAGCACCAAGGGACTGAGAAAACCTTCTCAACGAAAAGGGGGAGAGATATGAGACAAAATAAAGTGTCAGCGGCTGAGAGATTTCAAACAGAGTTGAGAGGTTATCCTGGAGGTTATTCTTACGCATTATATAGATACCACTTTTTAGATTAAGGTACATTAGGCTAAAGGGAAGTGCCTGAAACTGTAGAGCTGTGTTCCAGTAGCCATGTTTCTTATGATTGTATAATGATATAGCTTTCACAGTGTGACTGTGTGATTGTGAAAACCTTGTGTCTGATGCTCCTTTTATCTTTGGTATGGACAGATGAGTAAAACATATGGGTTAAAAATAAATAAATAATAGGGGGAACAAATGTTAAAATTAAAATATATTTATATATTGGATAGATGGAAATATTAGTGGTCAATGAGAGGGAGGGGTAAGGGGTATGGTATGTATGAGTTTTTTCTCTTTTCTTTTTATGTGTTTTTCTGGAGTGAGGCAAATGTTCTAAAAAATGATCAAGGTGATTGATATACAACTATGTGATGATATTGTGAACCATTGATTGTACACCATGCACGGAATGTTTGTCTGTTAGGAATGCAAGGGCTTGTATGTTGTATAAATAAAAATTTTTTAAAAATGGAAAAAAATTTAGGTTCTTCCATTCCTTGAATAATGGTGGACAAATGACCACCTCTGTGGGCCCGTGAAGTTGGGATAATAAATGGCAGCTCATGAAATGCTATTATATATAGCATTAAATTAAGTTATAAAATATATTTATTATATAAAATACAGAATTAAATTGTAAAATACACAATTATTAAATTATATAGTATTTAGTATGACTTAGACACTGATCTGAGTGCTTAAAAATATTAAGTTATTTCCTCAAAACAACCGGGTGGGTAGGGATTATTATTGTACCCATTTTAGAGATGAGAAAAACAGAAGCAAACAGAACTTTAAAACCTTGCCCAAGGTCACCCAGCCAAGTAATGACTGAGCTGAGATTTTTTCAACCATATTTATGGATAGATTGATCTCTACAATGTGATGCACAGAAAGTTCATAAACTTTCCTTAATGGAACTGAAAAAAAAGAAAGGAAAAAAAAAGAGATACAAAACACCATTGATGACAGACAATTCAGTCATGTTTTCAGAGCTTATCTCTGTTAGTTCTTACTTTCTTTAGCTTCTTCATTTTATCCCCTCTGAATGGGCCTCTGAAAATTAAAGGTAAACCCAAGAGCAAGATAAGATAATCGAAAGCATGGCTTTTAGTTGCCAGACCAGTATCCACTCTCACTTCCTGATTTTGTTGGAGAATGAAATGTGCCTATTTTATACTATATTTCCCAGCCTCCCTTGCAGTCAGAGGTCTAGCTAATATGATATAAGCTGAAATCATTATGGGGGGCAGGGTTATAAGGAAAGTTCCTTTATAAAAGGTCGAGAAGGCAATATACATAGAAATACAGTTGGCTCTTAAACATATGAACTGATACTGTGCTAGGATTTGAAGCCAGGCGGTCAGTCTCCAAAGTCTCCTCTCCAACTCTGTTACCTTCCCAGTTCTAGGGGAGGCCTGGTGTGAGGATTAGAGGCAATGCATAGAAACTTCTTCACATGGTGTTCAGTACCTGTTAGCTACGAGTATGAGCACCTGCTGTATACAAGGCACCACGCTAAAATACTTGATATGCACTCTCATTTAATCCTCACTACAAGCTTATGAATAATTTCCACATTTTACAGTCTCAGAGAAGAGAAATGTCTTGGCTCCGGTCACATAGTAAGTGGCAGAGTTGGGAATTAAACTTGGGCCAATGTGACTGCCGCCTTCCAAGGCGGGAGAAGGGAAGAGGAGGGGAAGCAACCGTAGGAATGAGGAGAGGCAGTCTTGGAGCTGCAAAGCACAAGAATTTTTCTCCCTAGTGCTGAGGGACAGTCATTTTCCTCTGAGTATGTGGCTTACCCTGGAATAAAGGAGAAGGAAGGGGGGGAAGCTCATGGGCCATGAGCTGGTAAAGTTCAGGCCCAACTTCACTTGGATCTGAAGTCTCTCCAACATTTCCTTCTTTAGTCATCCATTTCTTCCTCCTTAGAGCAGAGCAGTCCAAAGCTGCAGGGGCTTGTTGGAGAGAGAAAATGGAGAAAAAGGAAAACAGTGGTTTAGAGGGATCACTTTCAACTTTTCTTTACAGTGACTCACAAGATATCCATTTTATTTTGTGACTCAGTCCATGAATACACACATAAACGGAAACCAAACTTTCTCACAATACTTACTGGTCCTTACATGCATTGCACGGTGGCCTTTTCTGTTTCATTGTTTTTCCCAAATGCTGCTCAGGTCCCACTCAGCTGATTTCACGACCCACTGGTGGGTAATGACCCAAGGACCCAAGTTGGAAAAACCTTGGTTTAGAATAGTGTTTCTCAACTTTGACTCTCATTGTTGTCCCCCTAGGGAACCTTTTCACAGACCCCACCACCATCCAATTGCCACCCCTCATGAAATTTTTTATATTTATTTTTTTTATTAGAGAGGTTATAGATTTCCTCATAAAAATTTAATAACACACCAGACTTTAAAATCTGTTCTAAACTACTTGTTAAAATGTACTTGGAAATGTATTGCTTTTTTGTATATGTTTTATTTCACAATTAAAAAGAATGTTAAGAAAAAAAAAAAGAATTTGAGCCATGGTGTATTTGAGTCCATGAAAGAAATTGAATTCTACACAAAACTAAATTGCTGTGGCTTAATGTGTATGCATTGTGAAACACTGGCTTGCAAAAAAAATTACTGAACTGAAATATGCCACTATTGTTAAAATTGTTTTTGTCTATGAATTGGTTGAAAACCTAGATAATAAGAAAAATATACAAATGAAAACAAAACTTATCACTTCAACTTTCTTGACAAAAGAAATATGAAACTTCTAATTTTTAATAAGTATTCATGATTATAATAGAATTCTATTTTTGTTTTATACTTTTCAACATCCTGAATTGGATTTGGGGAGTGTTCTAGTTTGCTAGCTGCCAGAATGCAACACACCAGAGACAGATTGGCTTTTAATAAAAGGGGATTTATTTCGTTAGTTCTTCGGAGGAAAGGCAGCTAATTTTCAACTGAGGCTGTTTCTTACATGGGAAGGCACAGGATGGTCTCTGCTGGCCTTCTCTCCAGGCCTCTGGGTTTCAACAAGTTTCCCCAGGGTGATTTGTTTTTGCATCTCCAAAGACCTGGGCTGAGCTGTGAGTGTTGAGATGAGGTATGCTGAGCTGCTTGGGCTGTGCTACATTGAGCTCTCTCATTTAAGCGCCAGCCAATTAAATCAAACATCATTCATTGCAGCAGGCATGCCTCCTAGCCGACTGCAGATATAATGAGCAACAGATGTGGTTCACATACCATTGGCTCATGTCCACAGCAACAGAACTAGGCACCTTCACCTGGCCAAGTTGACACCTGAATCTAACTACCACAGGGAGTTTGAAACCCATAGCTTTAAAATAATAGATTTTGCATCACTCAAAAACACCTCTTAAGTGTTTTTAGAAATAGAGAGTTCTATCATAAGGTTTTCTGTAACTACAAAATAAAGATACTAGAAACAAAAACAAATTAATAACATAGTTGTACTTTATATCTGCTTAAGTGCTGTCTGCATATCTAGACTTTATACATTAAAGAAAGACTGTTTTTTCATTCCCCATCCCACCCCAAGAAACCAAGTTAACATCCCCTTGAAGGTGTTAGAGACCCTCTTGAGAACACCTGAAAGGCATTATAGGGATTCCTACCTGCTAGAGCCACCTGTACACACACCTTCTCAACATCCGAGGAGACACTATCAATCCCATTTCTCAGATGGAATAAACTGAGGCTCAAGAGTTTAAGTGTCCAAGATTGGAATGATGGGTAAATGGGTTGGGAATCCAGAGACCCACCAGGGTCCTAACTTGGCCAAAATGGTAGGATAGGTTCAAAGAAGTGTTCTCCAAACCTCAGTTATGTTTTTTTGTTTTGCCTTATTTGACCCAACACTAAGAAACACTTATACAGCATTTCCTAGATGCCAAGCAGGGAACTAAGCTCTTTATAGTACCTAATGTAATCCTCACAGCACCATTGGATACCATTACTGCCTCCTCTTTACAGGTGAGGAAATTGAGGCACAGAGGGGGTTAGCGACTTGCCTAAGGTCACACAGGTAGTAAGTGGCAGAGCCGTAATTTGAACCAATGGTCTGGCTTAAAGAGTCCCTGCTTTTTAGCAGAGGCTTTCAAAGGAAACTTTATATCACCACTGAAAATAGAAAATCAGTTGCCTGTTGTCAGTAGACAGTAACAAAAGAGAACAAGAAGAAAAAAACATGTTATTACATTTTAGCTAGATGCTATCACCTGCTGTGCATCCTAAGTGGAATCCTGCCCTGCTTTTGTTTAAAATAAAAGACAAGAGAAGAGAAGAGAAGTAGGAGCCAAGCAGAGAGGTGTTAAAGGACTTCTGGCAGCAAGATGAGACTTTCTCCTAGCATAATGAGAAGTGTGGAAAGGGAGTTGGAAAGAGGAGAACTTTCTCGTGGTTTTTGCTTTACTTGCCAATCCCCTGAAACCTCTGGACCCCTTAAAATAAACCCCACCCGGGATGCACGCCACACACTTTGAAACCCCTGTCTAGGTGATCTTTGAGTTTCTGAGCACCTTCAGGAGTCCGCTCCGGGAAGGGAGACAAGGCCAGGCAGTTCTGGCATGGGAGTTAGCTCAGCCCACCGCCCCGCGGGCCTCGGGAAAGCTGTCAGCAGCGGCCGCAGGGAGGGGGGGCGGCGCGGGGTGGCCCCACGGCAGTGCCCACCCAGGCGCGCGCCACCCCCCTGCCCTCCCCAGCCTGGCTCCCGGGCGAGTCGCTCATCCACCCCACCCCCCACCCCCCCTACGCAGGCCTAGAAGACCCAGACACACGGCGGGCCCTGGGCCTTGAATTCACCGTTTCGCGCTCCTCCAGACTCCTCCTCTCTCGGGAGCAGCGCCGCCGCCGAGCTGCGGAGGCGGGCGCCCCTGATCTCCTGGAAGACTGTAAACAAGTCATCAATAAGCAGCCAGAACTGGACTGTTTCCCACTCGATACCCAGGCAAGGGTCCGATTCCACCCCCCGCCCCACCCACCACGCGTGATCTGGGGAGAGTCCGGGCCAGTGTGCCCGCAACATTTATTATTTAGTACTTTGATTTGTACCTGTCCTGGGTTCGGTAGCGCTCCAAGCAAGTCCAGTCCTTTTCTGCCCACCAGAAAAAGCGGAAGTGCATAGTAGGTGATTGGGAGTCAGAAAACCAAGGATCCAGCACCCATCACCCACCCCCCACTTTCTCGCATAGACTGGCTGTGTGACCTTGACCACATTTCAGAACCTTTCCGAGCCCCGATTGTTTCTATACTGGGTCCCATGGCCTGGGCTCAGTCCTGGCTCTACCGCCCACTAGCCAGGTGTCTTGTGCTTGAACTACTCTGAGCTTCAGGCTCCTTAGCTATTAAATGTAGGCAATAGCAGAGCTTCCTCATGGGGCTGCTGGGATGATTAATGAAATAATATATATAAAGCACAGTTCCCATGTGGCACATTGTGAATCGTCATTACCTTTCAGCTGTTGTCATCCTTATACTTTTTAACGAGTCCTTGTTCTATGCCTGGTACTTACTTTACATACACTTCCTCCAATCCTGCCAGCAAGCCCTGCCGGTCTCTTATAGTAACCTCCACTTCCCAGATGAGGAAGACTGAGGCTCAGAGAGGGCAATTCACTTGCCCAAAATCACACAGGCCCACAACTGGGCCATAACTCTTTCCCATCTATACAATAGAAATAATGGTTTCTACCCCTCTGATCTAATGTGAGGATTAAATAAAATAAGTTCTTTGAATGGGCCTCTCTACTGACGGTAACTATAGCTCAGCTCAATGCCTTTATTCCCTCGGAGCCTAACCACAGGCCTTTCATTTGCATAATAAAGAGGCACTTCTTAATCTCTGGGAGACAATATTGTCTGATGTCCATAGGAGGGACCTGAAAAGATTCGATCAAAATAAAAATTCCCAGGTTTCCTTCCCACGCCCAGGCCCAAACTTGCTGCAGCTTCTTTCATCTTCAGGGCCTCCTCTGACTCTCACATCTTCCACCCACCCTGCGATGACCAGGGATACATAATCCTTTTCTCTCATTCCCAAGGGCAGTGCAGAACTGCTGATACTATATACCTGACATCTCCAGCTCTGAACTTCAGGCAGAGCTAAATATACTTTATGTGTACATAATATCCGGCTACTGTGAAATCAATTCTTCCCTGCCCCCAACAAATGGTGTGATGTGGGTTGAAGTGGGGCCTTGGGAAAGTAGTGTGTGCGTGTCCCTCCTTCAATTGGCTTGTCTTGTGACAAACGAACGGGCCTGGTGCACTGTCCACCCTCATGCATAATGCATGAGCCTGGGGCCGGAAGAGAACACCATCAGCAGTGAGCCTGGCTGCTGCAGGCCCCAGGCGCACCCAGAGGCCTTGCCAAGGCTGACGTCTCTCTCCTTTGGCAGGAGCTGAAGAAGGAGGGGGTAGGTGTCACCTGAGGTCTTTTCTGGGGTTGATGCTAGGAACTGACCTCATCTTGGTCCTCGGGATTTTCTGCAAAGGACATAGAGGCAGACAAGAAGACAACTCCAAGAATGTAATCTGACCCTGCCTTAGAATCAACAATGGTGACGTTGGGGGCACTTAGGCTTCTGGGCTTTGAAGCCCCCTCTGAGAGGGCTGAGGTTGGCAGAGGATTGGCTGAGATCTCTCAGTGTGGCTAGAGGTAGGAGGGGAGACTTGGACTGGGGGAGCCAGATGCTAACAGTTCTGTCTCTGCCTTCTGCGGTAGGAAATCCCCAGAGGGGGAACAGCTATGGTGAGGTGCATCAGGGTTGGAGAACATGGATGGAAGTCATACCGATCAAAGGCAGTGGGTTCTCTGCCCAGTAAGTATAACAGTGCATGACTCTAGGGCTCAAAGAGAATTTCTTGCTAGGTGTGAAGTAGGAGATCAGATGGCCTTTGGGCCTAAAAATCTGTCTCCCCAAGTCTAAGAAGTTCAAGGTTTTTATGGGTTCAACCACGGGGAGATGGAGTTGTTACTATTACAATAACGAGAATGACCAGCTACAATTTACAAATGTAAATTGTAGGAGTGGAGCTATGCCAGAACTAAGCTAACCCTTACAAGAAGTCAATGGTTAGTTCTGAGCTGAATCAAGTTTCTTCATTAACATTAGGAAATTGCCTTTGTGATTATAAGACTCTAAAGTTGGAAAACCACCGGATAAAGGGGGTGAGAATCACAAAGTTTTTATAATCCCAAGTCACAGATAAAGGCTAGACAGTTACACAATGGTTATCAAAGATCAAGGCAACTGGATTACAAGTCACCAGTTTCAGGTCTTTCCTTCTGGCTATTTGAATACACTAGAGAGTAAAAAGAAACATCTATGTAATGATTCAGTAATCAAATCATCCCCTAAATCCTAATATCTCTGTTACAAAAGTAGGGGTAGGTGTGTGGTGGCACTGCTTACGGGGGGAAATGCCAGGATGCAGCAGTTGTGTGTAAATTCTGTGGCTTTGCTGGGGAAAGTGTGTTTATGTGAGTGTGCGTGTGAGCAAGCATGTGTGGGTGTGTAGAACTAAAAAGGTCGAGAATAAATGAGTGAGCCCCCCCCGAGAGCAACGGAACTAGGGCATCTGTAAAATTACAACAATGACAAGCCTTCATTTGTGGGTAGAGTTGGATGCAATTCATTCACAGAATCAGTGATGACTCACTGGGCACCCAAAGCTAGGCCAGGTGCGAGGGCATGGGATACGGACATTAGTTAGACCAGGCCCTAGGCACTTGCCCGCCCAATTGGGCAGCCAGACACTAAAACAGATCATTAAAATATCTTGTGATTAGTGCTAGGCTAGCAGTCTGCCTATGGTGCTGTGGGAACCTAGAGCCCAAAGCGAAGCCTCCTCCACCTGAGGCTAGCAGGAACACCCCACCAAGACAACACTATTTGTGCAGAGGCTTGAGGGATGATGAGAGAGTGTTTCAGGGGAATGGGGTTCCTGGAAGCAGGAACAGCATCTGCAAAACACATGGAGTTATGAAATTCTATATGCTTGTTCAGGAACTTTGAACAGATTCTATGATGGAGGCTTGAAAGAACTGGTGGGGGCGGCACAAAGCAATCTCGGTTGTGTATTTATTATTTGACCCTCCCCTCCCGATAGAATGTAAGCAACACGAGGGCAGGAATTTTGTCTGTCTTACTCTCTGCTAGAGCCCCAGATCCTACAGCCCTGGAATACAGCCCCATAATGTTACCAGACAAAGGCTGTGGATTCTTTTGCCTGACATGCTCAAAAACCAATTCCTGAGACACTGGGGTTTCAGAGAGAAAGTGTTTATTACAACACATGTAGTAGGAGAGCAGATGGCCTAGCCGCTCAAAATCTGTCTCCCCAAATTGCAGTAATTCAGGTAGTTTTAATAGAGGAAAAGTGGGCAGGGTTTAAGATAATGAGTGCCGTGGCCCCAGATGATGTCATTAGAAGTGATCTGATTATTGAGTATGAGCAGATTCATTATATGCTTAAGTCATAGAACGTATGAAAGAAAATGGTGGAATGAGGTCTAGGTGACTTGTAGGTTAAAGTCTAAGCTATTGCACGTGTTAGGTGGGCCCACTTTAGTTAGATCCAATCTCTGTCATCAAGATAATTTGGGACTTGGGGTGGGTTAGTTCCAGGCGAACCCAAGACCCTTCATTAGCAAACATTAAACATTAGGGGCTGTCTTTAGTGATTATAAGACTCTAAAGTTGAAAAGCTGGATAATTAGGTACAAATGAAGGTTAGTCACAAGGTTTTTACAATCACAGGGGCAGAAAATAAGGGCTATACAATCACTACCAGAGATCAAGGCAGCTGAATTACAATCCAGAGATTTCAGGTGTTTCCCTGTCTGCTCCAATATGCCAGAGGGCCAAAAGGAATATTTATATAATGATTCAGCAATCAAAATCATCCCTTAAGTCCTGATTTCTCAGTTATACATAGGCTGGGAATATATAAATAGAAGGCAGGCAGGCTGAGTGGAGGGTGCTACCCTTAGGCTAAAGCATCTGGGCTTTATCCTGGTGGCAGTGGGGACCCTTTGAAGTTTTGGAGCAGAGGAGAAACAAGAGCTGATGTGGGTAGTGGGAAATCACTTTGACAGTGATGTGAAGTGTGAGGGGACAAGCTGATGAAGTTTTAAACTAGGATGCCATCAGTAAAAATGGAGAAAAGCGTTCAGGTTGAAAAATATTAAAGATGATTCCATATAATGAACGAGTCGTTTTGATTTTAACAGTTTTCCTATGAGGCATTTTGTAGGTGAGGAAAGGGACTCAGCGAGGTGCAGTTTCTCTTCCAAGTCACAGGACAAATTGGTGATTGAGTCCCCCCTTGGTAGAACTCCAGGACCCAGAGAACCTCCTGCAGTTCCTGGGCCTCAGAGGCTGCAGTATGGCAGCAGGATCCGGCCTAGGCCGTTCAGGAACGGCGGGAAGGTCCCCTGGCCGGCAGGTAAGAAGAACTGGTGGTTGAGGGCCAGACGGGTCCGAGGTATTTTGGGGCCTGCAGGCCGCCGTAAACACAACGCTCCAGTCCCCATGGCAACGGCAAGAAGCAGCGGGAGACTTCTGGGCGGCACTACACCCGTGGCGGGTTAAACCCAGCGCTGCGCGGGATCCCTGAACTGCCGGCGGGTCTCAGGTTTCAGGGGAATGGGTCGGGGGCGGGAGTCCCGGGGTGGAGGCAGCGGCGGGGTGTTAGCCTCGGCCGGGCCGGGGCCTGCGAGGGAGACGCCACCCTCGAGTCCTCGGTTTCCCGATCCCCATGGTCTGGTTCAGGGGTCATCGCAGAGTCTCAGTTTCCCCAAACGGGACCTGTAAGGAGGGGAGTGGACATCACGGTTCAGCGACCCCTCACAGCCTCTGAGGCCCAGGAACTTCTCTCCCCTGCAGCTCCGGGACTGACTGGTGCTTCCCTGTCCCATGGACGTGAGTTCCCCTCGCTGGTGTGGCCTCTCAGCACCCTAAACTCACCCTGACTTTGCCTGCTTCACTTGGACTGGGGAGAGGATATCTTTACCCAACATAAGCCCTTGCAACTCAGGCCAAGAGCCGTAAAACAGAGAAAGTGCCAGAGTTGGGCTTCCCAGGAGGAGACTACCCACTGGTCCTGGCAAGGGGAGGAGGAGTGTGACAAGAGAGCCAGGAGAAAAGGCCTCCCCGGCAGAGGGAACAGTCTGGGCAGAGGCCTGGGAGTGAGACTGAGGATGGTGGAACTGCTGGGTTTCAGTGTGGCTGGAGTGTACAGGTGGAGGGAGAGAGAAGGTGGGCATAGCTAGATGCAGGGCTTTGTCACTAAGACAAGATGTTTGAATTGACTCAGTGGGAGCCACTAATGGACTGTAAGGACAGGAGGGACACACAAAGAAAGTGTGGAAAGGGGCAAAATTGTAGGTTGGAAGACAGGGGTCAGGGATGCAGGCTGAGGAGTGGGTAAAGGTAGTGGCAGTGGAGTCAGAGACCAGAGATCGATTTGGAGAGCCATTCTGAAAGGAAGATCAGTAAGTCTTAGAAAAGTCTAGAATGACGAACAAGCCCGTATGGTACTGAAATGGGGATGTTATGAAAAAAAGGGCAGCTTTGGGAGACAAGATAGTAAGTCAGGGTTTGGCCCTACTGACTCTCTCCTCATCATCCAGTAGTTATCCCTTCCCTTCTCCCAGCCACCTCTCTGCCTCCTTGTCACCCCTTCCTCTTGTGCTCACCCAGGCCTCCTCTAGATCGTGGAATCCAACCCCGGCCCCTGTCAGCAGCCCCTCCCTGCTGCTCCCTATCCCGGCCATCGTTTTCATCGCTGTGGGCATCTATTTGTTGCTGCTGGGCCTAGTGCTACTGATTAGGCACTGCCTGCTGGTGAGGGGACTGGTAGGGAATAAAGGGTGGGCTCTGCAGGGAAGAGGGACCCGGTCATCCTTTCATGCTCCACCCCCCCGCAACCCCCCAACCCCCACTCCATCCACGGCACTTTCCCTGATTCCTCTTTGCTATTAAATCCCTGCACCTATCTCCTTCCTGCCTGGGACCAAGGGGTCCCTCCTCCTGTCTCCAGATGAACCTTCTCCTGTCCCTCTCCCAAAAGCCAAGAGTCCACCTGTCCGTACCTGCTGCTGGGCTCTGATCATGAACCCTGTCATCTCCTAGGCTCAGGGCTGCTGCACAGACTGCAGTTCTACCTGCAGGAAGCACAGTGCCTCGGGACCACAGGACTGTTGCTGGACCTGTGCAGAAGCCTGCGATTTCCCTCTGCCTAGCCCTGCCCACTACCTGGATGCCTGCTGCCCCCGACCCACTGAAGCTGTGAGTGCCCTTCCTGTCCCCAGACTCACTGAGCCCCAGTCTAGGTACTACCCATATATTCATTTATTAGTTTGACACCGTTTAGTAAACTCACCTACTTTCAGCCAGGCACAGTTCCAGGTACTGGGTCAGGCCAAGACAGCCCAAAACAACATAAACATAAATAACTACAAGCATAAATAGGGTGACGGCTGGAAAAAGGGGATGTGTAAAGTGTATGGCACATTGTCAGTGCTTCTGAAAAAGGTACTAGAAGAAAAAGCAGAACCCCTGGCAGAGTTGTTCCTGTTTGCTGGGTGAAAACTATGTTCTAGGCACTGTGCCAAACACTTTATCAATATTATCTTTCTTCCCATCAGCCTCAAAATTGGGCATTTTAAAAAACCTATCTCTTTTTTTTTTCCTGATGACAAAAGTGTTGTTTACAAAGAATGCATGATAGAAGTACCTAATAGAAAACACAAGTTACTTTACAAACCATACCCAGCCTGAGGTAGCTGTGTTTCATGTATCCCTCATATACTAATATGCAATATTTTCACTGCTGTATTTTCCTATTTGAGGCAAAACTGGGGCCGTCCCATACATACTGTTTCATCACAGCTGCAACTTTCTCTATTTATCTGGGCATCACATCAGCACCACCTATCTGTGTATATGTATTATTATCTCCTTTTTGCAATGGAATGAACTGGCTGAGGGAATTGTGGTCACTTCTCCAATGTTACACACTAGAGCCTCAACCAACAAATTGCTCCACAGTGTCAGTTGAAATGGAATCCTCAGGGAGAAGTCTGTCTCATGGAAGATAGGCCATTTTTGTGTTTATGGGTTTAAAGATGTGAAATGTCATCAACCACCTTCCCAGGCAGTGATTATTTTGGGCTCAGAGATTTGGACAGCAAAACTCTTGCTCTCTGGAATGATGACCTTGAAGGCATCGAAGGGAAGGGTGAGCATAAAAGACCAAGCCCTAGCAAATTCCTAATTGAGCTAACTGTAGTTGGTGTAAATCCCTGGAAGAAATTTTCAATTTCGAAATAAATTATTGGGCAAGGAGCCCTCCTCTTTCAAATAGTGTATTTCTGGTTTCCCAGGCATAGCTGTGGCAGGGGTTCCAGGGCTGGGGCTGAAAAGAGGGTAAAGGTGGGTCCTAAACTCTCATAGGAAATGCTCAATTACAAAATGGTTTCTGGCCCGCTCTCCTTGCAAGGCTTCCCTTTCCTCTTTTGCCAGCATGAAGTCAAAAGCCAAGGGCTCATTGCCGCCTCCTTGGGGGTGAGGATGGAGTGAGGGGCAATGTAAGGAGGGACTAGCTTGTCCTACCTTCCCCTCCAAGGTAGCAAAAGCTCCCAACTCTGGGGGACTCGGAATGGTGGAGGATGAAGCAGGGTCATTCTCACCCTCTGATCTGTCTTTCAACAAAGTACCCATAGGTGTCTCTGTTCTTCAGTTTCCCTTAGGATTACAACCATAACCACCACAAATTTGTGGAATTGTTTGTGGGGTTCCAAAGCTCTTGCCCATGCTACAGCTGGAGAAACTGAGGCTTAAGAGGTTTGAGTGACTTGCGTGAGATCATACAACTGGGCCAGGCAGGATATGGACCCAGGATATGTTCCTCCTGGGGGAGAAACCTGCCTGCTCTGCTTCTCTGGTAGGCTCCTTAAGAGGATCCTATTCACCCTTTCCCTTGGGAAATTTGTGGAGTCACTGTTGAGGCATTGGGCTGGTCCCTGGGGGCTCAGTGGAATCAAGATAGACAAGGTCTTAGCCCCACAGGGCTTAAGTTCTGGTGAAGGTCATAGAGAAATCAAGAGGTAATTGTAAAAGTGGGTGAGAAATGGTGTGATCAGAAGCAGGTATGAGGCTTCAAAGGAAATCCAGGCACCCAGGCCCCCCATTCAGTAGGACTGGGATGGAAATGTAGCCTGTGACTTTTCACAAGTTCTTGGGTGATTGTGATACACACCAGGGTCAAGAACTCCTACTGGGGGGAAATAGAGTAGTGATCATGTATGTGATCCCAGGAAGGGCCCTTCTAATGGAGGGCTCACCTTGAAGCAGGCATCCAGCTGAGTTCCTCCCACTGACTCCCTGTGAGGACCTGGTGAAAAAGGCAATGTATTCCTTTCAGAGATGAGGAAATTGAGCTCTTAAGCAGTCAAGATGATGCTGGCCTCACAAAACCAGCAAAATAATTCCCAGAGATATTAAACTGCAGAACCTTGAGAAACCCAAGGGTTAAGAGTCTGTGGAGCCCTTGTTTAATATACTTAAACAGCACATTCCTTCCACTGGAGCCATGGGCTGCTGGTGAGAGTCGAGAGTTCCATTGGCCAGTTATTAATGACTTGATCTAAAGCTCTTCCAGTGGACAGAGCCAGGAGATGCTTTTAATACTCTCTTCTCCATGGTGCAGGCAGGGAAGCTTCTCTCAGCCACTGATTTTGTGAAGAGAATGACGTGTGATCCTCCAGAAACCCACAGAACTGATTAGATCCCCAGATTGGGACTCCCCAGAGACACCCCCATACCACACCTTTTCGAACACAAGGAAACCAGTTTACTCATACGCCATCATGATACTGCAATTCCCCTGATGATGGAGGCACCAGCGCAATTCAAACCCCCCACCCTGCAGAGGGCAGATCCCTTCTCCTCACTGAAGCCCCTAGCAATACCTGATCTCAACTTGTCATGACACCGCACCCCGAAACCTCAGCTCTTTGAAATGTCATTCCTCTATTTCTGGCTTGGCCTGGTCTCTGATTGAACTGTGCAACTGTGACTGTCACTAGCTCTGCCTTCAGCCTCAAGGAGTCAATCTTCTGTCACCCTGCCACCTGGGTGTGTCATATTCCAGCCATTTGGCCTGACTCCAGTCCATGCCTTTGGCTGCTCCAGATCAGCTCTGTCTCAGGGCAGGAGAGGAGTGGGCTGGAGTAGGATGGTTCTCCCTGTCTCCAAGGAACATGCTGTTCCTATTCCCCAAGACACAGACTTTCTGCTTTCCCTGGGAACTGAGAAGCCCTCTTCTTTTTCTTCAGTGCCTAAAGAGGGAAGAATGGTATGCTTTGATTCATCCATTCATTCCTATCTCAGATACCTGCTGAG
Organism: Tamandua tetradactyla; assembly: GCF_023851605.1. NCBI lineage: Eukaryota > Metazoa > Chordata > Mammalia > Pilosa > Myrmecophagidae > Tamandua > Tamandua tetradactyla. The sequence continues at coordinate 24,607,424 of NC_135349.1, forward strand.
CAGGAAAGAGTCCCTGTGCTAGCTGTGGAGAACAGGAATGAGCTCTCCCTGCCCTTGCAATCCCCAGAAGCAGCAGGTGTTCCTGGCCTTAGGTGCCCATAGGTGGGGGAATCAGGATTGGAAGCAACTCCATTTCCTACTCAGGTGCCTTTGGGCAAGTCACTCCCATCTCTGAGCTTCCATTTCTTCTTTTTGTAAAAGAACACTAATCAGGGTACTGATAGCTAAAGAGATGAAACTTTTAAAAAATGTTTTTTAATTTAAAATGTGAAAACAACCATTTTCAAAGAAAACTAGAAAAAAAAATTGTAATCATTCATGAATGTGCCCTGTGCTTTGCACAGAGTAGGTGCTCAGAAATGACTGCCTAAGAAAAATGAATGAGAGCTAGGAGTTTGGTCTCGTGCAGAGGACAAATTCCATAAAACCAACAAGTTATTTTGATAGACAGGAAAACATGGGTGTGCTTTGTTGTCTGCAGACTCTCAATTGCATAATGGTAGAGGCCATGAGACAAGGAAGTTCCTCTGAGCTGGACATTGGAACACCCAAATTCCAGCATGTTCCAGTCACTGTCCTTGGTCTCATCTATAAAATGGAGGAAGGAGAGAACCTCCTGAATAATTTCTTCCAGCTCAACTCCCTGTTCATTCCATTGCCTGAAGGCTGATTTCTCAACAGCCCTATTCCCAAGAATGAGGGATTGTTCCCTCTGTTCCACTGGACAAATGGGACTGTTCCCTTCTTCCTTGAGAGAGAAACAGCTTCAGGCTGTGGTTCCCTGTCTTCTCGCCCCCCTCCCTCACCCCTCTTCTCCTTTCTCTTAGGGCTGGGCCCCCCGCTGCCCCCACTGCTGTCCACTCTGTGACTGTGCCTGTGCCTGCCAACCTCCCGACTGCCAGAGCCTCAACTGCCTCTGCTTTGAGATCAAGCTCCGATGAAGACCCAGGGTCCCTACCCTTTGGGGAATGGACAGCCCCCAGGCCTCTCGTGGCACCCTCCTCCCTAAGGGGCCTCAGGACATTTTTCTCCAGGCTGCTGGAACCACAAATGGCCTGCCCAGCTCAACCACCTGGCTCCCTGTGGGGCAGGACTCAAGGAGCCCTTGGCCAGTAGGACTGCAAATGCCTTGGAGGGCCAGAAGAGAGAGGAACTAGTGTTCTGGCAGATTCCCTGCTCTCCACTCCCCCCTCCCCCCCCAAGTAAACTATCAACATTTGAAGGTGAGTGTGGTGGACCCTGCCCACCACACACAGCATCATGGGGGGATTATTTTGGAGGGTGAGTGCCTATCTCTGCTCTCCTAAAGAAATGGGCTGCAGAGACTCCCAAGAGCTGCCATCAAGTCCCAGAGGCAGGGGAGGAGATGGGGCCAGCAGGAAGGGGGCAGGGAGGGTCACATGACCTGAGTCCCCCTTACCCTCCCCACAGATCTCTGCTCCAAGAGTTATTTCCTGTGACAAGGGATTTCGAAGGAAGAAATTTTGTCAGAAGTGCCGGTGAGTGGGCAGGAAGCCTCCCCTACCCCCCCATAGGGCTGGCCCACACCTTCCTCCTTTTTCCCCCCACTTTGGGCCCCAGGCTGGCAAGAATGTCAGGGGATTCAAGTTTCCCCTAAATATAGGTTCCTGCAGGGGATCCACGGTGAAGAAAGGGCAGAGGTCACTGGAGAAGGTTGGGGACATTGGGAAGGAGGGAGCAGGAGCTGCCTTATAACCCAACCCCAGTGCTGCCAGGCGCACTCGCTGCGGACCAGGCTCTGCCGCCTCTCCAGTCCTCACAGGTGGGCCTCTAGCAGGACGGAGCCCCGGGTGGGCTTGGGCCGAAGGGCTCCGCCTGGGAAGGGGAGGCAGCGGGAATGAGGGGTCCGGGAAGTATCTGGGAGGCTGACCAGCTAGGTGAAAGATTTTATTTTGGAGAGGGAAGTCAGGTCCAACGGGAAGAGTTTCGCAGATCCAGGCCCCGTAGCCCTGAAACCTGCTCGGGCCGGTCAGTCTCCTTGCCTGGTTTTTCCTCTGGCGACCCGGGCTCGGCCAGTCCGTGCCGGCCCGGGGCGGAGAGCGCGTGCGCGGGCAAGGCCGCACTTGCAGGAACCAAGGAGCCCACTCGGGCAAGTAGCGCACTCGCCCGGGTCAGACAACGGGCCTCGCCGCCTTCTTGAGCTCCCTGTGCGCCCACTCACCGCCCTCTACCCCGGGGTGGGTTTATTCGTTCACTTGCCCATGCGCCCAGGTTCTTGGCACGGGAAGGGGTCTGCCCTGGGGCCTACGCCTCGGAGTTGGCAGTGCAACCCGCAGGCGAGACCGACAGCGACCTCTCCATCCGGTTACAAAGAACACACGCGGCCTGAACGCAGGCCGGATACCGGGGCCGCCCCGGGCCTCTGGGCTGGGCCTGGGAGGGGCAGCTGAGCCTTCATATTTCCTGGCTCATCCCTCACCCCCAGTCCCCATCTCCTCCGGTGCCAAAATTCCGGCTGAGTCATTGCGCCCCGGAGCGCGCCAGGCGAGGGTAGAAGGGAGAGGGAGGGGAGTGGGAGGGGAGGGCCCTGGCGACCCGCAGGATGTGGTCCGAGTCACGTCCGAGGGGGGAGGGATCGCATCTCCGTCGCCCCCATTCTCCCCCACTGCACCCCCGCCCGCTTCCGTGCTGTGCCTCTCGAGGGCGGCCTCGTCCTCAGGTTCTCGCCGGCGGTTGGATGCTGGGATGCCTCTCCGCCCCCGGCGGAGGCTGAGCCCCGGCCGAGGGTGGAGTTCTGCCTTTAAAAGGCCCGGCACCGCCTCCCCGCTGCCCGCCCGGCGCGCCGCCCCCTCGGGACTGAATCGGCTGCGTTCTTGTTGGAACGCGCCGCAGAGCCAGGTTCCTGGTGACGACTGCCGAGTTCGCTCGCTCAGTCCACCCGCCGCCCGCCACCGTACCCCGCAAACCCGTCCCTCTCCTGTGCCAGGTGAGCGCCCCTAGCCACGTGCGAGGGTCAGGGACCATAGAGGAGGGTCCTGGGGCAGTGGTTGGGCGGGCGTCGGTGCGGAGACCCCCCCCCGCCCCAGGGTCTTTCATACACTCGCATGCGCCCGCGCGCACACTCCCCCCCACACCCCCAGCTCAGACCCCGCTGATGCTCTCCAGCTAGAGCCCTCTGGGTTTGGTGCGCAATGCAGAGACTCCGCGCGCTGAGTCATGGCGGGGGAGGAAGCAGGATGAGATGGAGGGCCGCCCGCCCCCCACTTCCCCCCATTTCTTGCAGGGGCCTTTAGTGCAAAGGATTATATATGGCTTCTTTGCCTCTGCTGGATCCCAAGAGACAGCGAGGGACGGGGGCCGGCCAGTATTCCGTCTCAGGGTTCCCATAAAGGGAGAAGGGGGGAAGGGGCTGGAGTCTGGCCTGGGAAGTGGGGGTGATGAGGGGAAACCCCCTTGGCTGCACCTGATAGACATTAACTCTTTCTCTGTCTTTGCTTATCGGGTGACCTTGATTCTGAGCCTGGAACAGCTGCAGCCCTGACAGCAGACGAGTATTTTTCAGGCGAAGGGGGTGGGGCCCATGCCATTTTCACATTCTGTTTTCCAAACCTTACCCTTATCCACCACCTCGGACCTGGCTTGTTCTGCTGCCCTTTTCCTGAGCCTCTGATTGCCCTCCTACCTTTTTTCCTAACACCCTCCCCTACCTGGTGAGAGAAGCGTGACCTTGAGATGCCCTTGAGGCATTGGAGGCCGGGCCAGCCCTGGGGACCTATCTGGGTGGATTGGATGGATCACCCTATGGCAGTCAAGTGATCTGAGTTCTAATCTCACTTCTGGCCCCTCTGTTGCTGGGTGGAAAGGTCTGCAGAGCACAGACATTTTCCTCCTGTGGGCCCTTTCATCTGAAGTTGGGCCCTCTGACCTATATGTGACCTCAGTTCTAAAATGCTCTGGTTCGGTTTTGCTTCTAGGCAAGGTGACCCCATGTCCAGATACAAGTCAGAGGGGTCCAACTTCTACATGACCCGCCTGTCCTTGGCTCTGGCCTTTTCTTTTAGCCCAGATGCCAGTGCACAGCCCCACCCTCAGCTGGGCAACACCCAGCAACAGCCAGAGTTAGGAAAGGTACCAGAGGCAGGCCTATGTTAGGGAAGTTGGGTATAGGGGAGAGCTGGGAACAAGAAGTATATCAGGACCTGCAGGGTGTGGGGCAGGGGAGGTAGGGAACCCATTAGCCCTGACCTCTACGCAAGGGACGCTGCTCACTGGGAGACCATGAGGACATCCAACTAACTAGTCCTCCCCATCTCTCTTCTCTGCCCAGGAACTTACCACCACCACCACCATGCCCTACCCATACCCAGCGCTGACCCCGGAGCAAAAGAAGGAGCTCTCTGACATCGCTAAACGCATTGTGGCTCCGGGCAAGGGCATCCTGGCTGCAGATGAGTCTACCGGTATGGGCAGGAGGCAGAGCCAGGGAGGAGGGCCCAGAGTTGGGAATGGCGGGCTTATCCTCTTATTTTCCCGGGTGACACTCCCCTCCAGGAAGCATTGCCAAGCGGCTGCAATCCATTGGCACCGAGAACACCGAGGAGAACCGGCGCTTCTACCGTCAACTGCTACTGACCGCCGATGACCGTGTGAACCCTTGCATTGGTGGTGTCATCCTCTTCCATGAGACGCTCTACCAGAAGGCGGATGATGGACGTCCCTTCCCCCAAGTCATTAAATCCAAGGGTGGTGTTGTAGGCATCAAGGTGAGGGGGCAAGGTAACAAAGTGGGGGCGGACATCGGATTGGGACTCTGTGGACTGAGGTGGGGTCCTAGATCACCTTCAAAGGATGGAGAGGAAAAGCCAGGGACTTCAGTTACCTGCCTGGCATTTTTAGCCCTCACAATTCTCAGAGGGAGAGATTACTCTGTTTTACAAATGAGAAACCAGAGGGTCAGGGAAGTGAAGTGTTTTGCTTACAGAGTTAGTAACTGGTAGGGCCCAGGCCTCCTGAAACTCAAATCAGTTAACAGTCTGTGCCAGGTAACATCTCCATGTATCTTGCCTCATAGGATTAGATACTGTACCTAAGCAAAAATATTTGTGAGCCATGAGGTGCTGTTTAAGAGATTAAGTTGGGTTCAGATTGGGGCTACAGAGGAGAAAAGGGTGCTAGACCATTTCCTGTTTATCTTGCTGTCCCTCCTCCCCCAACAGGTAGACAAGGGCGTGGTACCCCTGGCAGGAACAAATGGCGAGACCACCACCCAAGGTGAGAACTCTTTGGCTCCTCACTCTATTAACCCATAGTCACCCTTCATGGTGGCCGCGGGTAAGTGGCCAAGTGGCTCCTCCCTCATTGTGCTCTGATTCCTCTGTCTCCTTCAGGGCTGGATGGGCTGTCTGAGCGCTGTGCCCAGTACAAGAAAGATGGAGCTGACTTTGCCAAGTGGCGCTGTGTGCTGAAGATCGGGGAGCATACTCCCACCTCCCTCGCCATTATGGAGAATGCCAATGTGCTGGCCCGTTATGCCAGCATCTGCCAGCAGGTTGGCTTGTGGGTCCCCAGTAAGCCACCTCCCACCTCCTTGGGCCCCAAGCTGTCAGCTAGCCTGCTACGCATCTGCCAGGATACCTACCTCCTCCCCCAAGGCAGCTGTTCCTGGAACTTTCTAGGAACAAATCAGTCTCTGTCTTTGCCCAGCAGAAGATGCTCAGAAAGCTCTGCAAGGCAGAGGACTAGAGTAGGCTTATGAGGTTGGTCTTGAAGCCAGGAGTTCCTCTCAGCCAGTGACTTCAGGGGGGTTGGAGGCAGAACCCTGGGTTTAGGAGGCCTCACCCCACTTCCCACCCAACAGAATGGCATCGTGCCCATCGTGGAGCCAGAGATTCTCCCCGACGGGGACCATGACTTGAGGCGCTGTCAATATGTAACCGAGAAGGTAGGTTCCTGCTTGCTGTGGTGGGTGGGGCAGCTGGGCCAGGGCCCTGACCTGACCCGTCTCCCCACCCAACTTGGGCCCTGCCCTACTCCAGGTGCTGGCTGCTGTTTACAAGGCTCTGAGTGACCACCACGTCTACCTGGAAGGCACTTTGCTGAAGCCCAACATGGTAACCCCAGGCCATGCCTGCACCCAGAAGTTTTCTCACGAGGAGATTGCCATAGCAACTGTCACAGCACTGCGCCGCACAGTGCCTCCTGCTGTCCCTGGTGAGGCGTGCAACTTCATCTTGGGAAGGGGGTACTTTATACCCACAGACTTTATACCCATCTGGTCTGTTCTTCAGGGCAGCTTCTTGGGGATCCTATCTGTCTCACCCTTGTTCTGCAGGAGTCACCTTCCTATCTGGAGGCCAGAGTGAAGAGGAGGCATCCATCAACCTTAACGCCATCAACAAGTGCCCCCTGCAGAAGCCATGGGCCCTGACCTTCTCCTATGGCCGAGCCCTGCAGGCTTCTGCCCTGAAGGCCTGGGGTGGGAAGAAGGAGAACCTGAAGGCTGCCCAGGAAGAGTATGTCAAGCGAGCCCTGGTAAGGATGGGGCAGGATGCAGACAGGGTACCTGGGTAGGTGGGATTCTGAGAAGCTGGGTTCCCTGAGGCCTTCTCACTCTGGTTTCTCTCCCCCTTTAGGCCAACAGCCTTGCCTGCCAAGGAAAGTACACCCCAAGTGGCCAGACCGGCACCGCAGCCAGCGAGTCCCTCTTCATCTCTAACCATGCCTACTAAGCAGAGGTGTTCTAAGGTTGCCCCCTCAACACTCCAAGCCCCTGCTTCCTCCTACACTCACTGTCAAGGAGGGGCTTCATCTGGGGCTCCCGGCTGCTCTTTCCCATCACTTTTTTGCCTCCCTTGTGACTTTGGTGTGTGGTGTTGTCTGTATATGCTAACTCCATCCTTTACAGCCCACTGCCAATAAACAACTATTTAAGGGGGACTCTGTTGTCTGTGCTCGTGGTGTTTGGCGCAGTGGGGAACCTGCAAAGGTGGCAGAGCCCTGAAGAAGAAAGCTCTTGTTTTTGTGTCCTTCCTTGTTTTATACTTGCCCAGAGCTTTCAGGAAGACAGAGAGTTTGTGAAATTCTCCAACCACTATATGCTCCACCCATTTCTATCAGCAGCATCTGATAAGGCTCACAGATAAGGGCGCAAATGTACTGCTCAAGTCACCAGAGGCCACAGTATCAGCCCAGAACTCAGGGTGCACAAGGCCCCTGTGGAAAAATAGTAACTGCTTAAAGCCAGACAGTGTAGCAGGTGCTGTAGATGAGTAGGTACTGCTATTCCCGGCCATCTTGCCTAAGATCACACAAGTTTCTTCGGGGAAAACAGGATTATTACTGCATATCCCCATAAGGGGGCTGGTCCATTGCCCCATTTTATGGGCGAGATGGAATTAAAATTCTTAGTCCTCTTTGGGCCATGGAATCCCTGAAGGCATTTGGAATTCTCTCCAACATTCAATTAAACAATGCAGACAGCACACGTACTCCAGGTTCCAGGTTAACTGCACCTCAGCAGCTGCCACAGTCCATGAGGCCAGAGGGAAGGTCCTGAAGCTGTCCCTATGCAATGCGCTGAACTCTTCCTCAATCATCCAGGCTGGGATGCTACAGTAACTACACTGGATTCTTCTGAACTGCCAAAGATCCTAACCACAGACATAGCCCTGCTGCCACCTCCCAAATTTTCTGCAACTTCTTTCACTGCCAGCCTTTCTGGATAGGGACTCTTTCCTGTCTGAACTTCCCATCCATGAAAAAGGTCATGACCTTTCTGTCCTTTCTGGACCTAAAAAATCCCCACAATGATCCTCATAGAACTGACTTACCTAGTACCTTCTAGGAACCCTCGTCCTTCCCTTCTGTGCACATTTGCACCTACTGCCTGCATTCATGTATCAAATCCACTCCTAGTGGCCCTCCAAACTTTGGCCTCATTTCTGTGCCTAGCCTCAATTCTGGGAAACAAAACTTGAAGCAAATAAAAGTTGAGGGTAAGTAGAAAGAAAGCAAAAACGACACTTCAAAAAACAGCATGTGTAAAGGCTGAGAGACTGGAAAGGTGGAGAGTGGGCTTAGATTAGAGTATCTTCCTCTGCCTCCAGCAAAAGAGACAAGGGAAGCAGAGGACTACAAATGTCAGGGGAGTTTGGAAAATTCTGGACTTCTGAATTTTATAACGATTCACTGAACTACAGAAATGGTAAATTCTGAGAAAATGGAAAAACTAGATTTGAGAACAGTTTTCTGGGGTTCAAATTTCAACCCTGATTCAAATCTCAAATTCTCAGCTATGTAACCATGAACAAATTAGTTCTTTGAGCCAGCTTCCTCCTCCTAACAAAGGAACAAAACTTGCCTTAGATAGGAAGTAACTGAGGTGAGGTAAAGGGACCTATTTTGTAATGAGGTAGGTCTTTAGCTTGATGAGGGAAATGTGGATCTTTTCTTCTGCCTCTAACTGTAGATGTCCCGATGGCAAAGATTTCCCCCGGGCCATGAAAAGAGACTGGGGATTGGACTGAGATTCCTTCGGCCATGAACAAATATTTATGTATGCCTACTATGTGCCAGGCCCATAGGGCTACAATGGTAAACAAGACAAAATTCCATACCTCAAGGATTGTAGTAGGCGAGGCAAACTACAACAGATGGGCAAAAGTACTTAACATGAAGTTAAGAGGTTTAAGCACAGCTCAGCTTCAGTTTCCCTAACTGAAACGGCAGGGAACTGGCCTGAGGTCTGTAACACCCTCCAGTACCGGCCCGTTTAGTCCACAACTTCCGTCCACAACTTCCGTCCGCATGTTACCTACAACCAGCTCCCTCCGCTCACTTCATTCTTAGGCTTGAGAGGTGTGGTTAAGGGCGCGGCGCGGAAGGGAGGAGTGTATATGACGCCACTTCCGACGCGCGCCGGAACTAGCTTCCCTTTGCTTCCGCGGCGGGGCCGGAAGTAGGAGCAGCGGTAGTGGCGGCCCAAAGCGGGGGGAAGGAGGAAGGTAGAGAGCCTGAGAGCCGGAGCCGGAGTCGCAGCGGCGGTAATAGCCCGAGACCCCTCCAGGCCACGTCCCTAGCGCGGGACCTGTGGGGTTCGACGGGAGTTAGCGGCGGTGCGGCCAGAGCCGCGGGACGTCGGGAGTCTCTGGGAGCCGATGTGAGGGGAGGCGGGTAGGGGGGGGGAAGGGGCGGGCCAGCCTCAGAATCGCGTTGGCCCCTGGCGCCCCGTACGGACATTCAGATCTGTGGGGTCGTCTTCACCTTTCCCAGGGGACCCCTGTGCGGTGCAGAGGGGGCAGTGGCCCCGGCTCTGACCCGCGCTGGGGGTGGGCCATGGCGGAGATCAGCGACCTGGACCGGCAGATAGAGCAGCTGCGACGCTGCGAGCTCATCAAGGAGAGCGAAGTCAAGGCCCTCTGCGCCAAGGCTAGGTAAGCCTGCTAGCCCCGGGGAGGGGAGGTCTTGCCGCTACTCGGACGTTCTGACCCCGGGCAAGCCCAGCGGAGAACTCTGGGCCTGGCCCACCTAGGAAGTGTTCCCTGAGAGGAGCAGTATAACGCCCCTTTCCTCGAGGAGCCACTAGCCTGCTGGGGGAGGCACACCTTAATAAAGACACTTAAAGTATCAGATGATGTATTTTTATAAAGTAGTAAGAGAAGTTATGGAAAGTATTCAGGAAGCTTAAAGCAACAATCCCATCTTTTGGGGAGGAACAGGGAAGACTCCTTGGCGGAGCTGTACTTTGGGCAGGCCTTTAAAAATGAGATAAAAGGGAGTGTCAGCAAGAACAAAGAGTCAAGGCAGGAAAGCAAGAAACTCTGTGGTTTACAAAGTTCTTTTAATTCCACCAACAAGCCATAAAAGGTGGGTGTCTTCAGTTTACAAGTGAGAAATCTCATGTTAATTCACCAGCAAGTAGGGGTTAGAATCCGAGATCAGTTTTCTGTGTCCTGTCCCTTTTCTGGCCATAATGCTAGAAGGGGTGGACTTCATCCAACTCTCATTTTCATTGGTAGGACCTCAGAATTGCAGCAAATAAGCTAGAGTAGAATTAAGCCCTGGATGGAGGGAGGCCCATCGCAGAGTTTTATGGGAAGTAGAATGGTGTGGTGGTTAAGAGCAGAGGCCTTGGAGTATGATGGCTCTGGGTTTGAATCTGAGCTCTGCTGCTTACTAGCTGTGTTTGTGGTCTTGAGCTCTCTGAGACTCCATTTCACCAACTGAGAAGTGAGGATAATAGTACTTAATAAGTTGGTTGTGAAGATTCAGTGAGTTGGTGCGTGGTATGAAGTTAGCATAGTGCTTTGGTCCAGTGCAAATATTTGGCAATCATTAAGTGTTATTGTTGTTGCTATATTAGACGAGGGCAGTGCTGGCATTGGCTGAAGTCATCAGGGAAGGTTTCTAAGTGAAGGTAGGCCTTGAAGCATGAAGATAATTTGGGTAAGCAATGGGGCAGGACCAGGGAGGAAGGACATTCCAAGCACAATGAGAGTAGGAATGGAGGCCTGAAATGTGTGCGCAACAGTGAGGAGACTAATCACCTGCCTTATCCAAGAAACTGTTTGACTGTGGCTTCCCCAAGGCTGGAAAATTTACAAGCCCACTGTTTGGCCATGAACTGGCAAGAAGGAAAAAAAAAAAAACAATCTTCCCCCAGCCAGCTTGTAAGGTTGGAATTATTTGCTCCATTTTACAGAAGAGGAAGCCAGATTCCTAGAGGCCAGGTAATTTGACTGAGGAAGTGGCGGAGCTGGATTTTTTGCCTCACATAGGCCTTTTGCCCCACATAGACCCTCTACAGCCAGGCAAAGTTTGCATGAGTTTGGTAAACAGGCGAGGCCCCTTTATAAGTGCCTGTCTCTGACTCCTCTGTGCTTTGTCAGTTCAAGGAAATTGCCCTGACTTGGCCAGCTTCAAAGTGTTTTTAGTTGTCTTAGCTTCCTCGGTTCTTACTGGCATTTTAGGAACTTAAACCAGTTGCTGCCTGGCCCTTTTCCGTTTCCGATCAGTCTTGTTTTCACAGGGCCTGAATCAGTGTGCTGGTGATAAGGGCTAATGCTTGGGTAGTATGCTAGAGTTTTCAGAGTAAATGAGAAATTATGCCTTCATTCTCTTTGTTCCTTGCAGCAGCCTTATGGATAAGGCAGGGCAGGGATGAGTATTTATTCCACTTCACGGAAGAGGAAATTGTCCAAGGTCTTGCCCAAGGTTACAAAGCTGACTGGAAGGGATGTTGGTTTTGAATCTAGGTCTCTGACTGTTCTTTTCAGTCATCAACAGCTTGGCAGAGACATTTAGACTTTGATGTGGGGTGTGAGGCAGCAGAGAACTAGGGAGGTCTGGTGGGTGCAAGGGTCCTACCATTTGAAACTGAAGTGGACTAGGAGGTACTAACTATACTGACGTCTGAGTTGGCCACCATTGTCCCAGGCCCAGTCTGAAGAAGGACCAGTTCTGGGATCTAGTTCATGGCCTCGTGGGGACCCACTAGGGCTTCCACTTGCTCAGAGGATTCATAGACTCAAACCCTGGGATCCAGAGAGGCCTGCAGTGCCTGAGCTGAAATAGCTCCTTTTAGAAGAATTTAGCAAAAGCTTTTGAATCTGGCAGTCTTTGATTGGAATCCCAGCATTGCCACCTATAAACAACGTGACCCTGATGACTTCACTTCTCTGAATCTTTGAGCTCATTTTAAGGCTCAAATGAGATCTACATATCCAACAACAGGACCTGACACATTGGTGGGCACTTAAAGAAGGTAGTGTTAGTAGTGGAAATAAAGGTAAGCAGGTGGGAGCTATGCCAGGGCAGGTGGTGTGCTGCAAGTGACAGGCAACCTGGGCCTTGTTACCAGATCATGCTGGGACCCCACTGGCACTCAGGTACAGTTTTGCAGAAAGCAGGGACCTTCCTGGGCTTCAGGTTTTGACCCAGGGTCTGTGGAAGGGCTGGCATAAACTGGGCCCCTGAATTCCCCTTCAGCCCCTTTCCAGCTTTGTGACCTTGATCCTGCCACTTTTTTCTCTAAGCCTTGGTTTCTTTATCTGTTAGATGAGGATGAAAAGAGCCTTCCCCTGTCTGTTGGAAAGGTCATTATAAGCAGTTGATGTGGAAGGATGCTCACCCCAAGATGCAGTACAGGTGGGAGAGCCCAGTCATTGTTAGGGCCTCTCTGACCACCACCAGTGTCTCCTCCAGTTTTCAGAAAGTCTGGGCAGACCTGCCTTGTTCCACTTTTATCATAGAGACACCCTGAAGGATGTAAGTGAATCATTCCATTCCCAGAGCTCGGAGAGAAGACTGGGCAGAAAGAGTGAGGCTGGGCAAGTACCCAGGGCCCAAACACATGAGAACAGCTTGAGAAAGGAGTCAGACTCTGGAGCCAGGCCACCCAGGTTCAAATCCCACCTGTCTGCTGCCAACCCAGAAACCCCTGTGCTTCAGTTTTTTCATCTGTACCTTGGGAATCATTACAGTATCCGCCTTTGAAGGGGGTGGTTTGCCTTAGATGATCCACACAAAGCCAGACAACCCTGGCACGGGGGGCAAGCATGAGTGTTCACCATTGCTCTTATCACCAGGGACAAAATTTGAAAATAATGGCACTACTTAAATTGGGTGTCCGTAATTTATACAGTGATTGTACCTTGAACTCATTCAAGTCGGAGTAGACTGCACTGCAGGGAAAAAGCAGAGAATAAAGTCTTCACTGCCTCTAACTAAATGTTGAATAAGTATTCATCGCACCTCATTTTGAAGGTGCATCTGATGATTGGCCTGTCTGGGGCACCCACTTATCTCTTCAGGCAGTCTGGGAGAAGGGCTTTAGTCCATAGAACTCAGCCTCAGACACAGTCTCAGGTGGTCCTCCCTGCTCTGTCTCGAGAGGACAGGGGGACCTGTTTTCCAGGTGTGAGTACTGGACATGTGAAAGCGAGAAGAGGGAATCCAGGCTAGAAAAGTCATAGGCTCCTTGGAAGGGTTTTGAGTGCGGATTTGGAGATTGGACTTTGTCCTGTTGGCAGCCAGAACCAATGGAAGGGGGGCAAGCAGTGGAGGGCTGCTGCCAGCCTCTCCTGGGGAAATAGCAAACCTTACTCCTGCCCCCAGAGGTTCAGGGACCCCTCATATCCTCCCCTCCCCCCCCCAGAAAAGGTCAGGCATTGGGCTGGGCTGACCTGGCTGAGGTGACCCTGATCTTCTGTCTCCAGAGAGATCTTGGTGGAGGAGAGCAACGTGCAGAGGGTGGACTCGCCGGTCACAGTGAGTTACCACTCTGGGTACTTGGTCTCTTAGCACAGGGGCATTTCCCTTAGTTGTGGGCACCCTGGGTCCACGCCTGTTTGCTGGGAACCCAGAAAGCTCTTGGATCTGTCCTCTCCCCCATCATTAAGGAAGCCCTGCTATAGGAAGTGGCTATTGTAGGAAGAGTTTTTGATCTGGTGGGGGAATATTCTTGGGCAGAGCAGAAGGACTACTAATCTGGTGAGTGGTTCTACATCACATATTTCTGTGGCTGTCTTGTTAGAAACTTTGGGATCTTTCGAGGGGAGTAGGAAGAGGAGGGGACCAGCTCCTCCAGGAGCTTCAGGTCCAGCTAGAGAATCTTGGCTCTAGCTCTTGCCCATAATAGTTGGCACTCAGGGTGGGATGGCAGGTGATTCTAAACCAGGCTCATTTGGCGTAGGAGAAATTTTTGGTCCTGAGAAGTCAAGGCTTAGCCAAGAATGGCAATCTAAAGTGGATGCTTTGAAGGGTTGCCCCTGTAAGCTGCGTGAATTCTGACCCACCTTTCCACTTCCAGGTATGTGGTGACATCCATGGACAATTCTATGACCTCAAGGAGCTGTTCAGAGTGAGTATGGGGGAAAGGTGACCTGGGGGATGACTGGAAGACCCCTTTAATTGGGAGTGGAAGACTTTAATTTGGTGAATGGAGTAGGGGCAAAGCCTCCAGTCAGAAATGGCCGTCAGCAGTGGATGGGGAGAGCTTGGCACCAAGAAGAGTCTCTCTTTTCCCCAGGTGGGTGGCGACGTCCCTGAGACTAACTACCTCTTCATGGGGGACTTTGTGGACCGTGGTTTCTACAGTGTCGAAACATTTCTCTTGTTACTGGCACTTAAGGTAGGACACCCTGGTTTCTGGACCCCAACCATGGACCTCCTCAGGCCTGACCTGTCTGCATCCTTTCTGCCTTCATCTCCCACTCTGACCACCTCAACTCTTCACTGTGCTGCCTAGATCTGCAGTGTGGCTAGCAAAATAGAGAAATGGATTCTCTTTGGATGGGGGCTGGTCAGAAAAACCTTCCTTAATTTAAGACATCTGATTGGGCCTCTGGAAGATGAGGTTAACAGCAGCGGTATCCTAGTGGAGGAAATAGAGGTACAACATATTCAGAAAATGGCGAGTCGTTGAGTATGGCTGCATGTGGATATGGTGACCAGGGCTGGGGAGAGGAATTGTAAGGAGCCAGATGACAAAGGGCCTAGACCGGCTTGCTGAGCCCTGGGTCTGCAAGTGTTAGGGGAAATAGGAGTCAGGAATTTTGTAGGTTGATGGGGATGAATCAGCTTGCATTCTTTGCAGGAGGGCCCAAAGTCAGGGAGGGAGATGCAGCACAATTCAACAAGAGATGCTTTATGAGTGGCCCAGGGAAAGAGCCAGGCTGGCGGAGGGAGGAAGGTTTCCAGGCCTTGGCCGCAGCCCTCTGCCATGATTATGCCCCAGGTTCGCTATCCTGACCGCATCACCCTGATCCGGGGCAACCATGAGAGCCGCCAGATCACCCAAGTCTATGGCTTCTACGATGAGTGCCTGCGCAAGTACGGCTCTGTGACCGTGTGGCGCTACTGCACTGAGATCTTCGACTACCTCAGCCTGTCGGCCATCATCGACGGCAAGGTGGGCCGAGTACTTCCTGGGTGGAGGTGTTGGTGGAGGCCCTGGGGCTCAGCCCCCACTCCCTCCCTTCTTGCTCTCCCCTATAGATCTTCTGTGTGCACGGGGGCCTCTCCCCCTCCATCCAGACCCTGGATCAGATCCGGACTATTGATCGGAAGCAAGAAGTGCCTCACGACGGGCCCATGTGTGACCTGCTGTGGTCTGACCCCGAAGGTGAGGGGGCAGGGACAGAGGTTTTGCTCTTAGTTTGGTGAGAGCCTGAGAGGGCACAGTGGATAAAGCAAGAGCCTCAAAGAGGCAGTCAGACCAAGTGAGTTGGGGGCAGAACTGGAGCAGGGCTGGTCTCCACGGGCTCCTATCCTCGACCAGCCGTCTGGCAGTAGAGCTCCCTGGAGCCTGAGTAGCTGGAGGTTTTGTACTCCAAGAATGTGTTGGGGCCTGCCTATCGTGGCTCAGAAGGTTGTTTAGGACCTCAGACTTCTCAGCAGCGATCAAACTCCAGACTGACTCCTTGAGGACCCCTTGTTTTGTCAGGTTCCCTAGATAGTGTGGAGCAAAGCGGGATTTAAAGCTGGGGTACTACTAAAGCACACACAGCCTACACCCCATCACTCCTACCCCCGCTTGCCCTGGCAGGTGACCTCACCTCCCATTTGGTTCTTGTTCATTCCTGTCAGACGGGCATTGTAATTATGAGTGTCTCCTTTCACTCTCCCATACCTGCTTGGCCAGGAAATTATACCCTCACTAATTAGGAGGTGGCTACAACTCCTGGGGGATTCTTTCTCCTGTGGAGCTTACCTGTTCTGACATTTGCTGTCCTATTCCCTAGGATTACCCAAAACATACCCTTGCCCCACAGGCCTCTGGTGAATTGGGGGAGGGACAAAATAACAACCTTGGAGGGACCATGGGCAGCCAGAGAAGCCTTGAGGGTGCCCTCCCCCATGCTTGCCTTCATTTGCCTCAGACACAACAGGCTGGGGTGTGAGCCCCCGTGGGGCTGGCTACCTATTTGGCAGTGACGTGGTGGCCCAGTTCAATGCAGCCAACGATATTGACATGATCTGCCGCGCCCATCAGTTGGTGATGGAAGGTTACAAGTGGCACTTCAATGAGACCGTGCTCACTGTGTGGTCGGCTCCCAACTACTGCTACCGGTGAGCTGGCTGGGCCAGGAGGGCCAGGTGGGAGTGCGGGTCTGGGCTAACCCACTTCTTTAACACTGCTACCCTCCCGCTTCCAGCTGTGGGAATGTGGCAGCCATCTTAGAGCTGGACGAACACCTCCAGAAGGATTTCATCATCTTTGAGGCTGCTCCCCAGGAGACCCGGGGCATCCCCTCCAAGAAGCCCGTGGCCGACTACTTCCTGTGACCCATTCGGGCCCTGGCCCCCTCCAAGCCCTCTGGCCCCTGGACCACTGTGACTCTGCCCTCTCCGCCTAACAGAGGCTGGGCATTGGGAGGAGGGGTGTTGTGTCCCCAACTCTGCCCTTCCCTGGCTGAGAGGGTGCGTGAGGGTGAGGACTTGTTCTGGAGATGGTTGGAGCCTCAGCTCCACACTCCTCTCCTTTCTCCCCACTTTAACCGTGAAGTTTCCAATAATTTTTTGTTTTTCTTTTTCTCCTTTTTTTTGTTTGTTTTTAGATAAAAATTTTGAGGAAAAAAATGAAAAAAAATTCTAATAAAAGAAGAAAAATGGTCTCCGGATTTGTATCAGATTTGTCTGGGGACAAAGAGATGGTGACCTGGGGCCTAAGGTGGGCATTAGGGCCTTAACTGACCTGGACCCTAATATTGCCAGGAAGGCTCAGAGAGCCTCCAGGACCCCACCCAGTAGGGGGAACTGGTCCCCGAGGGCTTCCTGAGTGTTAGGTGGTGACCTGAGTTCACAGAGGCAAGTCTGATTTAATTCTCAAAGTAGATACTGAGAGATGAGAGATTCAGATTCCCCCATTTTCTTAAAACAGGAAACTGAGGTCCAGACAGGTTGCTTTATGTGCACAAGGTCAAGCAGCTGGAAAGTGACAGGTCTAGATCAGGGCCTGAGTCTCCCCACAAAGCCTTTGTTCGCCCAGCCCTACCCAGAACCAAACACCATTAGCCCGACGTTTCCTGAGCACTGCTATCTTTGAAGTTTTATTAACAAAAATACTCTGGTTGGTCCTGAAAACAGAATGGTGTGGCTTGCACTGGGACGAGGAGGTAGAACTGGCCCGAGCCTAGGGGTGAGGCCTAGGAGGTGAAGGTGCTGGTCTGGGGCCCCATTTGGCCAGGCAGAGCCTCCCTCCATTCACACCGAGGTGAGAGTCGGGAAGGGGAAGCTGGCCCCAGCTGGACTCCCAGCAGCCTGGCCTGGGCTTTGAAGCCAGAGGGGGGTGGGAGTGAAATCAAAGTGTGAAGGGGTTGTTGGGGGGAGGCTTAAGGCAGCCATTTGGTGTGGGGGTGGGGCCAGTGCAAGTGAGGGGGCTATAGGGCTGGGGGAAGGGGAACTGATAAGTTTGTGATGGGAGATGGAGAAAGAGAGGCCTACCAATGGCTCAGTACATTGGTTTGGAGCCCACATCCAGATAACCTCCAGGGTAGGGTAGGGGGAAGTGGCCCCCTTGGAGAAAGTGTGGGGCGAAGGGTGCTGAGGGTGGAGCTGCTGGGTATCCTGAGCCCCCTGGGCCAGGCTGCAGCTCTAGGAAAGCGGTTGAGTAAGGGGCTGGGCGCCCAGAGTCTGGAGCTTCAGGGAAGCCGGGGGTCCTGAAGTGGAAAGAGAGGCATCAGGACAGAGTGAGGAACCCCTAACTGGGCACAGCCCAACCCTGTGCCCTTGTGCCACTCACCGGGCTGGAAGGTGACTAGGGGCCCCGTGGAAAGCGGCGGGATGCAGGAGGTAGGCCTCAGCACTGGGGCCACCACGTGGAGGAGCTGGGGCAGGGGCAGCTTCCCGGGGTACTGGGACCTGCTCTGGGTGTGACTCACGAACGTCCCCCCCGAGTGTGGAGTCACAGGGACCGCCTGGGGCATCTGGGGAGACAGAAAAGACAGGTTGGGTTGGGGAGGGTCAGCACCTCAGGGTTGGAGCCATCATGATTGGGACTACTCACCTCCACTCCCATAGGCCTTTGTGGCTCCCGGCTCTGGGCCCCGCAGTTTCCTCTTCACACGGGCGTCTCGCTCCCTGGGGGATGATGATGATGATGATGATGATGATGATAATGATAACAGCACTCACCAAGTGCCAGGCATTTCACCCACCCAGGGGCCCTATCAGGTAGATACCATTATTATACCCATTCTCCAGATAAACTGAAGGCCAGAAAATTAAATGACTAGAAAGTGGTAGAGCCAGGGTTCATCTCCAGCTTAAAACGTTTTAAGTGGTTTCCTATTGCATTTAGGATCAATCTAATTTCCTTTCCAACCCACAAGACCCTGCATGGACTGACCCCAGCTCATTCTGCCTCAATCCCTCTATTCCCTCCACACTAGCTGCCTTTCAGCCCCTCTTACTTGCCGTCCAACTTAGGGCCCCTGTGGAACCTTCTGTCCCCTCCTCACCTGCTTAAGTTATCCTTCTCGTCTCAGTTAAAGCATAATTTCCTCAAAGAAGCCCCTGCCCACCCAACCTCCGTTGGCACACACATCCTCCTTGATAACATTTATTGCAGTTATAATTTTCACTTGTAAGAGTGAGTGATCCTTTGGTTAAAGTCAGTCTTTCCCGACATACAGTAAGCCCCCTGAGGGCAGAGGCCCAGCTCTGAGGGAGCTGTACTCAGAATAGAAGCCAAAATGCTTACTAAGACTTTTACTGTCTGACACAGTCTGGCTCCCCATCACCTCTCTGACCTCATCTCTCACTTGCCCCCTTGTTCAGTCCACTCCAGTCACACTCTAGACACACTCCCACCCACCTCAGGGCCTTTGCATGTACTGCCCCCACTCCTTAGAATGATTTTCCCCAGATATCACTATGGTTTCCTCCCTTACCCCTACTTCAAGTCTTTTCTCAAATGTCCTCTTCTCAGCCTTTCTACTTTCTAGTACCTCATCCTAAATATTCCTATCCTTTGCTTTATTTCTTTCCCCTTTAGAATGTATCCCTAACATGTTATGTAATATTTTACTTATTCCTCATTGATATCTGCTCTGCCCACTAGAGTGATCAGTTCAGTGAGGGCAGAGGATTTGCTTTGTTGACCAGTGTGTCCAGTCCCTAGAACCGAGCCTGGTACATAGTGGGCAGTTAATAAACATTTGCCTGAATGAATGAATGAACAATGCCCACCTTTTACAGTTTCTGCCATTCTCACGGAAGCCCTTGGCAAAGGGGTTGGCTGCAATCTTCAGTTGTGTGATCTGGGAGCACACATCCAGAGTCAAAGCTCCTGCAGCCTGGGGAGGGTGCCACCACCCCCTCCAAGCAGGGCCACTCACCCGTGGGTTCTGGTAGGCTGTCACAGAGATGAATGTAGTTTCGGGGAAACGGAAGGAGGCGACGCCCCCCCAGTGCTGGCTGCAAAGCTGGGCAGCCCGCACCAGGTGTATGCGGGGCTGGTACTTGTGCATGGAGTGTAGAATCAGCTGGGAGGGGAGAAACAGGAATGACTCCCGGCCTGGACCCCCAGCCTCAGCCTCCTAGCCAGCCCCACCCCAATACCCCTCCCGAAGTCCCAGCCTGGGCCTCACGTGGCCGTGGGGGTCCAGCGTGCTATTGGTGAGCTTGACACGATGAAAAGACACAGGTTGCCGCATCCAGTGGGCACCGGTGGCGGGAGAGTCAGGGTGAATGTAGACACGGTCAGGTAGGCGGGGCTCGGCCTTGCCGCTGGGCTCCCAGTGCCGGCCCTGCCAGCGGTAGCGGGCCCCGTCCACTGGAACCACGTCCAGAAGAAACAGGTAGCGGGCCTCAGGGTCCAGACCGGTGACAGACACTCGGCAAGCAGGGAACATGCGCCTGGATTGGGAGGGGAAGGGATGGGAGAGGCCTGGAGCTACCCACTGGCCAGGCCAGGATCACACGGTGACATGCTTACCCAGTTCTGTCAGAGATACCTGGAGGGAGGTGGAATTAGAACTAAGAAGAACCTTAGAGCTGGTGGGTTGTCTGGTTCCATTAGTACAGCTAGGGAAACAGTCCAGAGAGGTGAGAAGATCTGACCAGCTCACATGGCAGCTTAGGAGCAGAGCCAGGTCCCTCAAACTCCCTTTGCAGAGGCAGAGTTGGCAAGCTTTTTCCTGAACTCTTGCCCAGAGACTATGCTCCCATTCTGGGCTCTTTACCTGATGTCCAGCACCAGAATCTGCAGCTGCTGGACAAACTGTCTTCAGAAAAAATACACCCTGTCTTCAGCAGGGCAGAGGACTCACAAGGTGAGGGCCAAGACCCCAAATCAGGGCACACATCGGCCCCATCCTTGCCTGCAGGGTGACCCCAAGCTGCATCATACCATGACCCCGGCCAAATTTCCCTGATGCTGGGCACTGGCTGGCCCTTGAGCCAGTCGTAGTCTGACTCCAGCCACAGAAGCACCCCTTACCGAGGCCACAGACTCACCTATAATGCAGCCAGAAGATTTCCTGACCTTGCCCCAGAATGACCTATGGCTCTTGCCACGGAATGACTCCTGATCCAGCCAGAATAACCCCTGACCCCAGCCACCATCAGACTCCGACCTGAAGCAGAGCACTACTCCACCCACCTCAGTGCTCCCAAAGCTGGTCCCATAACCAGTGATCTGCCTACTGCCTACACCCCCCCACCCCCTCCTCAAGGAACAGGCTGTGCCCTCTGATCCTGGTCCAGCCTCTCACCTTCCGGCTTTGGTGATGATCATCTCCGTACCCACGGAGCTGAACTCCTTCCACAGCTCCCGGTTCTCCAGGCTCAGGCTGACCCCAGGGAGCAAGTGAAGGGCCTCTGGGGCTGGCGGGACTGGCTCAGTGCCCAGGGCTGAGGGCAGAGGTTGGGGCACGGCTAGGGTGCGGGGAGCAGCCTCAATTCCGGACAGGAAGCAGTCCAGTTTGGGAGTGTCCAGGTCTGGAGGTCGGGGAGAAGGAGGTCACAGCTGGGGGCCACAGTCCCTCCTCCCCCTCAATCCAGACCTCTACATAGGAGGCTGCCCCAGTGCTCACCAGGGTAGCGGTAGCCCTCAGCCAGGGCAGGCGGGAAGCTGGAGTCCACTCCGGGCTGGGGAGGCCCGAGGCGGTAGCCTGTCCCCAGCGAGGGGTACAACTCTCTTGGATGGTACATGGAGTAGCCCCGCCTGGCCTCAGGTCACACCGCCTAGAGTGCCCCTCTTGTGAAGAGATACCCCCTTTATAGCTTGCGGCTCAGCCCCTTCCAGACCCTGGATCACAGCCCCTCCCCTCTTTGGGGCCCTGGAGGTGGGCTGGGGTGGAGACCCCTGGGGCCTCGAAGGGGTCCAAGAGGAGGCCGGATACCTGGGCACCCACCCCTCCCCCCTCCGCCCCTCGGCAGCTTCATTAGCCCCGACCCCCTGCCCCCTCATTACATAATTAACTCCTCGGCCTGATTGATCCCCGGGGCTCGGACAGGGACGCAGTTTGGCGCTTCCGGCCAGGTGGTCCCCGTTCCCACGGGGGGAGCCCCGGCTAGGTATAAGCTACTGAAGGGCGGGGCCTGGAGTCTAGGGACTGGCGCCCCAGACTTTTCGGGCAGGTGACCCTCCGACTCCCTTTTCTTAGAGGACAGAGCTGGAGGAAAGCACGACTGAAGGGGAAAAGCACGGCTGGAGAGACGCGGGGCACTGGGGACCTCGAGGAGTCCGTAATCGAGGCCCGAACTCTGGGGTTCTCCCTCGTTCCCATTCTGAAAAACCTCGGCCAAGGCTCGAAAGTTTGGCAGCACCCACAGTTCAACATACTCTCTGACGGCTCGCGCGCCTCGGTTTCCCAGAAGGCCCCACGCCGGGGACCCCTCGGAACTACACTTCCCAGGAGACCTAGCGCCGAAGCTCGGCTTGGAGGAAACCGACAGACCTTGCTGAGGCCGCGCGCTAGCCGCTGGAACTTGTAGTCCGGGCAAGAGGGGCGGTGAAATTGGCGGCGGGATGCTTCCCAGGGGAGCTGCCCCTAGGCGGCAGCAAAACGCTCAAGTCAGACGACGGGGCTTCTTCGAGGTCGGGGCCTCGGAAGCCAGAGTGGGTTCAAGAATCTTCACTGGCCCTGAAACTCGATCAGAGTTCCAGAGAAGATGGCTCCTCTCTTGGAAGGCCTCGCCTAATCCACACCCCGCAGGGGCTCAGAAAAAAGATCTGTCCCCTCTCCCGGATTCCACGTGAGCCTGCGGCTGTCTCCACTTCATTGTTTTATTATTTACAAACATTACAGAACGAGGGGAGCAGACACGCGTGGGGTAAGAGGAACCCGGTGGGACAAGAAGTTCACAGGGCATCTGGTGCACTGGGGCCAAGAGAGCAGCACATGGGCCATATCTATAGGGCAGATGGGGCAAGAAGGGGTTAAAAACGAGATCCAAGCCAGCCAGATCGCAGGGAGAGGCAGGGGTGTTTTCCCCCTTCTGATCTCCCCCCAAGGTCACAGTGCATGCAATAAAATATATGTACAGGAGCTGGATCCTTCCTCGGCAGGGACCCTGAGGGTCCAGTGCTTCCTTTCCATAGAGGGAGGCCAGTGGCGCCATCCAGCGGCCAGGCCGGCCTGGAGCCACAGGCGTCAGCAACAGGGGTCAGTCCCAGCCATTGTCTTTGATCATGTGGTTCAGTTCAATGATGTACTTCCCCTCTTTGTACTTCTGGCTGCTCTCAAAGGCCTGCTCCTGAAAGGAAGGGAGGCTGGGTTAGTCCATTATCCCTGGAGCAAGAGCCTTACCACAAGGGACGGGTACTGGGGTAGGGGATAATACTGGCCCCACTTTAAAGATGAGGAAACTGCCATTCAGAGAAGCCAAGTTACCTGCCCAGGGTCATTGAGCTAGTAAATGGCAGGTCCAGGTTCCTGCCTAAAAGAGGAAGGATCTTTTTCCTTCTGAACTGCTGAACCATGGGGCCTTTTTAGCACTTATTTTGGCTCTGACAAAGAGGAAATATAAGTGTCTAAAAGATTTCATAGGCTAGGGGTTGCAAACTGGTAGCCCAAAGGCCAATTGTGGCTGCATGTAATCTAATCCCCATAACAATCCTGACTGCCAAGCCGTGGTAGGCTTTATACTCAACTGCCAGGTAAGGAAATGAGACATAGGGTAGTGAAATCAGCAGTGGCAATGAGGGCAGCAGAAAAGGAGACCCATGGACCCAAACTCCATGTTTAACTGTAAGGTCTTGGGCAACTTTTCTGAATGACAATGTGATCTGGTAGTGAAGGGTTTGGAGTAAAAACAAACTAGGATTCTGGTCCCTGTTCTGTTACTTACCAGTCATGTGACCTTGGGCAAGTAACCTAACATCTCTGGGTCTCCGTTTTTTCTTCTGTAAAGTGGAGCTAATAATACTCTATAGGACTGTGGCATGTAATGATTGAATGAGATAATATATCCCAAATACATAACATAGTGCATGGCACATAAGCATTCAATAAATGGTAATTCTGATTATATCCTCATCTGTAAAATGGGGATGCTAGTGGCCTGTGAGGAAAGAGGAGAACATGATCAGATCAAAAGGCAGGTTGACTTGTGTGAGCCAGGCGTAGGCTCTTTTAAAGACCATCAGATGACTGGTTGTGAGGAGGAGGTAAGGTAAGATCAGGACAAGGGCTAGTCTGGGGTCATACGTCACTGACTCACATATTTCCAGCCCAAAGTGGTCTTGCAGTTCTCACAGTGGATGTCAGCGACAGCATGGAGGCCTGTCAGCAGCACCCGCTCCTCGGCTGGCCCGCAGCCCACATTCACCCTGCAGGAGCATTGGGGAGTTCCAGGGAGGGTCCTACCATTGCGAAGCCCCCTCTAGCCTGTATCCACTGTGCCTACTCTTAGCATCCAAGAGAAGGATGATCATAACTTCCTGCTGAACTAGGGAATTCTGGGAAACTCAGCATGATCTCAGGGGTCACAGATCATGACTGGTGATCACAAAAAGAGGGGAGGGAGGCCGAATACTCACACAGAGTTGAAGAGGTAGGCACGCCCCTGACTGCCCTGGAAGGACTAAAGGATGGAAAGGGGAGAAAGAGGGTCAGAGCTACTGGTTGGGGAGTTGCCACGCAGCTTCCCATTCCAGCCCCACCTGTGGCCTGGTTACCTTGGAAATGAGGTCGTCGTGGTTGGCCAGGTGAGCGCGGCAGTGGGCACAGCTATACCTCCGATGACAATCATCCAAGTAGGCCTGAAATGTCTTGGGCTTTGAAATCCGCACCATGGCGGGGGCCGGGGGCAGTGGCCCCACGCGAGGAGCGGCCCACGGGGAACAGAGGGAGCCCAGTGCCTGCCGGGGAGGGAGTGAGTTGGCTGTCAGGACCTGGGCCACACACATGTAGGCATGCCCAGGGCCACAGGGACTCTGTCACACTTAGCTGCTGTCTCCTCTCCCCAGAGCCAGTACCCGCCCCAAGGGCCAGAGTCACCTGGGTTTTGATTCACTGAGGAGGCCTCGGGTTGCATCAGTGGGGAAACTGAGGCCAGGAGGACCAAGATGAGTCACCCACCTGCTTTCTGCCTCACCTTTGCTGGCCTGGCATTTGAAGCCGGGGGAAGGGGCTTTAGAGTGCATGGGCTGTCAGTTACCAGTTTAGGGCCAGCATAAGGGTAAGGAACTGGGTGGTCTTGAGGACCTCATTTGGGCCGTGTGGGTGGGGGCTTCATTGAGGTACAGGGCGTTTACTAGGGGAGAGAATCCCATACCTAGAGGAGGCAGGAGGCCTCATGAAGGTGGAGGGTCACCTAGGAGAGGAGGGGCTCTTACCTGGAGTCACTAAGGCCTTACCTACGCCGAGGGGCTCTTACCTGTATCACGGAGCCTTACCTGAGACCCCGGGACTCACCTAGGGCGTGGGGGATGGGGAAAGCGGGCGCCGGGGTAAGGGGTAGTCCTCGCAGGCGGTTCTGGGTCTCACCTCGCTTGGGCGCGCGGGGGCCCGGTCTGCCGGGGTGGCTTGGCCTGGGAGTGGGGGACGCTCCTGGCGGGCGCCGTCCCCCCGGCCCGGGCTCGCAGCCGCCGCGACTTGTTTACACCGAGACCAGCTGCTACCGCCGCTGCGGCGGGAGGGGGAGGGGGCCGGCCTCCTGTCCCGGCGGCCGCCCTGGCCAATCGGCGTGGAGCATGCAAATGAGGGGGCGCGTCATCCGGCGGCCCGCGCAGGCCCGGCTGCCCTTCCCCCACTGCTCGGGTCCCTGGCCGGCCCGGAAATGCGGCTGCGACCCACCCGCAGCCGGCTCACCCCTCGGATGGAAGGGGTAAGCATCTGAGGTACCTGAGCCGGCGGGAGGCTAGCTGGGGGATGATGGTATCTGGACGTTAGACCCCAGGAAATAACATCCCTATGCACCCCCAGCTCCCCCACCCCCGCCGCGCCTCATTCTTTTAATTCCTGCAACAAAGGCTGGAAGCAGTTTCTGCCATAGTCCCCATTTTACTAGGGGAACTGAGGCCCAGAGAGGTGTAGCATCTCTTCTGAATGCTGTCCAGCTTGTAAGATGGTTATCCAGCTGGTGAGAGGCAAAAGTCCACCCCATTTGCCATAGCATCAGGGACAGGCCCAGTTCACCTCCTTGAATGCTGCCTAGGATTTCAAGGTGCCCACCGGGGACAGACCCCTGGAAGCCAGATCCTTGGAACAGGCTAAATCCTACTGTCCAGCACCACTTCCTCCAGGCACCTCCTCTGAAATCCCTGTGGGCTTCCCCCTTCCCACCTATGATCTGTTGAATATGCCTTTTTTTTTTTAATTTTTTTTTTTATTAATTAACGGAAAAAAAGAAAAAAAAGAAATTAACCCAACATTTAGAAATCATACCATTCTACATATGCAATAAGTAATTCTTAACATCATCACATAGATGCATGATCATCGTTTCTTAGTACATTTGCATCAGTTTAGAAGAACTAGCAACACAACAGAAAAAGATATAGAATGTTAATATAGAGAAAAAAAATAAAAGTAATAATAATAGTAAAAAAAAAAACCAGACAAAAACAAAAAACAAAACAAAACAACAACAACAACAAAAAACCTACAGCTCAGATGCAGCTTCATTCAGTGTTTTAACATGATTACTTTACAATTAGGTATTATTGTGTTGTCCATTTTTGAGTTTTTGTATCTAGTCCTGTTGCACAGTCTGTATCCCTTCAGCTCCAATTACCCATTATCTTACCCTGTTTCTAACTCCTGCTGGACTCTGTTACCAATGACATATTCCAAGTTTATTCTCGAATGTCGGTTCACATCAGTGGGATCATACAGTATTTGTCTTTTAGTTTATGGCTAGACTCGCTCAGCATAATATTCTCTAGGTCCATCCATGTTATTACATGCTTCATAAGTTTATCCTGTCTTAAAGCTGCATAATATTCCATCGTATGTATATACCACAGTTTGTTTAGCCACTCGTCTGTTGATGGACATTTTGGCTGTTTCCATCTCTTTGCAATTGTAAATAACGCTGCTTGAATATGCCTTTTTAAACACGTGTCTGCCATACTTGATTTGTTCATTGCAGTGGTCCATACCCAGCCTAGCCTAGAGTAGGCACTCAATAAATGTTTGTGAAACACGCAAATCAATAAATGAATCAGATACCAGGGCTGGAGAAAGTCAAGGAATTCAAGAGAGCCAGGTGCCCCTGAGAAGGCTGGCTTTCTGGTTAAGAGACCTGGGAAGGTTGGTGTGGCCGGAGAAGCAAATGGATGCTGTGAACTCAACTGTCCCACTCAATTGTCCCACTCACTCCCACCCTTTGCAGCCAGGTGAAGCCCACAGGGGCAGAACTTGGGGAAAGCAAGACCCTTGCAGTACCTGGGGCTCTGAATGGTCTCAAGAGAATACAACCTTCATCTGTGGCTCTCAAGAAAAGGGGCCAGGGGCCAGGGGCCAGGACACCTGGGTTGGCCCTGCAAGGGACATTCCTGGGGAGAATGGAGACTAGGCTGGCATGGGGTGTGGCATTTCTCTGAGTCTGGAATGTGGTAGAACTTGTAAGTCTGGCTGGTTAAGGCCCCAGGCTCTGGCCCCAGGCTGGCCTCCTTTGCTCTAAGCTGCCATGATATAGTCTTCCAGGATCCCCTCCCCAAGAACAAAGACATGACTGAAAAGAAAATATTTATTGGGAGAGAAATAGAGGAAAGGGCAAAGGCTGGACTTCCAGCTTAGAAGGGCTGGGAGGCTGTCCCATGGGTGTCCAGATAGTGTCTCAGGGCTGTGGGGTAATCAGTGATGACACCGGTGGCCCCCACGCGGAAGGCCACATCAAAATCTGACTCTTCATTAACGCACCAAAATATCACCTGAGCAAGGAGGAAGGGACTTGTAGTTTCCAGACAACTTTACTTGGAACTTCCCTTTATATCCTGATGCTGGAAGCCCTCCTGGTAGTGGTGCATTAGAATGGACTGTTAAATTTTCAGGAATTTATGAAACACAGCCATTATAAAAAATAAAATTAAATAAGCTTATACTTAAATAAATTATACTAAAAACAAAGGTCCTCCCATCTGAGCCTCAGTGCCCTCACCTGTAAAGTGGGGTAATATGCCCATCTCATAGGGCATCAGGATGTAAGAGTTCCTGGCCCAGGTAGTTAGCTCCACATCCCTATGCTCTGAGGTTCTTTTTAGTCTGTTGAATCTGTAGGGTGGAAATACTGTCCAGTGACGCACTATCACAGACCTCTTCCCAGCTGTATTTTGTGACTGCTCGTTGGTAGCAGAGTATTTATACCGGGAAATCAGCTAATGCTCATGTCAGGGATTTTTAATTTCTTCTTTTTTGCAGAGAGCTGGTTGTTGAATACTTACCAGCTCACCACTGCCTCCCAGCCGGCCCCCATCTCTGCTGCATTGCACCTCCCTTGACTTTCCAAGTCCCTTCCTGTGTTGCACTGGGGTAGGGGGAGATGGGATTTTTACCCTGAGCAAGTACTGAGCCTCTTGGTTTCTTAATTTGACAAATGAGGGTGACGGTTCAATCTCCTGGAGTTGTGATGAAGATCCGTGCAGGGAGAGAGCTGATCTGAAAGAGCATCCCCATGGTGCCCTCACCCCCACATCCAACCAGCAGCCAGGTCCTGAGTTAGCTCTCCCATCCATCCCACTGCTGGTACCTGAGCCCAAGCCCTATGGGTGGCAGCAAAAGCCTCCTGTGGGGCTCTCTGCTTCCACACTGACACCCCACTGTCTCTGTTCCACATGGTGGCCAGAGTCACCCTCACCTCAACAGACCTACATTGGATCAGGTTTTTCCCTTGCTTAAAACTCTCAAAAGCTTCCCTTCCCTTTGGGCTTTTCCAAGCCTTTTACTCCTTACTGCCAGCCTCGGCCTCTACTGCTCCTCTCACTCACCTTGAGCCACCTCCTCCAGGCTGTGGCCTGGCATTTCCTCTGACTGCCATGTTACCTTACGTGGCCTTCACAAGCCTTTGAGGCTTGCTGAGCCTTCTGCCCGAAATGCTCTGCCTTTCCGCTCCCCATGAGCTAGCTCCCTCGTGGGCCTGGTTTCCCTCCTCTGGTCTTTCCCCAGCTCCCCTCATCAGGGATCATGCTAGTAGGTTCAATAATCTATCATCCTCATTTTACCGGCTAACATTCATGAGGCCCCTACTAAGTCCCAGTTGCATATCCAAAAGAGTTAAATACTAGCACTATCCCCATTTTACAGATGAAGAAACTGAGACTCAGAGGTGAAGTGACCTGTCCATGTGACCCAGCTAGTTGGCGGCACACCTGTAACTGGAACCCTGCTACCAGGCCCAGGCCTCAAACACCTACAGCTGAGGGAATGGGGGTCACTTCCTCACCTGCACCCCTCGCTCTTTCAGGTGTCGGATCAGACTCTTCCTCATGATTAACCTGGGAGGGGGGAGACGGTGAGAGGTTTCAGAGGAAACAAGCAGTGGTGGGATTCCATGGGGATCCTCACCCCAACCTTCTCGCCAGCCTCACCATTTTGAAACCACAGCGGCCAGCCGGTTCAGCGCAGGGTAGGAGAATGGAAAGAAGGTCCTGCAGAGGGAAGGTGTTAAAAGGCAGCCCCTTAGGGTGGGGATGGGAGTAACCCTAGACTGGTGTGACCCTGCCTCCCTCCCCCATCATAGAAGAAGGAACAATTTAATTCACCCTTTGTTCGATAAGATCCTACTTTGATATCCTTGAATCCATGCCTCCATGTCAGGGGTGTGTCCCTCCCCTCACCACTTTATAGATGAGGAAACTGGAGTCTCCGAGAGTCACTCAGCATGGGAGTGCTGGGGCCAGAACGAGGACCCAGCCTGATTACAAAGCTGGATACCCACAGTCCGAGGTCTTCCAGGTCGGGCCTGACCAACAGGGCTTAATGGGCTAACTTCTTGCCCCTAACTGTTCCACTCCAGGGGTGACTTCAGACACTCTGACAATGCCCAGGGTAGGCTTTTTGAGTCAGGCTTTTTGAGGCAAACCTGGGCTCTGTACTACTTCCAGCTCTGTGACATTGGACAAAGCACAAAACCTCTCTGAGTCTCAGATCCTCCATGAGAACAGTGGGGAGTGATGACTACCTCTTGAGGGTGCTTAAAGCTTAAATAAGCTAAAAGGGTGTGAAAATACTTTGTAAATTCTCTATAAAAACTTCTGTGAGGCTTAAAATGTACAGGGTTCCTATGTGGAACAATGGAAATGTTTTGGCACGGGAGGGTGTTGATGGTAGTACAACACTGTGAACAGTAACTAACAGCACGGAATTATATATCTGAATGTGAGTAAAATGTTAGTTTGTATAAATGGTCACAGAATAAGAATTTTAAAAATCCATGGAAGTATATGACATAAACGGTGAGCCCTAAATTAAACAGAGGAAAACAGTTAACAGTACAATTATAAAAGATTTGCTATCATCAACTGTAACAAATGTCCCACACCAGTGCAAGGTGTTAATAATAGGGCGGTGTGCTGGTGTGAAAGGATTATGCACCCTAGAAAAACCATGTTTTAACCCTGATCCATCTTGTGGAGGATCCCTTTCAGCACTGTAGGGCGGAAACTTGATTAGATTATCTCCGTGGGAGACGTGGTGCACCCAATTGTGGGTATTAGCCTTTGATTAGAGGGAGCTATGACTCCACCCATTCCAGGGAGGTCTTCATTAGTTTACTGGAATCCTTTAAAATAGGAAACATTTTGGAAAAAGCTTCAGAGCCGCCAGAGACAGGAGAGCCCATGCAGCCTTTGGAGATGAAGAAGAAATATGCCCCTGGGGGAGCTACATGAAACAAGAAGCCTGCAGAGAAAGCTAGCAGTTGCCAGGTGCCTTTCCAGTTGAGAGAGAAACCCTGAACTTCATTGGCCTTTCTTAAGTGAAGGTAACCTCTTGCTGGTACCTTAATTTGGACATTTTTATAGACTGGCTTTAATTTGAACATTTTCACTGCCTTAGAAATGTAAACTTGCAACTTAATAAATCCCCCCCTTTAAAAGCCAGTATATTTCTGGTATATCACATTCCAGCAGTTAGCAAACTAGAACAATTGGTATTTGGGAATTCCCTATATTATGCATGATTGTTGTGTAAACCTACAACTTCTCTAATAAAGAAAAAAACAAATAAAAGAAAAATTTATATACATAAAGTTTTGTATTATGATGATGTCTCTGTAGCAAGGGATTATGGGGGCTAGTTAGGGAGCGTCCCTCAGGTACAATAGAGGGGAGCAGAAAAGCTACCGGGGACCAGCAGAGAAGCTTCCAGGAAGCAAAGAGCAGGGTCTAGGCCCAAGCACTAGGAAAGTATCCAAAACCTCACTGATACTTTGTTACTGTGTTAATCTTTGTCTGCCATCTTGAAACCCACTGCCTTTGAGAATCTGAGCACCATGCTATATTAATTTATACCTGTCTCCCCAGCCAGACTGTAACTTATCCAGGGCCTCATCCCATCTCACCTGGATATATTTACTAATGTAACTGCACCTGTCACAGAGTGACATTCGATAAATGTTTGTTGGATGAGCAAATGAATACATGAAGCTTTCCCTGAAAACTCCACATTGATACATATTTACATGTCATTTCAGGGGTTCTTGACATTGACATCCTCAGTGACCATGAATGCCGGGTAAGAACCACTGTCATAAAAAGGCCTGGGAGAATATCTTTGAGGGTAGCCGAGGAGCTAGGAAGACAGGGTCTCCTTCCATGGCCAGGCTGCGGGGATCTAAATGATGGGGCTTGACGAGGGGTGTTTTTGGGGACAGAAAGCAGCAGGCGGCCTAGGGTAGACTCACAGGGGTGCCAGTCACACCCCAGCCCCGTACCTGTTGATGATGGTGGGCAGGAAGCAGAGGAGGAACTTCTCAGGGATCGGAATGAAAGGCAGCAGCCCCAAGTAATAGAGCAGTAGCACCCAGAATCCTCTGCTGAATGTGAAGGAGGAGGGCATCTCAGCATTCTGGAGAAGTAAGGGGAGAGGTGAGAAAGGGGTCCATCTGCTCCTGGGAAAGCAGAGGAGTGGGCTGCAGCAGGGATAGCTTTGACTTTCAGGGGCTCCCTACTCCCTGCAGGATCAGTCGTATCTGGGCCTAGCATTTGCAGCCTAAATGTGTCCTTCTCATCCCACTGCCATGCCTTTGCTCGCACGTTTTCCCTATCACCCCAGCTCTCCAAATCTAACCTTCTGAGGCCTTGGTCAAGGGCCAGTTCCTCTGGAACCCTCCCAGAGCCCTCTAGCCTAGGCCCCTCACTCAGGCTGGGATGGACTCTAGCTCCCAGGAAGGGGGATGTCCTGGGGAAGCAGAGTTGGGAGGGAGAAGGGACCCACAGCAGCTTTGCACTTCTTCATGATTGAGCTCTTCTCCGAGGCCCAGATAGTGATTTCATTTCGGTCATAGTGCCTCACCAGGTCTGATATCTAGGAGGAAGAGGAGGTGGTGGTAAAGGGGAAAGCCAGGGAGGCAGGCCTCTTCCCTCCTATCCCCAATTCCACCAAAGCCTCAGTCTGCAACTGCTGCCCTTCCCACCAACTGCAGGGCCACCTTGCGAATGAGGTCTTCGTTCTCCTCTTTGATCTCCACGCTCATGGGCATCCGTGGGAATCTCTGGAACAAGTCCTCCAGACGCACCATGTGCCGGTCTGACCCGTGAGCAAAGTGGCCTGGGAGTGCGTGGGGTGGGTAGAGGGATAGAAAAGGACTGACTGGGAGGGATGAGTCCCAGAGAAGAGAGAGGGAGGCTGAAGCCATGACCCTACTCAGGGGCTGGTGGGGAAGGAGGCCCAAGCCCAGCCCTGGCCAGGCTCTCACCTGGTGAGAAGTAAACCTCTAGCTCTGCCTTGTAGAGGGGCAGGTCCTGGGGAGAGGGAGCAGAAACAATGTCACTGGGAGGAATGAATGGAGATGTGGCGACTGTAGGGCACAGCAGAGGGCTCGGACCAAGCCCACCTTAAAGTCCAGGCTGCTCACATCCCGATTCACACCTGACTGGCGGGTCAGGTTCTTGTCATGGGATACTACCACCACGCCATCCCGAGTCAGCTGGCAGTCGAGCTCCAGGAGGTCGGCACGCTGGGCCATGGAGCTGGGGGAGGCAAGATCAGTGGGGGGCAGGGTATGGGGAAAGGTGGGGGCAGAGATCAAGGCAGTATGTGCAGGTTGTACTCTGCACAACTCTAGGGACCTCCAATCACCCAGACTAGAAAGTAAATGGCACCCCTTGGTGTCAGGGAGGGCAAGACCCACATAACCTTACATGGCAGTTAGTGGGGGCAGATGCACTCACTTCTCCATGGCCTCCATGGTGTTCTCCAGCCGCTCTCCAGAGCCTGTGTGGGCAGCTAGGGTGGGTCCCTGGGGCCTGGGATCTAGGGCCCAGTCTGCCCTTATTACCCCACACTCCCTCTTGCTATCCTCATGCCTTGCTTCCCCTCCCATCTATATACCTCATCCACCCAGATCCACCCTCCTCTTTCCCACTCCATGCCTTGCCCTCTCCTTCCTCCTGCCATGCTACCTGCCTCCTTTCTAGCATCTGCTCCTGGGACATGACCCTTTCTTGGTGTCCACCCTACCTGTCTTGATATCTCCATTCCTCCCCCGATAGCTGTCATCCCCCTCTTTTCCTCCCCCCACCCAGTTCACCTCCTCGGTGGACTCCCAATCGGGGACAGAAGGCCGGAACCCAGGGTGTGTGCAGCAGGCGTGGCCGGCGCAGGAAGAAGATGGAGACCATGACATAGCCGCCCAGGGTAGGCAGAGTATAGTATAGCAGAGGGCTCATGGCCGCTCTGCCTCTCAGGCTCTGGCTTCCGTGTGCTCAGCCGTCCCCAGTGAACTGTGCTGCCGCCTGCTTGGTTGGTGCAGGCTGGTTCCACCACTGGCTGCTACCACGCCCCTGGGACCTGCTGAGCCTGCTGCTGGCTCAGAGCCAGACTGCAGGGCTCAGCTGGGGCTGGGGCAGCAGGAGTCCAGGCCAGGCAGCTCCGGGCATTACACTCCCAGACTCCTCAGGCCCCAACACTCCTCTATCTTTGCACACATCGGGGGAATGAAGTCCCTCTGCCCACAAGTCTGCTATGACCTTCCCCTCTCCCATTGGTGCTTGTGACCTGCCCCCTTGCCACTTCCAGAGAATCGGGGGTGTGTAGGGTACCCCTGAATCACCCTGAGTCACCCCCAGCTAGTTAAACTGGAAGCCATTAGAGAGGGAAGAGGAAATGACTAAAGGGGAAAGGGACCCCACTCTTTCCAGGAATCTAGTTCCTCTCACCCCATCTTTCCCCTGGCCAGCTAGGTGGGGTGATGTGGGAATCAAAGGTCACCAGGGACGGGAGTGGGCATAGCTAGGGGAGGAGCTGGGCAGCAGCAGCCAGTCATCTGGACTGCCCTGGGTGGAGTTGGGGCTTCGGCGCACACAGACAGAGCCAGGTGATCATATACACATCTCTATATTTATATATTAGATACAGGCACGGGGAGGTGGGCAGGGGCACCAAGCTCTCTGTGGGCCCCCACCTCCACTTCCGCTCACCCCCACACAGAAGCAGCAGGTGTTAAATGGAGCAGCTTTCGGGGGGAGGGGGCTTAGGCTTGGGCCTAGCTCCTCAGGGATACTAGCCCTTGAGACTCAGGAATGTTCCTTCAGGGAAAAGGGGATGGGGTTTTGATGAGGTGAGTGGGGCAGGGCTGGCCTGGGTCCCTACTCGGTCCTCCCCCCACCCACTCTGACCCCTGAAGCAAGTCCTGGGGCAGCCAGAGCCCTTTGATTCCAGAACTACCAGACCGGGATAGCTGGGGTAGTCACAGGCAGAGCAGCAGGAGATTTGCTTTGGGGACACCTGAGCCCCTCAGGCCCCAGGGGAGGGAGAGTGGGGGGGGGGGGCCTGGCTTGCCTGAAGCAGGAGGCCCCGAGCAAAGCAAGAAAGGGTGGCCAGGCCCACCCTCTGTCCCCGCCTGGGTAGCCAGGGGCTGGGCTGGGCACAGTGTCCATTTTCTAACAGTCCGTCAGCAGAGGGGCAGGCAGGAGACAGGGCCTAAACCAAAAGGCAGGTAGGAGAGGAGCCATTAGCACCCATGATGGCCCCAACCCTGTCCTCCATTTCTCTCACTGCATCCTCAAGGCTGGGTAGGTGCTTAACCTGCCTGGGCCTCTTTATCCTTATCTGTAAAAGGAGGATAATAATAGTACCTATTTCAAGGTGCTGCTGAAAGGATTAAATTAGGTAATACGTGGAGACTTCTAGAAGAGTGCTGAGTGCCATGTAAGTGTTTGCTCTTATTCTTTGAACTATCTCTAGGAAACCAAGGTAGAGAAGTGATGTGTCTTGCTTGTCATACAGCTCTTATTAAGTGGCAGAGCTGGGGTTTGAACCCAGTCTGGCTGCTTTCTATCAGGCTATACCTAGTCAAAGACAGGAAGGAAACTGGAAGAGGGAATGGAGTGCAGCATGGGTGGGGGGAGGCCCTGAACTGCTGACTTAAATTCCAGGGATGAGGAGACCTGGCATCTAGGTCAAGCTGAGTGCTGCTGGGCCCCTCCCAAAGCTATCATTGCCCTGCCCCTCTCTGCACATACAGGGAGAGCCAAAGCCTGGTGTCATGGTCAGGTTCATGTGTCAACTTGGCCAGGTGGTGGTACCTGTTTGTCTGGTTGGGCAAGTGCTGGCCTGTCTGTTGCTATGAGGACATTTCATAGAATTAAATCATGATCACGTCGGCTATATCCACAGATGATTCCATTTGTAATCAGCCAAGGGGAATGTCTTCTTTAATGAGTGATGCTTAATCTAATCACTGGAAGCCTTTTAAGGAGGATTCAGAAGAGACAGGCTTCTTCCTGCTTCAGCCGGCGAGCCTCTCCTGTGGAGTTTGTCCAGACTCTCCATCGGAATCGTCAGCTTCACAGCCTGCCCTACAGATTTTGGACTCTACATTCCCACGGTTACGTGAGACACTTTTATAAAGTTTATATTTACGAACATTTCCTGTTGATTCTGTTTCTCTAGAGAACCCTAACTAATATACCTGGCTCTGCTCCTCAAATGGTAAAAAGGGTCTTCTGTGACCTCTGAAGGTCTGGAATGGCTACTGGGGCTAGAGGATGCAGCATGTTGACAAGGTGCAACGTTTGGGGCTGAGGGCAATAGGGAGGGACATGACTATAGGGTCGTGGCCCAGGCAGGCTCTGGGTCCTTCTCTTGCTACCATACACGTGGATAAGGGGTGTGGGGCAAGCTTATGATTACCTGGAAGTTCACTGAACACCCAAGTATTGGGGTAAGTCTGGGCATGGGCTGTGGGGAGTACTTACCAGGCCCTAGGGGCTGAGGTGTCTCTCTAGGTTAGGGGACTTCCGGCATTCCAGGCTGGAAGCGGGCTGTCTCCTGGAAGATGAGCTCCTTCAGCCGCTCCTTGGGTAGATCATCCAGTTCCATGTCGAAGGTGAAGGGCTCCTCGGCCACTGGCTGGGGTGGCAAAGACAGCAAGGGCTCAGGTCAGGCCTTGGGGGATGCCCACCCCACTCATATTGTCCCCAGTCCTGCTGCTGTTGGTTGGCCCACCTCATCTGTTGGGTCGTAGTACTGCTCCAAATAGGGGTGGGCCAGTGCTTCCTCCACTGTGATCCGTTTGTTGGGGTTAAAGGTCAACATCCGGTCCAGCAGTTCAAGGGCTAGAGAAGGGCCAGAGTCAATAGTCAAAGGGAAGGCTGAGGAGCTCCCAGAAGCCTTATGTTGCTACTCTCTGCCCAGTGGCCTGCCTACGACCCAGGCAGTGGCTGTGCTCACCCCTCTCTTGGCATCATTTCCATCCCAAACCAGCCTCCAAGTCTCTCACCTTTGGGGTCCGACTTGGGAAAAAGCTTGGCCCAGGCCACCTTGGTCTTAGAGGGCAGAGACTGTAGGTAGTTTCGAGCTTTCATGTTGATGATACAGTTCAGGTCCTCCTGGGATGGGGAGCCCAGGATACCTGTGGGGAGGCAGATAACTTGGTGAGCACAGCATACAGCCAAGAACAAGAGCACCTCCCCATCTGGTGTTCCAGCCCTTGCACAGCCACCTCCCCTTAGTAGTGAAGAGCAAGAGGTCCTGGTTTTAAGTCCTGGCTCTAGCACTTCCTAAATGTTGGGCTTAGCCTTGCTTTTCCCATCTACCGAATGGGAATAGTATCTATACCTCACTGAAATACTATAAGGCTCTGCACATGGTGGGATCCCTGATGCGACTCTCACAGACTCACTGACCCTAAAGGAATCTCCCCTCTGACAAGCCAATCTCCCTCCCACTCGGCTGGCCAGGCCCCTTACCCAGAATGTGGTTGAGCTGGTCCAGGTAGTGCTTGCCAGGGAAGATGGGTCGGTTGGAGAGCATCTCAGCCAGAATGCAACCCACAGACCAGATATCAATGGACTTGGTATAGCCCTGAGGAGGAGAAAGCAGTGGGCTCCTGAACTAGCCTTGATACACAGGGCCCCCTTGTCTGGGCTAAGCCACTGCTCCAACACTGATCCAACACCAGCCAGGAAGGCAGAGGGCAGGGCCTGGAGGAGTTAATGCTCAGAGCCCAAGGGGTGGGGTAGTGATGGGACAAGGCCCAGAGGGGGAACTACTGGCATCATGGGCTCAATGCCTGGCTCAGAGTTGGCCCCGGGGCTTCCCTGCAGAGGTAGACAGCTCCCTACCTTGGAGTTGAGCATGATCTCTGGTGCCCGGTACCAGCGGGTGGCCACATACTCCGTCAGAAAGCCAGTGTGGTCATGTTCAGGGTCGGCAATCCGGGCCAGGCCGAAATCACAGATCTGGAATTGAACCCGGGCTACTAAGCTCACAGCCTCCACAGCCTCCACAGCCCATGTACTCTTTTCACAATGCCTTTGCTCATACTGTTCCCCTCAGTTCAGTTGCTCTTCTCCCCAAGGCTTCCACTGGCCCTTTGTGCAAAAGAAGAAAGTCCCCTCCCACCCTGTCTTCCCTCATGGACACGGTCCTAGCCCAAGGTAGACAGCTTAAGATCCAATATGAACTTCAGTCTGCACGGGGGCTTAGTAAATGAGCTACTGCCACCGTGCCTCTGCTAACCCTACCTCTTCTGGGAAGTCTTCCCTGATAGTTCCTGGAATCTCTGCTATGCATTTAGGCCCTCCAGGAACAGGAAAACCACTTCCAAGGCAGTCCTATTCCTGTTCCAGCTCTGTCAGCTAGGAATTCCTCCATGGGCTGACGAGAAATCTGCCTTCCAGCCCACTAGGACCCCATGAAGCCACCTGTCCAAGACCATACAGAAGTATGGATAGTAACTGTGTGCCTAGTGGAGGTGAAGAAACCAAAGGCGGAGAGACAAGGCTGGCACCAGCCTATTGGAGCATCTGGAAGCTCCGAACCCTGAGGGATGGAAGAGAGGTGCTCAACCCCCTGACCTTAAGGTCGCAGGTGGTGTTGATGAGCAGGTTGGAGGGCTTTAGGTCCCGGTGCAGTACGTTGGCGGAGTGGATATACTTGAGGCCCCGCAGGATCTGGTAGAGGAAGTAGCAGACGTGGTCATTGCTCAGTTGCTGGCTTTTGAGCAACTTGTACAGGTCTGTCTCCATCAGGTCCTGCACAATGTAGCTGAGGATGGCACCGGAGACCCCCCCCGGGCCG
Organism: Tamandua tetradactyla; assembly: GCF_023851605.1. Lineage (NCBI taxonomy): Eukaryota > Metazoa > Chordata > Mammalia > Pilosa > Myrmecophagidae > Tamandua > Tamandua tetradactyla. The sequence goes on from NC_135349.1 coordinate 24,645,520, forward strand.
GGGGTAGTGGGTGGCACTCGGTTAAGGAGAATAGGCCCTGGTGACCAGGCTGCACAGCCCCTGCAGCTTGGCCTTTTGGACTCAATAGGTTTGCTAGCCTATGGCATGGCCGGGCAAGGCCCAGGCCCATCTGTGGGGCTCAGGGGCTCGGGGCCTCTGTCAGTCTCAGCTGGGTGCCCCTGAGTAAGGCATCACTGTTCTGTGGCCTCAGTTCTCCTACACGGAAAATGGGGATAATGATAAACCACAGGAGGCAGGGGAACATCCCAGTTAAAAGCGACAGTTCTGGAGTGAAGCTGCCAATGTTTGGAATCCCTACTCTACTACTCACACAAGCATCAACCTGACTGTGCCTCAATTCCTTCGTCTGTAAAAGGGAGGAAATAATCGTTCATTGGACGATGGTTATGAGGACTGGATGAGATGATTCTTGTAAAGTAAGCAGCTCAGGGCTTTAGGAAATGGTTAATGCTCAGTCAACACAAACTTTTATTACTATTCTAACTGCCTGTGCCACATGGCTGTTAAGAGGGTTAAATGAGATAATGTATGAACACCATCTGGTATGCAAGAAATGTTTGCTTGAAAATGAATGTTTGCCTTATGGGAATGATTTAGGCAAAAAAAAGTGAGGAAAACTCCCAACAGCACACTCCTACTCAAAAAATAGTCCTTGGCCATACATCAGAAGGTTGAGGAACAAATGTATATTTATATTTTAAGATAAAACAAAGATTAAGTATAAATGAATGAATGAATGAATGAATGAATAATGCCATCTGGCTCATCTCTAGAAAGGGCTTTTCAAGGATATCTGGACCAATCCTGCTGTTTTATGGATGGGAAGGCCCAGAGAGAGGTAGTGACTTGCTTAAGATCACACAGCAAGTCAGGGGGTAAATGTGGAGATTTCCTGTTCAGTTTGTGGTGGGGGCAGCAAACTCTGCAGTACAAATCTCCACTCTTTGGTGGAGGGCTGGAACAGGCAGGGTAATGGGTGTGAAAAGCTGCTGAGAGAATCCATCAAACCAGGCAGGAAGTGGACAACAAACTCAGAAAGCGAGATTGGGGAAGGGCAACAAAGGTTAGTCTGTCCCTCCCTGGGCAAGGTTCAAATTCAGAGGTACCTGGGGTAGGGCTCTGAGAGGGAAGTCAAAGGAAGGCAGATTCTCATCCGGGGGGAAGAAGAAGAAAGCAACAAGAAGCACTTGATTTTAGGCTTCCTAAACTTTAGTTTCCTCATCTTTACGATGGACCTGGTGAGGCCTATCTTGACAGAGGGCAGTTGGAAGATACGAAATAGCACTTCGTAGACACAACCCCTGACACATAGTAGGTCCTCAAGAAAAGGCAGCTTTCTTCTTGCCTGCCTGCCTTCCAGCCCAGGGATACAAAGAGGAAAGAATCGTCAGTCTATTAAGCAAGAACTGACCGTGGGCAGAGGCTGGATCACACCACAGATCTGCAGATGTCAGGAGACAAAGATCCCATACAGACCATCTTGCCCAGCCCCCCAGAGGCCCAGAGCAGGGATGGGACTGGCCCAAGGTCACACAGCCTGTCTGAGCAGGGTCAGAATCCTACTGAGGCCTCCCAACCCTTTTACACTCTGGCCTCTCTTGTGCTGGAAAGTTTCTTTCATGGAGTTTGTTTTGAAGGTTGGATGGGAAGAAGGAAACAGAAAGAAGGCCAGTGTTCCCCCAGCCTAGCTCCAAAGTCATGCCTGGCCAGCCATCTGGCCAGGGTGAAGGATACACATCCCTCATGGCTTCCAGGGTGGGCGCCCGCAGAATGTCCCGGATGCCAATGACGTTCTCATGGCGGAAGCGCAGCAAGATCTGGATCTCCCGCAGTGTGCGCTGGCAGTAGGTCTGATGTTCGAAGGGGCTGATCTTCTTGATGGCTACACGAGTCTTGCGCACGTGGTCATAAGCTGAGCTGAGAGGGCCAGGGAGATGATGATGGTGTGGCCTTACAAAGGGGGAGTCCAGAGCCTGGTGGCTGGCTCCACCCTAGCCTTGGCAGGGAGGGGAGGGAGCAGGAGAGGGCTCTGGCCAAGTCATAAACAATGCTGGTTCCTTCCTGCTGGTGAAGGGTTGGGATCTCCAGGGAAAAGGCTGGGGAGCAGCCAGGAGGCCCTTCGGTGACTTTACAAACAGAGGAAGAGACTGACCGCTCACTGACTTCCCCTCTCCTTAACCCTCTTCCATTCCAGTTGCCCTGACTCACCCTCATCCCCCCCCCCACCGCCCTTTCCAGAATGGGCTCTTTCCACCCCAGACAGGTTCAGGGGGTAGAAGGTGAGTGAAGGACACACAATGAGGCAGAGGGAGTTGGAGGAGGGCCTGGAAGGAAAGGTCAAGGCAGGGGCAGGTCTCAGGGTGAGGTACCTGGGCAGCAGAGCAGTTCCCAGAGGAACAAAGGCCCAGAGCAGACAGGGCGGCTGGAAGAACTTATAGATCCCCTCCCAAAAGATGCAGGGGGGCACTCCGGGTGCTCTCATCACTCACTGGGTCCCTGGTCCCCTGCCAAAATCCTGCCCCACCCTGCCCAGCCCCAAGCTCTGCTCTTCTCTCCCAAACTCTCTGGGACAGCCTCACTGGGAGATCTAAGGCCTCCTCTCCCCAAAGGAGGGTCCTTCACTCCCCCTTCACTGAGGATATCACCTCCCCAAGAATGAAATCTTTGCTTCACCCCAAGGGCCCCCTTCCCTCCCATGGTCCCCACAGCTTCCCCACATACACTCAGATGCCCCTCCTTGCATTATAGGGGGGTCCGTTCAAAGCCTCCGAGGCCCCTACCTTAAAACGTTCGCAGCACCCCGCCCCCCCGCCCGCCCCCCAGAAAGCACTCAAAGGCCCCTTCCCCCCGGACGCTCCCCGAGCCTCTTGAGTCCCTCGCCAATTCAGGACGCTCTAAGTCTCCAGGTCTCAGGAAGCACGCAGCACCCCACTCCCTCCCCTCCCTCGCTCTCGGAGCCCCCTCCTCCTCGATAACCCCCTCCAAGAACGCCCCCTCACCTGACCATGCCGTATGCGCCCTCGCCGATGTACTGCAGCTGCGTGTAGCGCGGGCCCACATCGAACGGCTGTCCCTTCACTACCTCCACTTCCCCCGAGACCCCCGGCCCGACCCCATCAGCTCCCCGGGGCTCCCTGCCCCCGCCCCCCTCAGCCGCCGCTGCCGCCGCCGCCGCCGCCATCTCCACCTCTCCCCTCCCGCCCGCCCGGCGGCTCCGCCCGAGGCCCCGCCCCTTCCCGCTCGCCCTGTCACTCGCGGGGTCGCGCGCGCCAGGCCCCGCCCCCGGGCACGCCCCGCCCCCGAGGGCGCCGCGCCCCCGCCGAGCTCGAGCGAGGGCCGGCGACCGGTCACGTGGCCCGCTCCTACGCGCGCCCGGCTTTCCCGCCGCGGGTGTGGTAGTCCTGGGCGCGACAGCTGGGGTCCGCGAAGAAGGGCCTGGGGGGAGGGTAGAGGGGGTCAGTGGCACGGCCAGCCCAATGCGGCCCGGCCCGTGAACTTCTCCGAGGCCACCCAGCGAGCATGTGGTGGAGCCAGGACGTTGCGCTGACCGCGAGGCGGCCGGGGGTCGCGAGACGGAGCCGTCCTCTCAATCCGCTGCAGCCCGGCCCTGAGGATGAGTGAGGCCGTCGGTATTTCCCGGGGGCCGTGTGAGAGGGCTTCCTGGTGGCTGTGGTCTGCCCTGTGCAGATGCAGAAACTGAAGCCTCGAGAGGGGGCCGGCACAGGCGAGAGCTGGGGAACCCTGAGGGCCTGGCCCCCAACCTAGTGGCTTAGGGACAAAGGCCGGACATCCTTAACCTGGGGAGCAGGGGAAAGGCCAGAAAGCTGCAGGCAAAGTTGAGTGGGTTTGATTAAAATTCGCTAGCAGGCTCTTCTCAAAAAACAAAAACAAAACACACACACACACAAACCAGCAAAGTAGGTAGTGTTTTTGTTGCTGATGGAGTTGGCAAAATTGGAATCCTGGCAAGATCATCATCTTTCGAATCTGTACCAGATTTTATAATTCTGATATTCAGACACTCAAATAAGAACAAATCACGTTTTACAGATGAGGACTCTGAGACTTGGGTTAACTGACTTGGCTAATGTCATAGCAATAATGACAGCTGAGACTCAAAATGATGTCGTCTGTTGAAGGGGGCGAGGCTCTCTAATTTCTTATTATCTCTCAGAACCATGAATTGTTAGAACTGGAGAAAAATCCCTTAGAGACCACCCAGCCTACCCCCTTTGTTGCACACTGAAGATGTGAGCTGAAAGCTTCACAAAAACCCATATCTCCTAGGCTTCAGTAAGTAATCATGTTGTTTATTTCTTCCTGAGTAGCTAGAAGTAGGTTCTTGTATGCCTTCCAGATCAAGAGACAAAATGGAACAGTAATTATGATTCTGAAATGGCTCATAATTGAATTCACCGCTAGGCAGTCTGACTCAGATGGGTGAGACTGAGTGGCTGCCTTTTCAATAGCTGGCACCTCTGAAGGTTCAAGAGGTGCTAATCAGAGCAGTGTTTTTTTCAGTTATTCATTTAGTGAACTATAAAATGGTGGTGCGAAGCTCTAGCTAAGCTCTGTTGAAAAATTACTGTACAGTATAAAATTAATGGAGAGGAGCTCTCTGGAGTCAGCTTGCCTGAGTTAGAATCGCATCTTTGTTACTTACTCCCTGTGTTTTTTGGGGGGTGGATTATCTATCATCCTCTTTACTTGTGAAGTTTATAATTTACTAAAAAGATAAAATGTACATATATAAATCAATTTAATTCAGGGTAGATGGAAGTATACCCCCCAAAATTGAAAACAGACACTCAAATGCATGTACAATCACGTCATAGTGGTGTTATTCACGATAGCTAGAAGGTGGGAACAACTCATATGTCCATCAACAGTTGATTGGAAAAACAAATTTTGGGTTATATATACACTTACAAGCATGCACAAATAGAATGGAATATTATTTAGTCATAAAAAGGAATGAAGTTCTGTTAAATACTATGTGTGACTGAACCTTGGAAACATTATGATAAATGAAAGAAGCCAGACACAAAAGCGCACGTATTGTGTGATTCCACTTATATGAATAATTCAGAGTAGATAAACGCTTGAAGACAGAGAGCAGATTGATGATGGCCAGGGGCTGGGGGGGCGGGGGGGAAGGTTGGGGAATAGGGAGTTACTGTTAATGGGTATGGGTTTCCTTTTGGGATGATGACAATGTTTTAGAACTAGATAGAGGTGGTGGTTGCAGGGCAGCATGAATGTACTAAATGCCCCAGAGTTATTCGCTTTAAAATAGTTAATTTTATGTAATGTTAATTTCATCTCTATAAAAAATGATGGATGGATATAATATGAAGCGTGGGAGCTCAAGGGTGAGAGAGGTCACTCTGGAGAAGTGAGGGAAGGATAAATGGAAGTGATATTTGAGCCATTGAAAAGGCAGGATTTCAGCAGGACCCAAGAAAGGAAAGGCAGCAGCATGAGCCAAGGCGGAGAGGCAGGAGCTTGGCTTGTCCAGGGTAGCTGGAATGTGAAGAATTAAGAGTTCAGGCTGGAGAGGTAGGATGGGGGAAGACTGAGAAAGGCCTTGGATTCTGGCAAGGAGTTTGGATCTTACTCAGTAAGCAGTAAAAACCTTTGAGGGATTTTTGCCAGATCATTTTGCAACTGCAGGAGCGTATAGTGACTCAGAGAAAACACCATGGAGTTCAGCACTGAGCCAGGTTTCTTGAGTGGGAGTGAGTTTCTCAGCATAGGAAAGGCTGATATATCTGGAGGGACAATTTGCCACCTCTTGCTGCATTTTTGAGGTTCATTTTAAGGGTGTGGTACGGAGACTCCCCTCTAGTGGTTGAGGTTGATATTTCCTTGGAGGAATGGGCTGGTATTTCTTAGTCTATTTAATTGATTCATATTCAGCTTCTATAAATTGAGCATCTCTCCTTTGCCAGGCACTTTTATGTACCATATCTCCTGTGATCTTCCCAATAGCCATATGAAATACATACCAGTATCTCCATTTAACAGAAAAAAGTGCAGGAACTTACTGAAATTGTAGAGTTGGAAGGGAATAATTTTCTCCACCAGGTAGTTCATTACTTTACAGCTGATTGCATCGTTAGTTTTTCTAATGGCCACTATTTGGCTTAGTTTTGTCCTCTGGATCTACCCAGATTAAATCTTAAACCCAGTTCTTATCTTTTTATGATTGCAAGGCCTTGTTTTTTCAGAGCACAAATGAATATTTTGATTAACTCAACAAATCAGCACGGCCCAAGAAGGCAGCAAGTGTGCAGGAATGGGGTGAGAAGACATTTAAACATTTATCAAGGTTTAAGTACTGACCTTTTTTTTTTTTTAATCCAGAAAACTTCCACTATAGTTTTCTTGTGACTCCTCTTCAAATGTTATACAGTAGGTATCCCCAAACAACTCTCCTTTGAAATAAGCATTCTTTAGCTGGCCCTTCTCTGAAGTCTTTGTAATCAGTTCTGCCTACCCCCTCTGAATCCTTCCCTGGACTAGCCTTCTGTTCTGGTTTGCTAGCTGCCAGAATGCGATATACCAGAAATGGAAAGACTTCTAAAAGGGGGATTTATTAAGTTGCAAGTTTACTGTTCTATGGCCATGAAATTGTCCAAATTAAAGCAAGTCTATAGAAATGGCCAAATTAAGGCACCAACAAGATGTTACCTTCACTCAAGAAAGGCTGATAAAGGTCAGGGTTTCTCTCTCAACTGAAAAGGCACATGGCGTACATGGCAACATCTGCTAGCTGTCTTTACAGGCTTCTTGTTCCTTGAAGCTCTCCTGGTGGTATTTTCCGTCATCTCCAAAGGTCTCCGGCTGGTGGACTCTGTTGCTGTCCCCAAAATATTTTCTCTTTTAAAGAATTCCATTAAACTAATCAAGATCCATCTGGAATGGGAGAAGTCACATCTCCCTCTAATCAAAAGTTAATACCCACAGGGTGGTGCAATGGTGGCTCAGTGGCAGAATTCCTGCCTACCATACCATGCTGGAGACCTGGGTTTGATTCCCAGTGCCTGCTCTTGAAAAAAAAAAAGATTGAATGAGGATTAAAGGACATGGCTTTTCTGGGGTCCACCACAAATTCAAACCGGCACACCTTCTTACTCCCTTCTTCCTCTACGGTGTCTCCCTTAATCACATTATATTCTTGTGACATCAACTTTTTCCTTTATGTAAATCTCTATCCTTAGTAATTATCCTTCTCTCTAGTTCCAGTTACAGATTGCCAATGTTTGTTGGATAGCCTCACCTGAGGCTAGTTGATACATAATTTTTGTTTGTTTCTTTTTCTTGTTTGATATCACTTCTTATATCTTCGTGCTCTGTTGTTAGGTACATATATATTTATAATTGTTTTTATCTTCCTAATGGATTTACCCTTTTATCATTATAAAATATACCTCTGTCTCTGTAATGTATTTTGTTATAAAGTCTATTTTGTCTGTTATTAGTGTAGCCACTCCAGCTTTCTTATGGTTGTTGTTTGCATGATCTATCTTTTTCTTTTCTATTTTTTTACTTTCAACTATTTGTATCATTGAATCTAAAGTGTGTTCTTATGATTACCCAGTCTGACGATCTCTGCCTTTTGATTAGATTGCTCAATCCATGTACATTTCATATTATCAACATTGTTGGATTTAGATCTGCCATTTTACTTTTTGTTTTCTCTCTGTCTCACCTATTTTTTTTAATTGTGAAAAATAACATACATACGAAAAAGCAATAAATTTCAAAGCACACCAGAGCAATTAGTTGTAGAACAGATCTCAGAGTGTGGTATGGGTAACAATTTCACGATTTTAGGTTTTTATTTCTAACTGCTCCAAGATACTGGAGACTAAAAGAAATATCAGTATAATAATTCGGCACTCATACTCTTTTGTTAAACTGTAGCTTCTCTGTATAAATCCACCATCTCCTTTGATCTTTCTCCCAATCTTTAGGGTTATTTGGGCTATGTGTCTCACCTGTTTTTTTTTTATTTTTTTTTATTTTTTTAAATTTTTTTATTAACGGAAAGAAAAAAAAAAGAAATTAACACAACATTTAGAAATCATACCGTTCTACATATGCACTCAGTAATTCTTAACATCATCACATAGATGCATGATCATCGTTTCTTAGTACATTTGCATTGGTTTAGAGGAACTAGCAACACAACAGAAAAAGATATAAAATGTTAATATAAAGAAAAGAAATAAAAGTAGTAATAATAGTAAAAAACAACAACAACAAACAAACAAACAAGCAAACAAAAACAAAAAAAACCCTATAGCTCAGATGCAGCTTCATTCAGTGTTTTAACATGATTACTTTACAATTAGATATTATTGTGCTGTCCATTTTTGAGTTTTTGTATCTAGTCCTGTTGCACAGTCTGTATCCCTTCAGCTTCAATTACCCATTGTCTTACCCTGTTTCTAACTCCTGCTGAACTCTGTTACCAATGACATATTTCAAGTTTATTCTCGAATGTCCGTTCACATCAGTGGGACCATACAGTATTTGTCCTTTAGTTTTTGGCTGGATTCACTCAGCATAATATTCTCTAGGTCCATCCATGTTATTACATGGTTCATAAGTTTATCTTGTCTTAAAGCTGCATAATATTCCATCGTATGTATATACCACAGTTTGTTTAGCCATTCTTCTGTTGATGGAGATTTTGGCTGTTTCCATCTCTTTGCAATTGTAAATAACGCTGCTATAAACATTGGTGTGCAAATGTCCGTTTGTGTCTTTGCCCTCAAGTCCTTTGAGTAGATACCTAGCAATGGTATTGCTGGGTCGTATGGCAATTCTATATTCAGCTTTTTGAGGAACCGCCAAACTGCCTTCCACAGTGGTTGCACCCTTTGACATTCCCACCAACAGTGGATAAGTGTGCCTCTTTCTCCGCATCCTCTCCAGCACTTGTCATTTTCTGTTTTGTTGATAATGGCCATTCTGGTGGGTGTGAGATGATATCTCATTGTGGTTTTGATTTGCATTTCTCTAATGGCCAGGGACATTGAGCATCTCTTCATGTGCCTCTTGGCCATCCGTATTTCTTCTTCTGGTAGGTGTCTGTTCAAGTCTTTTTCCCATTTTGTAATTGGGTTGGCTGTCTTTTTGTTGTTGAGTTGAACAATCTCTTTATAAATTCTGGATACTAGACCTTTATCTGATATGTCGTTTCCAAATATTGTCTCCCATTGTGTAGGCTGTCTTTCTACTTTCTTGATGAAGTTCTTTGATGCACAAAAGTGTTTAATTTTGAGGAGCTCCCATTTATTTATTTCTTTCTTCAGTGCTCTTGCTTTAGGTTTAAGGTCCATAAAACCGCCTCCAGTTGTAAGATTCGTAAGATATCTCCCTACATTTTCCTCTAACTGTTTTATGGTCTTAGACCTAATGTTTAGATCTTTGATCCATTTTGAGTTAATTTTTGTGTAAGGTGTGAGATACGGGTCTTCTTTCATTCTTTTACTTATGGATATCCAGTTCTCTAGGCACCATTTATTGAAGAGACTGTTCTGTCCCAGGTGAGTTGGCTTGACTGCCTTATCAAAGATCAAATGTCCATAGATGAGAGGGTCTATATCTGAGCACTCTATTCGATTCCATTGGTCGATATATCTATCTTTATGCCAATACCATGCTGTTTTGACCACTGTGGCTTCATAATATGCCTTAAAGTCCGGCATCGCTAGACCTCCAGATTCGTTTTTTTTCCTCAAGATGTTTTTAGCAATTCGGGGCAACCTGCCCTTCCAGATAAATTTGCTTATTGGTTTTTCTAATTCTGAAAAATAAGTTGTTGGGATTTTGATTGGTATTGCATTGAATCTGTAGATGAGTTTAGGTAGGATTGACATCTTAATTATATTTAGTCTTCCAATCCATGAACACGGTATGCGCTTCCATCTATTTAGGTCTTCTGTGATTTCTTTTAGCAGTTTTTTGTAGTTTTCTTTATATAGGTTTTTTGTCTCTTTGGTTAAATTTATTCCTAGGTATTTTATTCTTTTAGTTGCGATTGTAAATGGGATTCGTTTCTTGATTTCTGCCTCAGCTTGTTCATTACTAGTGTATAGAAAAGCTACAGATTTTTGAATGTTGATCTTGTAGCCTGCTACTTTGCTGTACTCATTTATTAGCTCTAGTAATTTTGTTGTGGATTTTTCTGGGTTTTCTACGTATAGTATCATATCGTCTGCAAACAGTGATAGTTTTACTTCTTCCTTTCCAATTTTGATGCCTTGTATTTCTTTTTCTTGCCTAATTGCTCTGGCTAGAACTTCCAACACAATGTTGAATAATAGTGGTGATAGTGGACATCCTTGTCTTGTTCCTGATCTTAGGGGGAAAGTTTTCAATTTTTCCCCATTGAGGATGATATTAGCTGTGGGTTTTTCATATATTCCCTCTATCATTTTAAGGAAGTTCCCTTGTATTCCTATCTTTTGAAGTGTTTTCAGCAGGAAAGGATGTTGAATCTTGTCAAATGCCTTCTCTGCATCAATTGAGATGATCATGTGATTTTTCTGCTTTGATTTGTTGATATGGTGTATTACATTAATTGATTTTCTTATGTTGAACCATCCTTGCATACCTGGGATGAATCCTACTTGGTCATGATGTATAATTCTTTTAATGTGTTGTTGGATACGATTTGCTAGAATTTTATTGAGGATTTTTGCATCTGTATTCATTAGAGAGATTGGTCTGTAGTTTTCTTTTTTTGTAATATCTTTGCCTGGTTTTGGTATGAGGGTGATGTTGGCTTCATAGAATGAATTAGGTAGTTTTCCCTCCACTTCGATTATGTTGAAGAGTTTGAGGAGAGTAGGTACTAATTCTTTCTGGAATGTTTGATAGAATTCACATGTGAAGCCGTCTGGTCCTGGACTTTTCTTTTTAGGGAGCTTTTGAATAACTAATTCAATCTCTTTACTTGTGATTGGTTTGTTGAAGTCGTCTATTTCTTCTTGAGTCAAAGTTGATTGTTCATGTCTTTCCAGGAACCTGTCCGTTTCATCTAAATTGTTGTATTTATTAGCGTAAAGTTGTTCATAGTATCCTGTTATTACCTCCTTTATTTCTGTGAGGTCAGTAGTTATGTCTCCTCTTCCATTTCTAATCTTATTTATTTGCATCCTCTTTCTTCTTCTTTTTGTCAGTCTTGCTAAGGGCGCATCAATCTTGTTGATTTTCTCATAGAACCAACTTCTGGTCTTATTGATTTTCTCTATTGTTTTCATGTTTTCGATTTCATTTATTTCTGCTGTAATCTTTGTTATTTCTTTCCTTTTGCTTGCTTTGGGATTAGTTTGCTGTTCTTTCTCCAGTTCTTCCAAGTGGACAGTTAATTCCTGCATTTTTGCCTTTTCTTCTTTTCTGATAAAGGCATTTAGGGCAATAAATTTCCCTCTTAGCACTGCCTTTGCTGCGTCCCATAAGTTTTGATATGTTGTGTCTTCATTTTCATTTGCCTCTAGGTATTTACTAATTTCTCTTGCAATTTCTTCTTTGACCCACTTGTTATTTAAGAGTGTGTTGTTGAGCCTCCATGTATTTATGAATTTTCTGGCACTCCGCCTATTATTGATTTCCAACTTCATTCCTTTATGATCCGAGAAAGTGTTGTGTATGATTTCAATCTTTTTAAATTTGTTAAGACTTGCTTTGTGACCCAGCATATGGTCTATCTTTGAGAATGATCCATGAGCACTTGAAAAAAAGGTGTATCCTGCTGTTGTGGGATGTAATGTCCTATAAATGTCTGTTAAGTCAAGCTCATTTATAGTAATATTCAGGTTCGCTATTTCTTTATTGATCCTCTGTCTAGATGTTCTGTCCATTGATGAGAGTGGTGACTTGAAGTCTCCAACTATTATGGTATATGTGTCTATTTCCCTTTTCAGTGTTTGCAGTGTATTCCTCACGTATTTTGGGGCATTCTGGTTCGGTGCATAAATATTTATGATTGTTATGTCTTCTTGCTTAATTGTTCCTTTTAATAATATATAGTGTCCTTCTTTGTCTCTTTTAACTGTTTTACATTTGAAGTCTAATTTGTTGGATATTAGTATAGCCACTCCTGCTCTTTTCTGGTTGTTATTTGCATGAAATATCTTTTCCCAACCTTTCACTTTCAACCTATGTTTATCTTTGGGTCTAAGATGTGTTTCCTGTAGACAGCATATAGAAGGATCCTGTTTTTTAATCCATTCTGCCAATCTATGTCTTTTGATTGGGGAATTCAGTCCATTGACATTTAGTGTTATTACTGTTTGGATAATATTTTCCTCTACCATTTTGCCTTTTGTATTATATATATCATATCTGACTTTCCTTCTTTCTACACTTTTCTCCATGCCTCTCTCTTCTGTCTTTTTGTATCTGACTCTAGTGCTTCCTTTAGTATTTCTTGCAGAGCTGGTCTCTTGGTCACAAATTCTCTCAGTGACTTTTTGTCTGAGAATGTTTTAATTTCTCCCTCATTTTTGAAGGACAATTTTGCTGGATATAGGAGTCTTGGCTGGCAGTTTTTCTCTTTTAGTAACTTAAATATATCATCCCACTGTCTTCTAGCTTCCATGGTTTCTGCTGAGAAATCTACACATAGTCTTATTGGGTTTCCCTTGTATGTGATGGATTGCTTCTCTCTCGCTGCTTTCAAGATCCTCTCTTTCTCTTTGACCTCTGACATTCTAACTAGTAAGTGTCTTGGGGAACGCCTATTTGTGTCTAATCTCTTTGGGGTGCGCTGCACTTCTTGGATCTGTAATTTTAGGTCTTTCATAAGAGTTGGGAAATTTTCAGTGATAATTTCTTCCATTAGTTTTTCTCCTCCTTTTCCCTTCTCTTCTCCTTCTGGGACACCCACTACACGTATATTTGTACGGTTCACATTGTCTTTGAGTTCCCTGATACCTTGTTCAAATTTTTCCATTCTTTTCCGGATAGTTTCTGTTTCTTTTTGGAATTCAGATGCTTCATCCTCCAAATCACTAATTCTATCTTCTGTCTCTTTAAATCTGTCATTGTAGGTATCCATTGTTTTTTCCATCTTTTCTACTTTATCTTTCACTCCCATAAGTTCTGTGATTTGTTTTTTCAGTTTTTCTATTTCTTCTTTATGTTCAGCCCATGTCTTCTTCATGTCCTCCCTCAATTTATCGATTTCGTTTTTGAAGAGGTTTTCCATTTCTGTTCGTATATTCAGCATTAGTTGTTTCAGCTCCTGTATCTCATTTGAACTATTGGTTTGTTCGTTTGACTGGGCCATATGTTCAATTTTCTGAGCGTGATCCGTTATCTTCTGCTGGCGTCTGGGCATTTAGTCAGATTTCCCTGGGTGTTGGACCCCACAGGTTGAAAGATTTTTCTGTGCAATCTCTGTGTTCTGTTTTTCTTATCCTGCCCAGTAGGTGGCGCTCGTGGCACACGTTTGTCTATGGGTTCCACCAGTGAAAGTTGCTGTGGGTCCTTTAACTCTGGAAAATTCTTGCCGTAGGGGAGGTTCGGCAGCCGAAGCGTCTTGGAAGAGTGCCAGCCGGCCTGGGGTTCCGAATGCGGGGAGGGTCGCCGGCCGCCGCAGCACGGGAGAGCGTCCGGCCGAATTAGCTAGTCAGCCTGGGGTGCCAAGCGTGGCGGGAGGGTGCCAGCTGTCGCAGCCCAGGAGAGTGCACTGTTCCCAGCCGGACGGGGGAGTCACGTGTTTGGAAGGGATCCCCTGGTCACTGTTCTCCGCAGTCTGGGGATTTCTGACCCAACTCTCTCAGTTGGTCCGGGGGGCCTCGCGTGGTGGGGGCACCAGCCGCCGTGGCCTAAGGGGACCGCCTGTCCAATTCTACCAGCTGGCCTGGGAAGGTGGAAGGGAGGGACTCCGGTCGCTTGCCGTCCCACCCAGGAAAGCCCGTGCCCCTTGGTGATCTCACCGGAGCTGGTTCTCCCAGATAGTCAGCCATTCCAGGATGGGGTACGCTGTCCCTTTGATCTCCCTCGTGGCTCTGGGAGCTGCTCTGTATTATCTCCACTCCCCAGTAGCTGTTCTGGAGGAGGAAAGGTGAGGGTGGCAAGGCTGTCGAGGCTGGTGGCGGAGGAGCCGGTGAAGGCGGAAGAGGGGAGAGGAGGGCGGGCGGGTCCGCTGCTGTGGGGCGTGGGCGCTGCGCGGCGGGCCGGCGGACCAAAGAGGGGAGAGGAGGGCTGGCGGGTCCGCTGCTCTCACCTGTTTTTAAAGATAATTTTCTTATTAGAGCAGTTGTAGGTTTATGGAAAAATCCTGCAGTTCCCATATGACCCCCCCATGTAGTTTTTCCTATTAACTATTTGTATTAATGTGATACCTTTGTTAACAGTGATAAAAGAATATTTCTATAATTCTATTAACTGTAGTCCTTGTTTACATTAGAGGTCACTTTGTGTTGTAAGTCCTATGTTGTTTTGTAAAAATTTTTATTCTACTAGCATATATACAACCTAAAATTTTCCCTTTTAGCCACATTCAAATATATAGTTCCATGTGTTAATTACAGGCACAGTGTTGTACTACTGTCACCAGCATCTATTGCTGAAACTTTTCCATCACCCTGAAGAGAAATTATATATCGATTAAGCATTAACTCCCAATTTCCTTCTCCCATGCCAGTCTCTGGTAACTTGTAATCTATTTATTTGTTTATTTTTTTTATGGGCAGGCATTGGGAATCGAACCCAAGTCTACGGCATGGCTGGCAAGAATTCTGCCACTGAGCCACAGTTGCACTGCCCTGGTAACTTGTATCCTTGTTTCTGACTCTGTAAATTGTTCACAATGTCGTGCTACCATCAGCACCATCCATTACCAAAACATTTCCATCCTCCCAAATACGAGCTCTGTACATTTTAGGCCTTACTCCCTACTCCCTAGCCCAACTCTATCCCTGTGTAACCTATTGTGCCAATTTGAATCTATTGTGTACCTCACAAAAACCAAGTTCTTTAATTCTCGTTCAGTGTGGTTGTGTGGGATCTTTTTTTATTGTTTCCGTGGAGATGTGGCCCATCCAATTATGGGTGGTAACTGTTGATTAGATGGTTTCCATGGAGATATGTCTTCACCCATTCAAGTTGGGATTGCTTGCTGGAGTTCTTTAAGAGGCAACCATTTCGGAAAAAGCTCAGTGCTGATAGCGCCCACATAGCCAGAGACCTTTGGAGATGCAGAAGGAAAATAGCCTTGGGGGAGTCTTATGAAATGAAGAGAGAAAGCTATCTGCTGTCACCATGTGCCTTCCCAGCTGAGAGAGAAATCCTGAAATTCATCCGCCCTTTTTTTGAAATTAAGATATCTTTCTCCAGATGACTTAATCTGGACATTTTCATGGCCTTAGAACTGTAAACTTGTAACTTAATAAATTCCCTTTTTAAAAGGCGTTCCGTGTCTGTGTATTCCATAACTTAAAAACTAAAGCACTTTTATTCTAGATTCTGACTCTGAATTTGCTTATTCTAACTACTTCACATCAGTGAGATCACTCAATATTGATCTTTTGTATCTGGCTTATTTCATTTAACATGATGTCCTTAAGGTTCAGCTATGTTGTCGCATGCATCAGAACTTCATTTCTTTTTATGGCTGAATAATATTCCATTGTATGTATATACTGCATTTTGATTATCCATTCGTCAGTCACCTAGAAGTACATTTTCCAGGTCATATGATAATTCTATACTTAACTTTCTGAGGAACCACCAAACTATGTTCCATAGTAGCTGCACCATTTTATATTGTCACCAGCAAGGAACAAATGTGCCTATTTCTCTGCATCCTCTCCAACATTTGTAATTTTCTGGTTTTTTTTTTTTTTTTTAATACTAGCCATTCTAGTGGGTGTGAAGTCATATCTCACTGTGGGTTTTTTTTTTTTTTTTTACGCATTTACAGCCTTTATTAACAGGGTATAGCCATTATTCTAAAATTCTACCATTTACATACAACCTAGTTTCCCATCTAAAAGGAAATGTGAATAGAATATATTTTATTTTAAATGGGACACAGAGGCGAAGTGCCAAGAATTAAAGTGTAACCTTAAAGTTTTAATTTCATACTGTGAATATAAAACAATAATTCCTAAAATCATGAAAATAATAAAATAACCACACAGAAAAAGGACATTTATTTCATTCTTAATATTTTATAATGAAAACAGATGTACTTATAACTTCAGCCTTCAGATGGCATTTTTCATAAGATCATTATTAATTTGAAATAGTACAAAATGTTTACAAAGAATGTTAAACTTAAATTTCACAGTTGTTTATAAAGCAGTACATGAAAAAAATACAGTAATGAAAGAATGATCTATATAAGATCATTTTTTGACAATGATCTTGTCAAAAAAAGATAGTAAGTTTTGAATATAAAATATACCACAATGCTGGGCGGGCAATGGGGGCTCAGTGGCAGAGTTCTCTCCTGCCGTGCCGGAAACCTGGGTTCAATTCTCTGTGCCTGCCCATTAAAAAAAAAAAAAAAAAAATATATATATATATATATACCACAATGCTAAAAACCCTCATAGTTCCTATAGGAAAATCAATAAAGATAGCTTGATCTTTCTGGAAAAAAAATTAGCATTAGACATTAAATTAGAAATATGTAAACTTTAAATATTGTACATATTGATTTAAAAAGAAATATATTAAAACCTTGCAATGCCACACAGTCACCCTCTATTTCCTGGAAAAAGCAAAAATAAGGAATGTTTTGAATATATGTTCTTCAAAATCAAAAAGTTAATTTTTACTTTTCCCTTTATTGGCAAGGTTGTTTTTTTTTTGTATGCTATATGGTGGGGGTCACATTACATTCTTTTTCCTTATGACTGTCCTGTTATCGCAGCACAATTTGTTGAAAAAAATTTTTTTGGAAGTTAATGGGCCGGAAATCAAACCTGGGTCTCCTGCAGGCAGGTAAGCATTCTACCATGAACTATCCTTGCACCCCCTATTGGCTAGTTTTGATGCATTTTAGGTTTTGGTTCCCAAAGGGCATTATTTACAAATCTTGAAACTACACCTGAGTCCAACATGCCAGCCTTTTTCTTGTCTGATTTTTCTTTGACCCTGCTCATGTATACTCGGATTCTTTCCAATTCCTGTTTTACTAGATGTTCCTTAGGATTAACTCCTTGAGTTCCTAAATAAATCCAAAACATTGAAATTAATGTGTTATGCAGAAACTAAATCCACGTTTGCTCGTTTAAGTCAGTCCAACTTCTGCAACAACTCATTTCTAGAAACAGACATCATAGTCTTGAGCATGTTATCCATAGCACCAATGGAATTCTCGAATGTTGGTATGTATTCATGAATTACTACTGGATCTCCTTCATTAATTTCTTCACTTGGTATTATGACCAACTTGAACTTCAGTCTCCTGGAAAGAAGTCATATGACCTCTCATTGTGGTTTTTTTTTTTGCATGGACAGGCACCGGGACCATGGTGGTTTTGATTTGCATTTCCTTGATGGCTAATGATATTGAACATCTTTTCAGGTGCTTTTTGGCCATTTGTTTATCTTCTTTGGAGAGCTATCTATTCAAATCCTTTGCCTATTTTTCAGTTGGATTGTTTGCCTTTTTATTATTAAGTTGAAGGATTGCTTTATGTATTCTGGACATTAAACCTTTATTATATTGTGATTTCCAAATATTTTCCTGTTGGGAAATTTTTGATGAGTATTCACTCTCTGTTTGTTATTAGTATGTTGAAAATTTCTATTTCTCCTTTTTTTTTTAATTAGAGAAGTTATGGGTTTACAGAACAATCATGTCTAGAATACAGGATTACTATATGCCACTCTTTTATTATTAACACCTTGCATTGGTTTGATGTATTTGTTGCAATTTTTTTATCAAATTTACAATTTTAATGATTGTACTATTAACTGTAGTCCATGGCTTAACTTAAGGTTACCATTTGTATTGTGCAGTCCTATAGAATTTCTAAAAGTTGTATTCTAGTATGATATATACAACCTAAAATTGCCCCCTTTTTAACGTGCATATATATTTCAGTGCTGTTAGCTTCTGTTTCTTCTTGAGTGTTGGTAGTTTGTGTATTTCTAGGAATTTGTCCATTTTATCTAAATTTTTGGTGTATGTTTGTTCATACTATCCTCATATAATCTCTTTTATTTCTATGAAATTTGTAGTAATGTCTCTCCCTTACATTTCTGATTTTAATTTTTGCATCCTCTCTTTTTTTTCTGGAAGAGTTTAGCTAAAGGTTTCTTGAGTTATTGATATTTTCAAGGAACTAAATTTTGTTTTTATTGATTGTCTCTGTTTTTTTTTTCCTTCTCAATTTCACTTATCTCCACTCTAATCTTTGTTATTATCTTCTGTGGTGGTTTGAAGCTGTATATTCCCTAGAAAAACATATTCTTAAATCTAATCCAGTACTATGGGTGTAAACCCATTGTAAGTAAGATCTTTTGATGAGGCTACTTCAGTTAAAGTGTGGCCCACCTCATTCAGGATGGGACTTCCTATTCAGGAGTCCTTTATAAAGGCAATGAAGAGAGAGAGCAAGAGTGAGAGGGGGTGGTGGTGGAAAGAGGTAGAAAGAGAGAGAACACACTACAGAAACAAGAAACTGAAATCAACAAAAACCCCAAGAGAAGGGAGAGAACAGCAGATATCACCATGTAGCTTGCTAGATGATAGAGGAACAAGGATCGCTGGTAGCCAGTCTTCAGAAAGAAAGCATTGCCTTGACGATGCCTTGATTTGGACATTTTCATGGCCTCAAGACTGTAAGGTTGTAAACTAATCATTTCCACTGTTTAAGCTGGTATCTGCTTTGAGCAACCTATGAAAGTAAAACAGCTTTCTTCTGCTTGATTGGGTTCAGTTTGCTCTTCCCTTTCTAGATCCTCCAGTTGTGAGGTTGGGTGTCTGGTTTAAGATGTTTTTTCTTATTTAATGTAAAAAGAGCTATAAATTTCCCTTTAGCACTGCCTTTGCTGCAAACGCCTTTGCTGCAAACCCCTGTAAGTTTCGGTATGTTGTGTTTTCATTTTCATTTGCCCCAAGATATTTTCTGATTGTCCTTGTGATCCCTTCATTAACCCATTGGTTGTTTAACAGTGCAATGTTTAGTTTGTACACGTGTGAATCTTCCAGTTTTTCCTCTATTAAGGGTTTCTAGCTTCATTCTATGGCGATCAGAGTAGATACTTTGTATGGTTTCAGTATTTTTGAATACATTGAGACTTATTTTGTGACCTAACATTTGGTCTGTCCTGGAGAATGATCCATGTGCATTGGAGAAGTTGGTGTATTCTGCTGCTGCTGGATGAAGTGCTCTATATATGTCTGTTAGAGCTGGTTGGTTTATGGTCTTGTGGTTTTCAGGTGTCAGCTTGGCTGAATGATGGTATCCAGTTGTCTGGTCAGGCAAGCACTGGCTAAACATTACTGCAAGGATATTTCTTGGCTGCTTGATAAACCAGAAGGCTGGTTTATTAAATAACCAGTCAGTTAACTGCATCTGTGACTGATTACATCTATAATCATCTAAGAATGTGTCTTCCACAAATGAGAGAGTCCAATCAATTAGATTTGATCAAATCACTTGAAGACTTTTAAGGGAAAAGAGAGAATTTTCACTGTTTCTTCAGCCAATGAGCCTCTCCTGTGAGGTTCATTGAGACCCTTCATCAGAGTTGCTAGCCTCATGGCCTGCCCTATGGATTTTGGACTCTTGTGTCCACAGGGTTGCATGAGACACTTTTATAAATCTCATATTTACAGATAGTTCCTGTTGGTTCTGTTTCTCTAGAGAATCTTGACTAATACAGCTTGGTATCAGGAATGGTTCTTTTTTTTTTTTTTTTAACTTTTTTATTGCGTAATATAACATATATACAAAACAAAGAAAGAAAAAAGCAATAGTTTTCAAAGCACTTTTATTTATTTAATTTTGTATTATCAAACCAAAACAACATGCAAACATGAACATTCTTTTTTTATTAATTAAAGAAAAAAAGAAATTAACAAAACATTTAGAAATCATTCCATTCTACATATGCAATCAGTAATTCTTAACATCATCACATAGATGCATGATCATCATTTCTTAGTACATTTGCATCGATTTAGGAAAAGAACTAGCAAAACAACAGAAAAAGATATAGAATGTTAATATAGAGAAAAAATAAAAATAATAATAATAATAAAAAACAAAAGACACAAACAAACAAACAAACAAAAAAACTATAGCTCAGATGCAGCTTCATTCAGTGTTTTTTTTTTATTAATTAATGGAAAAAAAGAAATTAACCCAACATTTAGAAATCATACCATTCTACATATGCAATCAGTAATTCTTAACATCATCACATAGATGCATGATCATCATTTCTTAGTACATTTGCATCGGTTTAGAAGAACTAGCAACACAACAGAAAAAGATATAGAATGTTAATATAGAGAAAAAAAATAAAAGTAATAATAATAGTAAAAAAAAAAACAAAAAACCTATAGCTCAGATGCAGCTTCATTCAGTGTTTTAACATGATTACTTTACAATTAGGTATTATTGTGCTGTCCATTTTTGAGTTTTTGTATCTAGTCCGGTTGCACAGTCTGTATCCCTTCAGCTCCAATTACCCATTATCTTACCCTGTTTCTAACTCCTGCTGGACTCTGTTACCAATGACATATTCCAAGTTTATTCTCGAATGTCGGTTCACATCAGTGGGACCATACAGTATTTGTCCTTTAGTTTTTGGCTAGACTCGCTCAGCATAATGTTCTCTAGGTCCATCCATGTTATTACATGCTTCATAAATTTATCTTGTCTTAAAGCTGCATAACATTCCATCGTATGTATATACCACAGTTTGTTTAGCCACTTGTCTGTTGATGGACATTTTGGCTGTTTCCATCTCTTTGCAATTGTAAATAATGCTGCTATAAACA
This sequence comes from Tamandua tetradactyla, assembly GCF_023851605.1. NCBI lineage: Eukaryota > Metazoa > Chordata > Mammalia > Pilosa > Myrmecophagidae > Tamandua > Tamandua tetradactyla. Next base: position 24,666,536 of record NC_135349.1, read on the forward strand.
TTGGTGTGCAAATGTCCGTTTGTGTCTTTGCCCTTAAGTCCTTTGAGTAGATACCTAGCAATGGTATTGCTGGGTCGTATGGCAATTCTATATTCAGCTTTTTGAGGAACCGCCAAACTGCCTTCCACAGTGGTTGCACCATTTGACATTCCCACCAACAGTGGATAAGTGTGCCTCTTTCTCCTCATCCTCTCCAGCACTTGTCATTTTCTGTTTTGTTGATAATGGCCATTCTAGTGGGTGTGAGATGATATCTCATTGTGGTTTTGATTTGCATTTCTCTAATGGCCAGGGACATTGAGCATCTCTTCATGTGCCTTTTGGCCATTTGTATTTCCTCTTCTGAGAGGTGTCTGTTCAAGTCTTTTTCCCATTTTGTAATTGGGTTGGCTGTCTTTTTGTTGTTGAGTTGAACAATCTCTTTATAAATTCTGGATACTAGACCTTTATCTGATATGTCGTTTCCAAATATTGTCTCCCATTGTGTAGGCTGTCTTTCTACTTTCTTGATGAAGTTCTTTGATGCACAAAAGTGTTTAATTTTGAGGAGCTCCCATTTATTTATTTCTTTCTTCAGTGCTCTTGCTTTAGGTTTAAGGTCCATAAAACCGCCTCCAATTGTAAGTTTCATAAGGTATCTCCCTACAAACATGAACATTCTTAACATACAAACATTCCGTGTATGGTGTACAATCAATGGCTCACAATATCATCACATAGTACTATATTCATCATCATGATCATTTTTTAAAATTTTTGATTGTATAGTATAACATATATACAAAGCAAAGAAATAGAAGAGCGATAGTTTTCAAAGCACTCTTCAACAAGTAGTTACAGGACAGATTCCAGTTTGTCATAGGCTACCATACGATCCTCTCAGACTTTTTCTTCCTTCTAGCTGCTTCAGAATATAGGTGGCTAGAAGGCTTAAAATTTTTTTATCATCACAATCAACTTTTCTTCCTTCTTTTTTTGTGAAAAACAACACAAAAATTAATACATACCAAAAAAGCAATAAATATCAAAGCATTGCACCACTATTAGTTGTAGAACCTATTTTAGAGTTTAACATGGGTTACAGTTCCACGATTTTAGGTTTTTACTTCTAGATGCTCTAAGATACTGAAAACTAAACGAGATACCAATTTAATGATAGAAGATTCATATTCATTTGTTAAATCCTATCTTCACTGTATAACTCCACCATCACCTTTGATCTTTTCATCCCTCTCTTTAGGGGTGTTTGGGCTATGGCCATTCTAAATTTTCCGTATTGGAAGGGTCTGTCACTAACGTGGGGTAGGGAGATGGAACTGTCTGATATTCTGGAGAGGCTGGGCCTTCTAGGTTTCAGGTCTTATCTGGACCAGGGACCCATCTGGAGGTTATAGGTTTCTGAAAAGTTATTCTAGTGCATGGAACCCTTGTGGAATCTTATATATTGCCTTAGGTGTTCTTTAGGACTGGTCGGAATGGTCCTGGTTGGGGGCTGGCAATTTACTATATGTAGCAAGGTCTAACTGAAACTTGTGTAAGAGCATCCCCTAGAGTAGCTTCTCAACTCCATTTGAACTCTCTCTGCCACTGATACTTTATAGTTCCACTTCTTTTTCCCCTTTTGGTCAAGATGGAATTGTTGATCCCATGGTGCCAGGGTCGGATTCATCCCTGGGAGTCACCTGCTATGTCACCAGGGAAACTTTCACCCCTGGATGTCATGTTCTACATAGAGGGGAGGGCAATGATTTCACTTGCAGAGTTGGGCTTAGAGAGAGTGAGGCCCCACTGAGTGACAACAGAGGTCCCCCAGAAGTAACTCTTAGGTATGCCTATAGGTAGTCTAAGCTTCTCTGCTACCTACATAAGCTTCACAAGAGTAAGCCTCAGGATTGAGGGCATGGCCTATTGATTTGGGTGTCGCTAACATTTGACACAATATCAAGGGATTCCCTGATGGTAAGGTTTAATAGTTCCATACTCTTTCTCCCATCCCTCAAGGAACTTTGCCATTACTTTTTGATTATCTGCTTAATACACTCTAGGATGTATTGAGACATTACTATAATCTATATGGGATTAAAAAACCTCTTTCTTATTCTGGGCTCCCTGTGTTTCAGCTGTTCAAATGAGCTATACAGATAGGTTGAGTTAGATTATGCACTACAAAAAATTTCAGTTCCAGACCAAATAAACCGTTCTTCCTTTCGTCTCAAAGAGTATGTGTGGTTCTAAAATATAGACACTGTCTTCCTTACCCCTGTGTTCTGAATTACTTTAACCCCAACCTGATCAGCTTCATTCTTATCTATAAATATCGGGTTTTATGTGTATAACCATGATCATTTTTTAGAATTTGCATCACTCCAGAAAAAGAAATAAAAAGAAAAAAGAAAAAACTCACACATGCCATACCCCTTACCTTTCCCTCTCATTAACCACTAGTATTTTCATCTACTCAATAGATTTTAACATTTGTTCCCCCTATTTTTTTCTATACTCCTTACCACTCCCTTTCATTGTTCATTAGTATTTCAATCTACTCAATTTATTTTAGCATTTGTTCCCCCTATTATTTATTTATTTTTGATCCATACATATATATATATATATATTTTTTTTAACATGGGCAGGCACCTGGAATCGAACCCAGGTCCTCTGGCATGGCAGGCATTGATCCATATTTTTTACTCATCTGTCAATATCATAGATAAAAGGAGCAGCAGACACAAGATTTTTACAATCACATAGTTACATTGCGAAAGCTTTATCATTATACATTTATCTTCAATAAACATGGCTACTGGAACACAGCTCTACAGTTTCAAGCATTTCCCTCTAGCCTCTCTAATACACCGTAAACTAAAAAGGGGATATCTATAAAAAGCATAAGAATAACCTCCAGGATAACTTCGACTCTGTTTGAAATCTCTCAGCCACTGGCACTTTCTTTTGTCTCATTTCTCTTCCCCCTTTCAGTCAAGAAGATTTTCTCAATCGCTTGTTGCTGAGTCCCAGCTTATTCTAGGATTTCTGTCCCATGTTACCAGGAAGTTTACACCCCTCGGAGTCATGTCCCACATAGAGAGGGGGAGGGTGGTGAGTTTGCTTGCCGTGTTGGCTGAGAGAGAGAAGGAGATAGGTCACATCTGAGCAACAAAAGTTCTCTGGGCGTGACTCTTTTTTAATTTTTTTTGTAGCGGAACTTTTAAAATTTTATTTTATTTGTTTTTCTTTTAATTTTTTAGTTTTTTAAAAACATAACAACATACAAACACGAACATTCCTACCATATGATCATTCCATTCTTGGTATATAATAAAAAATGCACAATATCATTACATAGTTATATATTCATCATCATGATCATTTCTTAGAACATTTGCATCAATTCAGAAAAAGAAATAAAAGGAAAAAAGAAAAAAATCATACATACCATACCCCTTACCCCTCCCTTTCATTGGTCACTAGCATTTCAACGACTAAATTTATTTTAACATTTGTTCCTCCTATTATTTATTTATTTTTAATCCATATGTTTTACTCATCTGTCCATAGGGTAGATAAAAGGAACATCAGATGCAACGTTTTCACAATCACACAATCATATTGCAAAAGCTATATCATTATACAGTCATCTTCAAGAAACATGGCTACTGGAGCACAGCTCTACATTTTCAGGCATTTCCTTCCAGCCTCTCTGTTATGCCTTAACTAAAAAGTGATATCTATATAATGCATAAGAATAACCTCCAGGATAACCGCTTGACTCTGAAATCTCTCAGCCATTGACACTTTCTTTTGTCTCATTTCTCTCTTCCCCCTTTTGATCGAGAAGGTTTGCTCAATCCCTTGATGCTGAGTCCCAGCTTATTCTAGGATTTCTGTCCCATGTTACCAGGAAGGTCCACACCCCTGGGAGTCATGTCCCACATAGAGAGGGTGAGGGCAGTGAGTTTGCTTGTTGTGTTGGCTGAGAGAGAGAGAGGCCACATCTGAGCAATGAAAGAGGTTCTCTAGGGGTGACTCTTAGGCCTAAATATTAAGTAGACTTGACCTATCCTTTGTGGGGTTAAGTTTCATATGAACAAACCCCAAGACTGGGGGCTCAGCCTATAGCTTTGGTTGTCCACACTGCTTGTGAGAATATCAAGAATTCAACTTGGGGAAGTTGAATTTCTCCCCGTTCTCACCATTCCCTGAAGGGGGCTTTGCAAATACTTTTCCACTCAGTGATCGAATCACTCTGGGATTCATCTGGGCATCACTCTGGACAAACCAACCAAATCTCATGTCCTACCTGAGATTCCAAGTACTTATGGCATTCAATCAAACTATCTGCATACGTTATATTAGGAAATGCACTAGTCAAAATATAAATTTTGTAACAAATAAACATTTTTTACTTTAGTCTCACACATAAGGTGACATTTTAAAATGTTAATTACCCTCTATTTTCAGCACCCTGCAATAATGACATTCCTTTGTTCTTCCTCATGCAAAAACATTTTTTAAATTTGTACATTGTATATTTCACTATTATTATACACTCTAGGCATTCCTAGATTATGCCATCTCAATCTTTAACATCTATCTTTCTTTCTGATTTCATTTATGTCCCCAGCCCTCCTCCCTCTATCATTCTCACATGCAGCTTCGTTCAGTGTTTTAACATAATTATATTACAGTTAGGTAGTATTGTGCTGTCCATTTCTGAGTTTTTGTATCCAGTCCTGTTGCACAGTCTGTGGATGTAAGATTCTTGGTTACCATTTTTTCCTTTCAGTACTTTGAATATATCATCCCATTGCCTTCTGGCATCTATTGTTCCTGACGAGAAGTCTGCTGTTAATTTTATTAATGTTCCCTTGTACTTGACCAGACATTTCTCTCTTGTTGCTTTCAAGATTTTATCTTTGCCTTTCAGCATGTTTACTATGTTGTGTCTGGGTATGGTTCTTTGCATTTATCTTACTTGGAATTTTTTGAACTTTTTAGATGTGTTCATTAATGTTTTTCAACAAATTTGGGAAGTTATCAGTCATTATTTCTTTCAGCATTTTTTTCTATTTTCTCTTTTTCCTCTCCTTTTGATACTCCCATTTTGCATATGTGGTGCAATTAAAGTTGTCTCTTATTACTCTGAGGCTCTTTTTTGAAAACGTTTTTTATGTTGAAATAAAACATATATACAAAAAAGCAATAAATTTCAAAGTGCATTTTTTTTTTCTGTAGATGTATGGCGGGGTCTTATTTCATTCTTTTTCCATGTGAGTATCCCGTTAGACCATTTGTTGAATTTTTTGTTTGTTTTTTTTTTGATTTCTTTGTTTCTTTGGTTTGGGAAGTGCATGGGCTGGGAATTGAACCTGGGTTTCCCATATGGTATGTGAGAATTCTACCACTGAACTACCCTCGCACCCCCTCTGAATCAAAGTGTATTTTAACAAGTAGTTATAGAGTGAATCTCGAAGTGTGGTGTGGGTTACAGTTCTGTAAATTTAGTTTTTTCTTCTAGCCTCTCTAAGACAGTTGGAGCTAAAAAGAAATATCAATATAATGATTAAGTAGTCATACGTCTTTGTTAAATCCCAATTTCTCTGTTAAAACTCCTCCTTCTCCAGATCTTTGTGGATATTTGGGTTATGTCCATTCTAACTTTTTCACGTTGAAAAGGGGTATTGATAATATGGGATAGGGGGATGAAACTACTTGATGTTCTTGGAGATACTGTCCCCTTTGGGTTTCAGGATGCATTTGGCCTAGGAACCATCTGAAGATTTTAGGTTTCTGAAAAGTGACCTTAGTGCATAAACTTATGCGTTGTTTTTTTTTTGTTTTTTTTTTTTTGCATTGGCAGGCACTGGGAATTGAACCCAGGTCTCTGGCATGATAGGCGAGACCTCTACCTGCTGAGCCACCATGGCCCACCCAGTGCATACAACTTTTATAGGTGCTCTTTATGTTAACAAGACTGATATTGGTTGGGATTTGGCAAACCATGGCAATTAGTGATATCTAGCTGAAGCTTGCATAAGAGTAGCCTCCAGAATAGTCTCTCAACTCTTTTTGAACTTATTTAGCCACTGATATATATATATTTTTAACTTTTTCATTGTATAGTATAACATATATGCAAAGCAAAGAAATAGAAAAGCAATAGTTTTCAAAGCACTCTTCAACAAACAGTTATAGGACAGATCCCAGAGTTTGTCATAGGCTACCATATGGTCTTCTCATTTTTCTAGCTGCTTCAAAATATAGGAGGCTAGAGGGCTGAAATACTTTATCATCACAATCAACTTTTTTTCCTTTTTTTTTTGTGAACGATAACATATATACAAAAAAAAAAACTATAAATTTCAAAGCACAGCACCACAATTAGTTGTAGAACATATTTCAGAGTTTGACATGGGTTACAATTCCACAATTTTAGGTTTTTACTTCTAGCTACTCTAAAATACTGGAGAGTAAAAGAGATATCAATTTAATGACTCAGCATTCATTTTCATTTATTAAGTCCTATCTTTTATGTATAATTCCACCATCGCCTTTGATCTTTCTTTAGGGTTATTTGGGCTACAGCCATTCTAAATTTTTGATATTGGAAGGGTCTGTCACTAATATGGGGTAGGGAGATGGAACTATCTGATGTTCTGGAGAGGCTGGGCTAGGTTTCAGGACTTAACTGGACCAGGGGCCCATCTGGAGTTGTAGGTTTCTGGAAAGTTACTCTAGTGCCTGGAACCCTTGTGGAATCTTGTATATTGCCATAAGTGTTCTTTAGGATTGGCTGTAATGGTTCTGGTTGGGGGTTGGCAGTTTATGATAGGTTGCAAGTTCTAACTGAAGCTTGCATAAGAGCAACCTCCAGAGTAGCCTCTCAACTCTATTTGAACTCTCTCTGTCATTGATACTTTATTAGTTCCACTTCTTCCCCCCCTTTGGTCAGGATGGAATTGTTGACCCCACAGTGCCAGGGCTGCATTCATCCCTGGGAGTCATCTCCCATGTCACCAGGGAGACTTTCACCCCTGGATGTCATGTTCTACAGAGAGGGAAGGGCAATGGTTTCACTTGCAGAGTTGGGCTTAGAGAGACTGAAGCCATATCTGAGCAACAACAGAGGTCCTCCGGAAGTAACTCTTAGGCATGCCTATAAGTAGTCTAAGCTTCTCTGCTACCTATATAAGCTTCACAAGAGTAAGCCTCATGATCGAGGTCATGGCCTATTGATTTGGGTATCCCTAAAGTTTGACATAGTATCAGGGGATTCCCAGATGGTAAGGTTTAATAGTTCCATATTCTTTCTCCCCTCCCTCAGGGGACTTTGCCAAAAATTTTTAATTATCTACTAATATACTCTAGGATGTACCCAGATATCACAATAATCTATACAGGATTAAAGCACCTCTTTCTTATTCTGTGCTTCCTATGTTTCAGATGTTCAAATGAGCTATACAGATAGGTTGAATTAAAATATGCACCACAGAAAATTTCAGTTCCAGGGCAAATAAGCCTTTCTTCCATTGGTCTCAAAGAGTATGTGTGGTTCTAAAATATAGATACTGTTTTCCTTACACCTATGTTCTGAATTACTTTAACCCCAACCTCATCAGCTTCACTCTTATCTCTAAATATCAGGTTACATATATAAAACAGCTTGTCTAAATCCAGAAATAATAATCACCACTCCAGACTTAATGTATCTGCTCTAAAAGCTTACAATCTAGGCCTATGTTTCCTTATAAGCATTTTCTAAAGGTGACCATACCATTGTTGTTTTTTTGTTTCTGGCTTATTTTGTCTCACCAAATGTCCCACATGTTCATTTACATCGTTGCATGCCTCACGCCATTGTTCCTTTTTGTAGCAGCTCAACCTTCGTTCATAAGTATACACCATTGTTTATCAATCTACTTCTCCGTCAGAGCATCTGTCAGCCACCTGTGTTTGAGTGTCATGAAGGCTCAAAGTCCACAGTCCATCAACATTCTCAATTTTAGATAATTTCATTGTTCACAAGTGATACCTTATTTTTTACATTTGTTTTCCCCATTTTGGTCAGAAAGGAATTGTCGATCCCATGGTGACAGGATCAGGCTCATCCCTGGGAGTCAGTCCCCCATTGCCAGAGGTACTCACACCCATGTGAGTGGGTGGGAAGGGTACTGGTTTTACTTGCAGAGTTGGGTTTAGAGAGAGAAACCACATCTGAGCAACAGAAGAGGTTATCTGGAAATAACTCTTAGGCATAATTATAGGTAGGCTTAATTATAATGTTCTTAAAATTTAATTTAGATATTGGGAGTGGGCTTTTTTTTTTCTTGTTGCTGTGTGGTGGGGGACACATTTCATTCTTTTCCATGTGAATATCCCATTATTGCAGTACCATTTGTTGATTTTTTTTTTTTTTTTAGTGCATGGACTGGGAATCAAACCCAAGTCTCCTTCATGGCATAAAGAATTCTACCACTGAACTACCCATGCACTCCCCCCTGAAGTGCTTTTAATTTTCCTTCCTCCCATATTCTCTCTGCATTTCAGATTCCAGAATCTCTATTGATCTACGTTCAAGTTTGCTGATTCTTTCTTCTGCCAGGTTAAATCTCTTGTGGCCCTTTAATGAATTTCTAATTTTGGTTATTGTACTTTTTTTTTTTTTTTGCTCATTCCATTCTACATATATAATCAGTAATTCACAATATCATTACTTAGTTGCATATTTATCATTTCTAAGAATATTTGCATCAATTCAGAAAAAGAAATAAAAAGTCAACAGAAAAAAGGAATAAAATGAAAACAGAAAAAAAAAGATTATACATACCATACCCCTTACCCCTCGCTTTCATTGATCACTAGCATTTCAAACTAAATTTATTTTAGCATTTGTTCCCCTATTATTTATTTTTATTCCATATGTTCTACTCGTCTGTTGACAGGGTAGATAAAAGAAGCATCAGACACAAGGATTTCACAATCACACAGTCACATTGTGAAAGCTATATCATTGTTCAGTCATCCTCAAGAAACATGGCTACTGGAACACAGCTCTACATTTTCAGACATTTCCCTCCAGCCTCTCCAGTACATCTTGAATAACAAGGTGATATCTACTTAATGCGTAAGAATAACCTCCAGGATAACCTCTCGACTCCAGGAATCTCTCAGCCATTGACACTTTATTTTGTCTCATTTCACTCTTCCCTCTTTTGGTTGAGAAGATTTCTCAATCCCTTGATGCTGAGTCCCAGCTCATTCTGGGATTTTTGTCCCACGTTGCCAGAAAGGTCCACACCCCTGGGAGTCATGTCCCACATAGACAGGGGGAGGGTGGTGAGTTTGCTTGTTGTGTTGGCTGGAGAGAGAGGCCACATCTGAGCAACAAAAGAGGCTCTCTTGGGGGTGACTCTTAGACCTAAATTTTAAGTAGACTTGACCTATCCTTTGTGAGGTTAAGTTTCATGTGAACAAACCCCAAGACTGGGGGCTCAGCCTATAGCTTTGGTTGTCCACACTGCTTGTGAGAATATCAGAAATTCAACTTAGGGAAGTTGAATTTCTCCCCGTTCTCACCATTCCCCAAAGGAGACTTTGCAAATACTTTTCCGCTCACTGATGGTTATTGTACTTTTAAACTCCAGAATTTTCATTTGACAATTTTTTAACATATTTTTTTCTCTTTATTGATATTCCCTATCTGATGAGACATTGCCTCATTCTTTTTATTTCTTTAAGCATGGTTTTCTTTAATTCTTTGAACATATTTATTGTAGATGCTTTGGTGTCTTTATTAAATTTGACATCTGGTCCTTCTTATAGGCAGTTTCTGTTGTCAGCTTTTTTGTCATTGTGTGGTGACACTTTCCTATTTCTTTGCAGATCTCAATTTTTTGTTGAACATTTTAGGTAATATATTGAGGTAATTTGCGTCCTGATTCCCTGCCCCCCTCCCCAGGGGTTGTTTTTGTTGTTGTTTGTTTATTTATTTGTTTTGCCACTTGCTTAGGCTATGTTACTTAAGCCTGCCCCCCTCCTCATTCCCCCCACCCCCCAGTGTGAAGCTTTTGGTGCTGCTCCTCAGAGCGTGCAGGCTTAACAGCAAACACAGTGACCGCTGGGATAGCAGTGGTTTTAGCAGGCTTTCTTTGACTGTCTCTATTCCTGATCTATCTGTTATAGTTGTATGCTGATTTCGGCATTTCACCCTACCCATTAAATTATCTGCTGATTGCTCGATTGTTTTCAATAATGTCTGGAGGTATAAATTGTTCAACAGTCTGAATGAATTAAATTTGTGTAGGGGTAGTGTTTGAGGCTGGTCTTTGAGGTTTCTGCTGATCCCAGGAGGGCTTTCCTTAGCTACCTATTTCCCTGGTTCTCTCTGGTAAACTAGCTAGCCTGTGGTTTTTAGCTTGTTGCTCTTAATTAAGAGGTGCTGGGTTTTTCATTTATTTGTTCTTTGTGGGTTTTTTTTTTTGTATTTCAGAGAGCTCTTAGGCTTGAATTTCCCACACACAGTTTCAAATAAAGTCAATTCCTTTGGGGAGAACCTCAAAGCTCTTTTTCCTTTTCTTTTTTTTCACAGACTGCCTCTACCCTTGGCAAAGTCTCTGAGCCACTACTCTGGGCACTGATGGGGTGGTAGCCTCTGGTCTTCTCAGATTGTCTTTCCCAAGATGGAACCTCTGCTCTACAGTCTGGGGTGAGGGCAGTCAGGGCTCCTGTAGTCTTAGCCTGCCATTCCTGCGGTAGATCATATGTCCTGTGGGTAGGGGCTGGGTGGAAGAAGAGGGCTGTGCTGGTTTGAAAATGATGTATGTACCCTAGAAAAGCCATGTTTTAATCCTAATCCAATTTTGTAAAGGCAGCCGTTTCTTCTAATCCCTATTCAGTATTGTATGTTTCAAACTGTAATTAGATCATCTCCCAGGGGATGTGATTTAATCAAGAGTGGTTGTTAAGCTGGATTAGGTAGAGATGTGTCTCCACCCATTTGGGTGGGTCTTGATTAGTTTCTGAAGTCCTACAAACGAGGAAACATTTTGGAGAATAAAAGATTCAGGGAGAGCAGAGCAGAACAACATAGTCACGAGAAGCAGAGTCCACCAGCCAGCAACTTTTGGAGATGAAGAAGGAAAATGTCTCCTGGGGAGCTTCATGAAACAGGAAGCCAGGAGAAGAAGCTCACAGATGATGCTGTGTTCGCCATGTGCCCTTCTAGCTGAGAGACGAACCCTGACCATGTTCACCATGTGCCTTTCCAGGTGAGAGAGATACTCTGACTGTGTTCAGCATATGCCTTCTCACTTGAGAGAGAAACCCTGAACTTCATCGGCCTTCTTGAACCAAGGTATCTGTCCCTGAATGCCTTTGATTGGACATTTCTATATACTTTTTGTAACTGGGACATTTTCTCGGGCTTAGGACTGTAAACTAGCAACTTATTAAAAAGCCATTCTGTTTCTGCTATATTGCATTCTGGCAGCTAGCAAACTAGAACAAGGGTCCTCAACCTCTCTGCTGTACTTAACTAGGAACTTAGGCTCCTCAATTTAGAGTTGTAGGGGATGATACATATTGGTGGCAGTCCAAATATAGACAGATTTGTAAGTAGAGTCTTCCGAGGAATCACAAAACAGGTCAAATTATGGTAATTCTTTGGGAATAAGGCTTTGAAAGAGCCCCACCTTTGTTCTGCTCCTTTCAATGGCTTCCAGGTTATATCAGGAATGCAGTCATTTTTCAAGGTTGTGGTGGAGCTGGAAAGCAGAGGAGGGACTAGGGAAAGATAAATGCCACTGTTCTTACCAAGATTCAGCTTGTTTTCTTGAATGAGCATTCCTCAAGTTGCTGAAAGCTTTGGGTAATTTCAGGAATCTTGAAAAAGTTGATGCTTATCATTTTTGCCAGTTTTTTAAAAAAATTTTAATGCAATTTTATTCATATATATTATATATTCACATACTATGCAATCATCCAAAGTATACAATGGTTCACAATATCATCATACAGCTGTGCATTTATCAACGCAATCAACTTTTTTTTCTTTTTTGTGAAAAATAACATATATACAAAAAAGCAATAAATTTCAAAACACATCACAACAATTAGTTGTAGAACAGATTTCAGAGTTTGGCATGGGTCACAATTCCACAATTCTAGGTTTTTACTTACTAGCTGTTCCAAGACACTAGAGACTAAAAGAGTTATCAGTATAATGATTCAGCAGTCATACTCATTTGTTAAACCCACCTTCTCTATATAACTCCATCATCACCTTTGGTCTTTCTCCCACCCTTTAGGGGTATTTGGGTTATGCCCATTCTGTTTCATGTTGAAAGGGCTGTCAATAGAATGGGACAGGGGGAGAAACTAGTTAATGTTCTGGAGAGTCTGCCCCTTTGCATTTCAGGATCCATCTGGTCTAGGGACCCATCTGGAGGTTGTATTTGCCAGTTTTTTTGAGGGGCAAGTTTTTGGAGGCCCTTACTCTGCCATTTTCATTGACATCACCAAAATCAATTTTTAATTAATAGCAATGTTCAAGCTACTATAGACCCACCAATTACAGTACTTGTGCTAACAATTTTTTACATCATCTGCAAGGATGCCCTGAAAGACTTGGTTTCTTCCTTGAAATTAAGGGCAGAAAGTAAGTCAAGCCTTAAAGGATCCCCTCTCTAACACTGTTGTAATTCTATTGCAATGCTATCAAAAAGGAAAATGAGGTTTAGATAGCATGGGTAGTTCTCACTGCTTCTGCTCCTTGGATCTCACAAATCATCTGAGAAATATGGATTCTAGAACTTTGTAAGGGGTAGTAAATACCCCAAACACCCATGTATAGTTTTGTAAATTACTTTAAAAAATTTCTTTGTGCCTTTTGTGCAAAAAATAAAATAAAATTCTTGAAAATCAGGAAAATACTTGCCTATTTCCAGGACTTTTCCTATTTTCTAAAGTTTATGTATAGTGGTTCCCAAACCATATCTGAAGTTCCTTCCAGCATTTCAGGGGATGGATTGCATCCAAATCTGGGGTCTTGAATATTTCAGTTTAGTATCCTCATCATTCCTCACCTTTTGAGGGCTTTAGCTTTCCTTTTAACTACAACCATATACCATGTTAAACTTGAACATCATTCTCTTTATAGAAAAGACAAGCCAAATGAAAGTTGAGAGGTTCTGCTTTCTCTTGGTCATCTGTTGATATTACACCATCTGCCCTAAGCAGTGAGCCTATTTCTTCCTTCTTCTTCTTGCTCCAAATATAGCTATAAACCCCCTTTTTGTTGTCTATAGCACGTTTTGCAATCTCAACCCATTTTGAGTTACAGTCATCCTGATACTCTTCTTATAAGTTTATACCAGCCATTTGTGTTTATCCCTGGTTAGTGGCTTTTCTTCTATCTTTTATCATAGAATTTCCTTTGCAGCCAGATTGCTTCTTTTAAACACTCCTCTCATTGCTTCATTAGGATCCAAAGGTATGAAGGAGTGACTGGTTTGCATTTTTTGTTTTGTTTGTTTGCTTAGATATTGAAATAATAATTAAAATTATAAATATTTATTGGTACATAAAAAGGAATATATGTTTAGTACATGCAATAAGGCAATTATTCCTTAATTTAGCATCTTCTGATTGATTTAGCATTCTAATAGTGGTACACATTATCTTTTTTTTTTGTATCCTTTATGGCGGGGTCACATTTAGTTATTTTTCCATGTGAGTATCCCATTATTGCAGCATCGTTTGTTGAATTTTTGTTTGTTTTGTTTTTGCGTAAATACATGGACCAGGAATCGAACCCAGGTATTCTGCATGGCAGGCAAGAATTCTACAACTGAGCTACCCTTGCACCCTCTGATGGGCATTCTCTTATTCATCCCAAGTACATTAATACACAATTAGATAGTGCTTTTTCCCTTAGCTTTTGTTTCAGTTAACCTATTTTTGCATAACATATCATCTCAAACTTGGTGACATAAAACAATTTTTTTTTTCTACAGCTCATGGATTCTGTGGGTCAGGAATTTGGAAAGTGCATAGCAGGAAAGGCTATTTTCTGCTCCACAATGTCTGAAGCCTTGGCTTGATGGCCTGAACAGCTGGAAGTGACTCTAACAGCTGTGGTTGGCATCACTGGGCCTGGTGGATCTCCTTCCAAGATGGCTTATTCACACACGTCTGTTAACCTGGGCTGGGATGGCTGAAGGACAGCCTTAGGTGGCACTGTTGGCCATAGTGCCTATGTATGTATTTACCAGCTTGGTGGTGGCATGAGAGCTCTAGGCTCCAGGAGTGGGTGTTCCAGCAGACAAGATGAAAGCTTCATAGTCTTTTGTGATCTAGCCTTCAACGTCACGTAGTGTCACTTCAGCTCCATTCTGTTTATTGAAGGGGTCTCAAGGCCAGCCCAGATTCCACCTCCTTGTGGAAGAGTGTCAAATAATTTGTGGCCGTATTTTAAAATAGCCTCAGCTTTATGGATAATTTTTTATGAAGGTAAAGTATGCATCTCTGCCTGGGAGGTCATCAAATCAGTCACCAAAAATATTTATTTTTAACCAATTTTTCATTTTGATCAATGACAACATCAAACATCTTCTATAAAAATAAGCTTCTTTTAAAAATGCAGAAACATAGAAAGTGGGAAAATCTTCCTTCATCTCAATTGAGCTTTTTCCTCATCATTTTTCCAAAGTTACAACTGCACGTACTTTTTGTGAAAAACCATAGTTGCCTCCTGTGTTAGTTTGTAAACTGCCAGAATGTGATATACGAGAACTAAAATGGCTTTTAAAAAGGGGAATTTATTAAGTTGCAAGTTTTACGTTCTTTGGCTGTGAAAATGTCCAAATTCAGACAAGGCTATAAAAATGTTCAAATTTAAGGCATCTAGGGAAAGATACTTGGTTCAGAAGGCGAATGATAGTCAGGATTTTTCTCTCAGCTGGAAAGGCTTATGGTGACATCTGCGAGCTTTCTCTCCAGGCTTCTTCAATGGCTTCCCCAGGTATGTTTTCTTAATTCATCTCCAAAGGTCTCTGGCTGTATGGGCTCTGTTGGTTCCCGTGGCTCCGTTGCTTTCAGCCTCTGCTCCTGTTGAGTTCCTCACTTTGTTTCTTCAGGTCTGACTTTCACCTCTTGGTTTCCCTTGGCTCTCTCCAGGTTCAGGCTTGTATAACATCTCTTGGCAATGTCTACTGGCCTCCAACCTTCTCCAAACATCCATGTCTCTGTTCTTCACATATTGGGATCTGTGTCAGCTCTGCTTTGAAGTTTCTGTCAGCTCTGAGGCTTCTGTCATTTCTGGCTCTCTCCCAAATGTTTCCTCTTTTAAAGGATTTCAGTAAACTAATCAAGAATCACCTAGAATGAGTGGAGTCACATCTCCATCTAATCAAACGCCACACTTACAATTGGGTGTGTAATATCTCCGTGGAGACAATCCAAGCAAAACTGGCTGCCCTACCTATTGAATAAAGATGAAAAGAAATGACTGCTTCTACAAGACTGAATCAAGATTAAACACGGTTTCTCTAGGGTATATAATATTTTCAAACCAGCACACCCCCATCACCCATTTCCTGTTCCCCAGAGGCAACTACGTTCAACCCTTTAGCTGATTCTTTTGTGTTTACCTCCATATCTCTAAATAGCATGCTCATATGGCTACTTCTTTTGATTTTTCAGTTTTAGGCATTACCTATTACTATTTCTTTCTCTTTCACCCTCCTGGTTCCACAATACACAAACACATGCACGCACCAGGTATATATTCTTCCTTTCTTCATTCTCCCTGTGTTACTGTATCACAACATTGGTTACAGAGATATCAGAGTTTACATTATTATAACTGTTTAAACTCTATCCATAGCTGAACCACGTAGTTACTATTTCTTGAGATTTTGGCACTTACCCCATCCCCCCACCAAGTTCATAATTGTGTTGTGTTTGTTGTCTTTATTTGTAGAATCCTAAATTCTACCTTGAGTGTATAAATCTCTCATTACATTCAAGCACATTAGATTTCCTATCAATTTTATTTTCTGTAAGACATCTCTCTGTAGACTGCTTCCATCTGGAGTGGTTATTCGCTAGGCTTCCTGCATAGCTGTCTTGAGCTCCTCCTTCCCCATCTCCTGGGTATTTCCTTTACGTCTTTCTTGAGGTGGATCCCTAGTTTCCTGGATTTCATATCTTCCTCTTGCTTATTTTAGCCCATATTTTGATGGAGCACATTCTCTAATACCTTGATAAGTAAGGGAGCAAGGAAAATAAATTTTTGAGATTTTGCATGTCTGGAAATGGCTTTATTTTATTTTTATACTTAATAGCGTGGGTAGAGAATTCAAGATTGAAAAAAAAAGAGTTCCCTTAGTATTTGGAAAGCATGGCTCCCCTGTTTCTGGTTCTCATTGTTGCCATTGGGAAATCTAGTTATCTTCTGATTCTTGAACATTAGAAAACTATTTATTTTTTCCTCTCTGGAAGCATATGGGAATCTTCTCTGCCCCCAGTGTTCTAAAATTCCTGATAGTGTGTCTTGGTCTGAATTTGTTTTCATTCACTGTGTTGGGACCCTTCAATCTGGAAACTCATTCCCTAAATTTATATTTTCTTTAATTTTTGTTTTAGAAATGAGTAATGGAATACCATATAAACAGTTTAACAAAAAATTATAACGTGAAGACTCATGTAACTACCTCCTAGGTCAAGAGACAAAATGATGGCCAGCGACCCCATAGCCGAGTCCCATTGCAGCCTTCCCCCTCCCTGGAAGAGTAATAACCATTTCCATTGGTGCAATGACCATTTCCTTCCCTTTCCTTATGTTTTTTCCTCCTTTATATAACTCTCTAAACAATCCACTTTAGTGTACTGCCTGTGTAAAAGCAGGTAAGAATGGATGCATGGCCTGTGTATTCTGTTCAATTTACTTCTTTCTGTTTGCCTGTCTTGGCTTCTGTATTTCGTATCAGATGTTTTCCTCAATTATCTGGTGGTTCTTGGTGGTCTGCTCCTACTTAGTGTGTGGCTGTTAGAAACCTGGTTAAAAAGTCCGAGTGTGGGGGTGGGGTTTATCCACTGTGACCCTCATTGTAGAGTGACCTGGCTGACCGCTTCCCTAGAGAGATTTAGTGTCTTTCAGTCTTTCCTCTTAGGCTGGTTGGAGTCACAATATGGAAGGCTCTTTCAGTCTCCTGCCTGAAGCTATCAATTTCTGTGCCTTTTGTGGTTTCTTCAGTGAAAATTGGTTGATTTCTTATTTTTCTCATTGCCAGCTCAAATTTTAGCTCTCAGTCATTTCTACAAATCAATAATCTAGCTCTATTTTGCAGTGTGCAAAATTTTGTTCCTATTGTCTCTCCCATTCTCCTTGCCTTTGTGGGTGTTGGCATTAGAAAAGTCCCCTTACTGTCATTTAGTAGGATTCCTGCAGCAACAGAGATAAATGCATATTTTCTGTATACCATCTTTAGTCTGAAGGTTTCCAAATTTTTAAAGTGAACTTTTGATTGAAGTATGACACACAGACATCCAATTTATTTATGACCAAATTGTCTTCTTCCTAATAAATTATATGGAAGTTCAGAAGGGGAAGAGCTAGCTTCACAGAGGATTGAGAATGGGCTGCATTTGGATAGGTAGAAGGGAAAAGGAGAAACTCCAAATGCAAGAGACAGTGAATTTGCCTGAGATGCAAGTGCCGTAAATAGAGCTGTGTGGAAAGGCACCTCAGGGGTGAACGAGAAGGATGAGGCGATTGGATTGTTCTGCTGGAAGGAATGAGAGCATTTTTCATATTTCTCAGTCAGGGTGTTGCTGGAAAACATCTATCCATCTGAATGTTGATGAAGACATTTATAAATATAGATGAAATGTAATAATTTGCAGTTTCATGATAAGATCCCCCATTTGTATTAGTGACATATCTTATGACTGTACCAGTTATAATAAGCATGGAAAAATTTGAAGTTAGAATGTCAGGATCTTACCTAATAATGGAGCATCAGAAGAGGATTTCAAGAAAAAGGAAAATGTTATCAAGGACTCAGCAACGTTGAAGACAGGAATGTGAAACTCATCTATCGGCACAAAATATGAGACAGAGCTGATCTGGGTGTTCATTATCTAAAAGGAGATCAGGAAGAGAAAGTATAGAATGCTAAATACTTCTCAGTTAAGGTTTCATCATTCTCAACAATCTATAAAAGATAATGAATGTTTTAAACATTTGCCTCAAATATGTGTGCTATGATATAACATCATAATTTAAATTTCAAATTAAGATACAGAGTTTTCCTACATGGGACATGACTCCCAGGGGTGTGGACCTTCCTGGCAACATGGGACAGAAACCCCAGAATGAGCTGGGAATCAGCGTCAAGGGATTGAGAAAACCTGCTCGACCAAAAGGGGAAAGAGTGAACCGAGACAAAATAAAGTGTCAATGGCTGAGAGATTCCAAACAGAGTCAAATGGTTATGCTGGAGGTTATTCTTACACATTATATAGATATTGCCTTTTAAGTTAAAGTGTAATGGAGAGGTTGGAGGGAATTGCTTGAAAATGTAGAGCTGTGTTCCAGTAGCCATGTTTCTTGAAGATGATTGTATAATGATATAGCTTTCACAATGTGACTGTGTGATTGTGAAAACCTTGTGTCTGATGCTCCTTTTATCTACCTTATTGACAGATGAGTAAAACATATGGATTAAAGATAAATAAATAATAGGGGAACAAATGTTAAATTTAGATGCTAGTGATCAATGAAAGAGAGGGGTAAGGGGTATTGTATGTATGAATTTTTTTTCTGTTTTCTTTTTATTTCTTTTTCTGAATTGATGCAAATGTTCTAAGAAATGATCATGAAGATGAATATACAACTATGTGATAAAAAAGAATGTTCATATTGTATGTTGATTTGTTTATTAATAAAAATTTTAAGAAGAAAAAAATTAAAACTCTTGCTGTAATTTATATGTGTATAGGGAAAGGAAAAAATAATTAAATGAAAATTTAGTACACTGTAATTTAAAACATTAGAAGCATTAAAAATGTTTTATTTCTTTGTAATGAACTTATCAAAGTAGTTTCAATAGTGCTTGCCTTTTTCTCTTTATGCAACCTACGATACCAAGAACATCTTTTCTATGCCTATTGAAATGTGATACTTCTTTCTAAGCTTGAATCAACTTCCAACATCTTTTTTCTTTGAGCTTTCAATGTCAAGTAATATCTCTGACTATTCCCTCAATGTGAGTATTTTTTGCCAGTATCACTTCCTCTGAGACTTATCCATCCTTTCACACTTTCCTCATTGTATATGTTAGGCTTCGCTAAGTTCGCTGAGTTCACTAAGCTGTGTATCTAGAGTTTCTCTCATACTGGCAAAGTTGACATCACCATAGTCAGCTCTGTCTTCTGTAACTCAGTTAATGTTTGATGAGAATTTTAATTCCAGCATCATATACCTTCTCCTTGCTGCGCTTTCATCTTTGTTGGCCAATTTCTTCTTTCAATTATCCCTTTTTTTGGGAAAATTCCATTTGGGCTTATCCCTGGTGTGGTAGTTAGATTCAGGTGTCAACGTGGCCAGGTGAAGGCACCTAGTTCTATTGCTGTGGACATGAGCCGATGGCATGTGAACCTCGTCTGTTGCTGATTACGTCTACAGTTGCCTAGGTGTGCCTGCTGCAATGAATGACATTTGATTTAATTGGCTGGTGCTTAAATGAGAGAGCTCTATGTAGCACAGCCCAAGCAGCACAGCATATCTTACTTATCTCAGCACTCGCAGCTCAGCCCAGCTCTTTGGAGATGCAGAAAGGAATCACCCCGGGGAAAATTGTTGGAACCCAGAGGCCTGGAGAGAAGGCCAGCAGAGATTGCCTTGTGCCTTTCCATGTAAGAAAGAACCTCAGTTGAAAGTTAGCTGCCTTTCCTCTGAAGAACTATACATTAACTAAATAAATCCCTTTTTATTGAAAGCAAAATAAAAAGAAAAGATAGGATTTTCTTTACTTGTTCAGTTTTATTCAACCTTAATAGGAAAAACCATACTATGCCTAAGTGAGAGCATATGCCAACTCTTCTTGATGCAAGCAGATGGAATTAATGGTTATGTGTAATCATTTCAGCATTATTCAGCATTATCCCTTAATTTTTGCTGGATTTGTTCTTGGTTTTGATGTGTTTCACACACATTGTTAACCCTGCTGTGTCTCATCAGGGTTAAAAGTACAGGTAGAAAGTATTATGATAGCAATAAACAACTGAAAGTCATAAAAAGCCATGCATGGTAATGCCTGTGAGATGAATTTTCCCCTATACAATGAAGTCATTCAGAATTTTGCTATCTGTAAAAATATGTCATTGGTAGTAACCATCAAGAGAGGAGGAAAAATGAGTGGCAAATGCTTCCAATGCCTATTAGCCTGATTTTTTTTTTTTATTAAACCCTCACTTCCCAAACCCTATCCCCATGCCATCTCTTCACAACCCATATTCTAGATTCAGACTAGGAATTTGTTTATTCTACGAGTTTCAAATGAGTGAGATACAGGAGGGGAATGTATTGGTTCCACAGGAAACTAGATAGGGTTGCCATATGATCCTGCAACCCCGTTTTTAGGTATGTAAGTGGAAGAATTGAAAGCAGAGACACAAATAGACATTCACACACTGGTGTTTGTGGTAGTGTTATTCATGATTTGTAATGGATGGAGGTGGCCTAAACATGCATCAACTGATGGATGGGAGGGTCAAGTGTAGTATATCCATATGATGGAATATTGAGCAGCTGCGGGAAATAATAAAATGAGGCATGCAACTAAGTGAATGAAACTTGAAGACATTATGTTAAGTGGAATAAGCCAGAAACAAAAGGAAAAAATTGCATGGTTTCACTCATACAAACTAACTATAATGAACAAACTCTGAGTATTGAATTTGTGAGCATAGGTTAACAGGGGATAGAGGGTAGGCAGAGATTGGGCAATTGATGATTAAGGAGTTCAGAATGTTCAATAAGGCTCATTGTAAAGGTAGGAACTTTTACAGTAATCACATCCATTACTGTGTTTTAACTGTTATTCATGAATTCTGAGATGCTATGCTTTTTGTGTACAACTTGGCAGTTCCTGGAATTTTGGGTGTCTGTGTGACACCTGAGGCTCAGAGTTCTACAGATATGAAAGTCAGCATTAATCCATACAGCAGCTGTTAAAGAAGCAATGTCATGATGGTAGATGTATCTTTCCAGCAGATATTTTGTATGGTTATCATTTCTTGTTTTTTATATCCACTTTTCCTACCTGAACTTTAATTTTGACAAAATCCTATTCCTTCTTTCCACAGTTCCTCTCTTTGCTCCTATTGGGAAAGCACATCTGGTTTGTAGACATGAAATCTCACCGAAACCAGATGAATGATGATCTCTGCCCTCACGTCTCCAAACAGCATTCTTTGCAATGTGTCTAGAAGAGCCCATTCTTCCTGAGGGAAGTCTATAGTTACATCTATAAAGGCCACTGACTCCAGTGGTTGCGTTTCCAATAGCTCAGCAGGCAACTGTCTTCCTCTGCATTTCCATTACAACCAGAAAATCAGTAGTAGATTAAACCAATTGGCAGGTTCCAATATTTTGCATATTCATTTCAGTATTGGATATGCTTTCCCCCTTTCTCTGGATCTATGTTGGAACATTCTCCAGGAACAATCCTGATTTGTGCGGACATCACCGGACTTGTACTACAGTCACTGCACCTCCCAGCGTGGGTCCTGGGGAAATTTCTGGGGAGATCTGAGGCCACAGGAGGGGGAGCCCAAGGCCCAAGGTGTACAGAGTAGGAAGCTTCTATTAACCTGATATTTTAAACTGTTTTATTGTATAGTATGACATATATACAAAGCAAAGAAATAAAAAAGCAGTAGTTTTCAAAGCATTCTTCAACAAGTAATTACAGGAAAAAAGTCATTACAATTGCCTTTTTTTCCCAAAAAATAACATATATACAAAAAGCTATAAATATCAAAGCACAGCACCGCAATTAGTTGTGGAACATATTTCAGACTTTGACATGGGTTACAATTCCACAATTTTAGGTTTTTACTTCTAGCTGCTCTAGAATACTGGAGACTAAAAGAGATATCAATTTAATTACTCAACATTCATATTCATTTGTTAAGTCCTGTCTTCGGTATATGTATAACCTATGTATAACCATCACCTTTGATCTTTCCATTCCTTTCTTTAGGGGTATTTGGGCTATGCCATTCTAAATTTTTCATATTGGAAGGGTCTGTCACAAATATGGGGTAGGGAGATGGAACTATCTGATGTTCTGGAGAGGCTGGGCTAGGTTTCAGGATTTATCTGGACCAGGGACCCATCTGGAGGTTGTAGGTTTCTGGAAAGTTACTCTAGGGCCTGGAACCCTTGTGGAATCTTATATATTGCCCTAGGTGTTCTTTAGGATTGGTTGGAATGGTCCTGGTTGGGGGGTGGCAGGTTATGATTGGTAGCAAGGTCTAACTGAAGCTTGCATAAGAGCAACCTCCAGAGTAGCCTCTCAACTCTATTTGAACTCTCTCTGTCATTGATACTTTATTAGTTCCACTTCTTTCCCCCCCTTTGGTCAGGATGGAATTGTTGACCCCACAGTGCCAGGGCTGCATTCATCCCTGGGAGTCATCTCCCATGTCGCCAGGGAGACTTTCACCCCTGGATGTCATGTTCTACAGAGAGGGAAGGGCAATGGTTTCACTTGCAGAGTTGGGCATAGAGAGAGTGAGGCCACATCTGAGCAACGACAGAGGTCCTCCAGAAGTAACTCTTAGGCATGCCTATAGGTAGTCTAAGCTTCTCCACTACCTGCATAAGCTTCACATGAACAAGCCTCATGATCGAGGGCTCAGCCTATTGATTTGGGAGTCTCTAAAGTTTGACGCAGTATCAGGGGATTCCCTGATTATTAACCTGATATTAATTAGAAAAATTTTACAGGCTAACCTTGATGGAGGTTCTGCTGCTGAAACTTTTGCTACACAACTCTCGTAGTTTCATATGTCAAGTCCTTTTCCATCTTATCCAAATGAGAAACCAAGTGGCAAGCGTGGTAGGGTAGATTATGAGCCCCCACGAAAACAGGTTGTTAATGAGCATCTCTTAACCTGCATTGTAAATAGACCTTTTGAAGATGTTATTTTTAGTTAAGGTGTTGCTAACTGAACCAGGGTGGGCCTTAATCTAAATTACTGGAGGCCTTAGAAAGACAACCTGGGACACAGAAGTGAAAAAGAAATGGGCATTGCTATGTGATGGGAAGTCGAGCTGCAAGCCAGGGGACCCCAAGGATGTGGGAAGCCAGCACCAGAACGCTACCAAACCCAGGAAAACACAGACCTTCTATCCTCCAGAACTGTGAGCCAATAAATTCCCATTGTGAATCCCAAACTAGTTTGTGGTATTTGTGATCACAGCTGAGGTAAAATAAGACAGCAAGTATGGCCATTGCCCTGCCCTGAGATCATCACAGAAGGAGCTTTTCTTTCTGTCACAGATGTCAACAGTCCTGTTCTATAAAACATTCCCTGCAAGGATGTGTGCACCCTGTTTTAGAAGTTGGAGGAACACAAAGGAATAGTTTATGGAAGAGCTCCTAAAACAGGGGATGCCTGTGCTTCGTCTGAAAGAATAAGCAATGCACACTAGGAAAGGTAAAAGGTAAGATTTGTCGGTGTGTGCAGGGGAATTGCCATCCAGGGGGTACTTAGCCCCCTGGTGCATGAACATGTCAGGGTGGTATGATGGAGGCCAATATGTGCCACATTAAGGAGCTGAGGCCCTACTTGATTTTAGGCAATAGAAAGTTAAAATGTTTGAAAGGGGGTATGACATCAGATTTATATTTTAAGTTTTCTTTTGCTGCCTAGCCAATTACCACACATATAGAGGCTTGCACAACACAAATGAATTATCCAGCTCTGCACAACTAGTGTCTCTGCTCTGAGTTTTGTAAGGCTGGAACCCAGGTGTTGGCTGGACTCTTTTTGGGATCTTCTGCAAAGAATCCAGTTATTCATATTGTTGGCAGACTCCAGTTCCTTGCAGTTGTAGGACTGAGGTCCTATTTCCTTGCTGGTTGTCTGCTGAGGGGAGTCCTCTCACTGAATCCTTGCATACAGACCTACATCTAAACAACAGCGCTCATCAAATCCCTCTAGTGTCTCCTTCTGCCACAACTATCTTGCTTCCAAATGGAGGAAGTTCTCTGCTTTTAAGATTAGATTGGGCTCAACTCAGATAATCCAGGAAAATCTCCCTATTTTAAGGTCTGTAACCCTTAATTACATCTGCAAAGTACCTTTCACCATGTAAAATAACATTCACAAGTTCCAGAGATTAGGTTGTGGAAATTTTGTGGGGCCCATCCATTATTCTCCCTACCACCAGTTGCTGGGCAGCTTCTAAAAAAGTAGAGGAGCTCCTTGTGCCCTTGCTGTGTCCACCTAGCATCGGGTTTTCCTTTTATCTCCCTGTCTGCTCTTCAGAAACAAAACAAACAAAAACAAAAACCAAGCAAAATCCCTGCTTTATTGAGGTATATTTTATATACCATAAAATCCACCCATTTTAAATGTACAATTCAATGATTTTTATTTATTTCATAGAGTTGCACAACCATCACCAAAATCTGTTTTGGAAAATTTTCATCATCCTAAGAAGATTCTTCTCACCTGTTTGCGGTCACTCAACTGCTCCTTTTTATTCTCTTTTTTAGGCTCCTCTTTTAATGCTAATATTGCCCTGTATTTGCCGGGCTCCGGGAAACATCGACTTTTTTCCCCATCTTTAAAACTTTTTACTTCGAAAAAATATATATATGCTCATATATATTAAATACTGCAAGATATATATCAGAAGGTTAATATTTTCATTCTCCCCCTCTATTCCCGTCATAAACATGAGCAACTTGATGTATATTTTCGCATATTTGGTAAAGAATATCTTAAATGTCAGTGTTTCCCAGAATCCCGGGAAATCCAGGGCAGCATTAGCATTAAAAAGGATGAGGAGCCTAAAAAAGAGAATAAAAAGGGGCCACTGATTATCTGCAAATGGGCATGAGGAATCTTCTGGGGTGATGGAAATGTTCTAAAAACAGATCATGGTGGTGGTTCACAACTCTATAGAGTTACTGAAAATCATTTAATTGTGCACTTAAATAGGTGATTTTTTTTGGTGTGTAAATTATACCTCAATAAAGCTATTTTTGTTTGCTTGTTCAAAGAGTAGTCAGGGAGATAAGTGGAAAACCAGATGCTAGGGGGTACACAAGGATGCAAGAGGACTCTTCTACTCTTTCAAAACTACCTAGTTACTGGGGGTAGGCAGAATAATGGATGGCCCCTAGGCTGATGTGAAGCTGTTATGTACCTCAGAAAAGACATGTTCTTTTCATCTTAATTCGCTATCATAGGATAGGACATCTGGAATAGGTTGTTTCCATGAAATGTGAGACACCCAACTGTGGTTGTGACCTTTTGATTAGATTACTTCCATGGAGACATGACACACCCAATTGTGGGTGGGACCTTTTGGTTAGATGGAGATGTGACTCTGTCAATTCAAGGTAGGTTTTAATTAGTTTACTGGAGTCTTTAGGAGAGCACATGGAGAGAGAGACAGCTCAGAGCCGACATAGACACACATTTGGAGATACAGAGCCCAGCAGATGTCTTTTTTTCCTATGAGGTACTAAACATGGACCCACAGTACGGAAAAGCTAGAACCTGGAGAGAGCCAAGGGAAGCTAAGAGAAGAAATCCAGACTTTGTTCCAAAGTAGTTAAGAAAGGACCAGAGGACCCCAGCCACATGCCTTCTCTTGTGACAGAGAAACTCCAGATGCCATCTGGCCCTTTCTTTGGAGTCAAGGAATCTTTCTCTGGGTGCTTCGGTTTGGACATTTTTATGGCCTTAGACTTGTAAACTTGTAATTTAATAAATCTGCTTCATAAAAACCGATCTATTTCTGGTATATTGCATTCTGGTTGCTTTAGCAAACTAAAACAGCCCCTTAAAGGTTACAACTACATTTAAGATATTCTTTACCAGATGTGCAAAAATACATATCTAGTTGTTCACATGTTTACAATGGGCATAGGGCTAGGGGTGAGTGGTGAAATTATTAACCTTTTTAATATATCTTGAAGTGTTTAATATATAATGAGCATATATTATTTTTGTCTGAAAATGTTTTAATTTCCTTTTCATAAAAAATTATTAATAAAACCAATCAACATACAATATGAACTTTTTTTATCACATGGTTGTATATTCATCATCATGATCATTTCTTAGAACATTTGCATCAATTCAGAAAAAGAAATAAAAAGAAAACAGAAAAAAAATTCATGCATACCATACCCCTTGCCCCTCCCTTTCATTGATCACTAGCATTTCAATCTACTAAATT
Organism: Tamandua tetradactyla; assembly: GCF_023851605.1. Lineage (NCBI taxonomy): Eukaryota > Metazoa > Chordata > Mammalia > Pilosa > Myrmecophagidae > Tamandua > Tamandua tetradactyla. The sequence continues at coordinate 24,693,027 of NC_135349.1, forward strand.
TATTTTGACATTTGTTCCCCCTATTATTTATTTATTTTTAATCCATATGTTTTACTCATCTATCTATAAGGTAGATAAAAGAAGCATCAGACACAAGGTTTTCACAATCACACAGTCATATTGCAAAAGCTATATCATTATACAATCATCTTCAAGGAACATAGCTACCGGAACATAGCTCTACATTTTCAGGCAGTTCCTTCCAGTCCTCTGTAACGCCTTAACTAAAAAGGTGATTTCTATTTAATGCATAAGAGTAACCTCCAGGATAACCTCTTGACTTTGATTGGAATCTCTCAGCCATTGACAGTTTATTTTGTCTCATTTTTCTCGTCCCCCTTTCTGTTGAGAAGCTTTTTTCAATCCTTTGGTGCTCACTCCCAGCTCATTCTAAGATTTCTGTCCCACATTGTCAGGAAGGTCCACACCTCTGGGAGTCATGTCCCACGTAGAGAAGGGGAAGGCAGTGAGTTTGTTTGTTGTGTTTTCTGAGAGAGAGAGGGGCCACATCTGAGCAACAAAAGAGGTTCTCTTGGGGGTGACTTTTAGGCCTAATTTTAAGTAGGCTTAGCCTATCCTTTGCATGGTTAAATTTCGTATGAACAAACCCCAAGATTCTGGGCTCAGCCTATTGCTTTGGTTGTCCCCACTGCTTGTGAGAGTATCAAGAATTCTCCACTTGGGGAAGTTGAATTTTCCCCTTTTTCGCCATTCCCCCAAGGGGAGTTTGCAAATACCTTTTTTATTCCCTGTTCAAATTCTTCTCGGATTTATTGAGGCATCACTCTGGACAAACCTACAAAATCTCATACCCTACTCAAGGTTCCATGTACTTATGGTGTTCAATTAAGTTGTTCACATAAGTTATAATAGGAAATGCACTAGTCAAAATATAAATTTTGTAGCAAATAAACATTTTTTTGCTTTAGTCTCACACATAAGTTAAAGTTTTAAAATATTAATTGCCATCTGTTTTCAACACCCTGCATTATTGACAGTCCTTTGTTCTTCCTCATGCAAAACATTTTTAAATTTGTACATTTAGTCACTATCATTATACACTCTAGGCATCCTGGATCATACCATCTCAGTCTTTATCGTCTATCTTTCCTTCTGATTTCATTTGTGCCCCCAGGCCTCCTCCCTCTATCATTCTCACAGCTTCTTTCAGTGATCTAATATTATTGTATTACAGTTAGGTAGTATTGTGCTATCCATTTCTGCATTTTTACAATCAGTCCAGTTGCACAATCTGTATCCCTTCAGTTCCAATTACTCAACACCTATCCTATTTCTATCTCGTGATGACGTCTGTTCTTAACTGAAATCATCCAAGTTCATTCATTAATGTTAGTTCATATCAGTGAGACCATACAGTATTTGTCCTTTTGTTTTGGGCTAATTTCACTCAGCATAATATCTTTAGGGTCCATTCATGTTATTACATACTTCATAACTTTATTCTGTCTTACAGCTGCATAATATTCCATCGTATGTATATACCACTTGTCTGTTGATGGACATTTGGACTGTTTCCATCTCTTGGCAGTTGTAAATAATGCTGCTATAAACATTGGTGAGGAAATGTCCGTTTGTGTCTTTGCCCTCATGTCCTCTGAGTAGATACCTAGCAATGGTATTGCTGGGTTATATGGAAATTCTATACTTAGCTTCTTGAGGAACTGCCAAACTGCCTTCCACAGCGGTTGTACTATTTGGCATTCCCACCAACAGTGGATAAGTGTGCCTTTCTCCACATCCTCTCCAGCACTTGTTGTTTTCTGTTTTATTGACAATGGCCATTCTGGTGGGTGTAAGATGATATCTCATTGTGGTTTTGATTTGCATTTCCCTAATAGCCAGGGAAGTTGAGCATCTTTTCATGTGCCTTTTGGCCATTTGTATTTCCTCTTCAGAGAAGTGTTCATGTCTTTTGCCCATTTTGTAATTGGGTTGTCTATCTTTTTGTTGTTGAGTTGAACAATCTCTTTGTATATTCTGGATTCTAGACCTTTATATGATATATCACTTCCAAATATTGTCTCCCATTGTGTAGGCTGTCTTTTTACTTTCTTGATGAAGTTCTCTGATGCACAAAAGTGTTTAATTTTGAGGAGTTCCCATTTCTTTCTTTCTTCCTTTAATGCTTGTGCTTTGGGTGTAAAGTCTAGGAAACCTCCTCCTACTATAAGATTTAAAGACATTTCCCTACATTTTCTTCTAACAGTTTTATGGTCTTAGATCTAGTGTTTAGGTCTTTCATCCATTTTGAGTTAATTTTTGTGTAGGATGTGAGATATGAATTCTCCTTCATTCTTTTACATGTGGATATCCAGGTCTCTAGGCACCATTTATTGAAGAGACTGTTCTGTCCGAGGTGAGTTGGCTTGATTGCCTTATCAAAGATCAATTATCTGTAGATGAGAGGGTCTATATCTGACCACTTTATTCGATTCCATTGGTCAGTATATCTATCTTTATGCCAGTACCATTCTGTTTTGACCACTGTAGCTTCATAATATGCCTTAAAGTCAGGTAGCATGAGACCTCCAACTTCATTTTTCTTTCTTGGGACACTTTTAGTTATTTGGGGGCACACTGCCCTTGCTGATAAATTTGGTTCTTGGATTTTCTGTTTCTGAAAAGTAAGTTTTTGGGACTTTAATTGGTATTGCAATGAATCTGTAGGTTAATTTAGGTGGAACTGACATCTTTATTATATTTAGTTAAGATCCAATCCATGAACATGGTATGCCCTCCCATTTATTTAGGTCTTCTGTGTTTCTTTTAACAATTTCATATAGTTTTCTCTGTATAAGTCTTTTGTCCCTTTAGTTAAATTTATTCTTAAATATTTTATTCTTTTGGTTGCAATTGTAAATGGAATTTTTTTCATGATTTCCCCCCAGATTGTTCATTACTAGTGTATAGAAACACTACAGATTTTTCAGTGTTGATCTTGTAACCTGCCACTTTGCTGTACTCATTTATTAGCTCTAGCAGTTTTACTGTGGATTTTTTTGGGTTTTCGACATATAGTATCATATCACCTGAAAACAGTGAGAGTTTTACTTCTTCCTTTCCAATTTTGATGGCTTACATTTCTTTCTCTTGTCTAATTGCTCTGGCTAGAACTTGCAACCCAATGTTGAATAACAATGGTGATAACGGACATCTTTGTCTTGTTCCTGATCTTAGGGGGAAAGTTTTCAGTTTTTCCCTATTGAGGATGAAGTTAGCTGTGGGTTTTTCATATATTCCCTTTAACATGTTGAGGCTCTTCCCTCCTGTTCTAGTTTGCTAGCTGTTGGAATGCAATATACCAGGAATGAAATGACTTTTTAAAGGGGGAATTTAATAAGTTGCTAGTTTACAATTCTAAGGTTGAGAAAATGTACCAATTTAAACAAGTCTATAGAAATGTCCAACCAAAGGCATCCAGAGAAAGATACCTTGGTTCAAGAAGGCCGATGATGATGTTCATGGTTTCTCTCTCCAGTGAGAATGCACATGGTGAACATAGTCAGGGTTTCTTTCTCAGCTGCAAGGGCACATGGTGAACATGGCGCCATCTGCTCGCTTTCTCTCCTGGCTTCCTGTTTCATGAATCTCCCTGGGAGGCATTTTCCTTCTTCATCTCCAAAGTTCACTGGCTGGTAGGCTCTGCGTCTCATGGCTAAGTCATTCTCTGCTCTCTCAGAGATCTCCCATTCTCCAAAATGTTTCCTCTTTTATAGGATGCCAGCAAACCAATCAAGACCCACCAAAATGGGTGGAGACACATCTCCCCTAATCCAGTTTAACAACCACTCTTGATTGGGTTACATCTCCAGGGAGATGATCTAATTACAGATCAAACATACAGTATCAAATAGGGATTATTCTACCTTTATGAAATGAGATTTTGATTAAAACTTGGCTTTTCTAGTGTACATACATCCTTTCAAACCAGCACACCTTCTATTCCTATCCTTTGAAGCATTTTCAACAGGAAAGGATGTTGAATTTTGTCAAATGCCTTTTCTACATCAATCGAGATGATCATGTGCTTTTTCTGCTTTGATTTGTTGAAATACTGTATTACATTAATTGATTGTTTTATGTTGAACCATCCTTGCATACCTGGGATGAATCCTACTTGGTCATGGTGTATAATTCTTTTAATGTGCTGCTGGATTCAATTTGCAAAAATTTTGCTGAGGATTTTTGCATCTATATTCCTAAGAGAGATTGGTCTGTAGCTTTATTTTTTTTTTTGATCTTTGTCTGGCTTTGGTATGAGGGTGATGTTGGCTTCATAGAACGAGTTAGGTAGCTTTACCTCTTCTTCAAATTTTTTGAAGAGTTTGAGCAGGACTGATACTAATTCTTTCTTGAATGTTTGATAGAATCCACCTGTGAAGCCATCTGGACCTTGGACTTTTCTTTTGGGGGAGCTTCTTAATGAATGATTCAATTTCTTTACTTGTGATTTGTTTGTTGAGGTCGTCTGTTTCTTCTCAATCAATGCTGGTTGTTCATGCCTTCCTAAGAAGTTGTCCATTTTCATCTACCTTGTCCAGTTTATTAGCATAAAGTTGTTCATAGTATCCTCTCATTACATCCTTTATTTCTGTGGGGTCAATGGTTATGTCTCCTTTTCTATTTCTAATTTTATTTATTTGCATCCTCTCTCTTCTTCTTTTTGTCAACTTTGCTGAGGGTCCATCAATCTTATTGGATTTCTCATAGAACCAACTTCTGGTTTGTTGATTTTCTCGATTGTTTTCATGTTCTCAATTTCATTTATTTCTGCTCTAATTTTCATTATTTCTTTCCTTTTGCTTGCTTTAGGGTTAGTTGCTGTTCTTTCTCTAGTTCTTCCAAGTAGGAGGTTAATGCCTCAATTTTTGCCCTTTCTTCTTTTTTAATATAGGCATTTAGGGCAATAAATTTCCCTCTTAGCACTGCCTTTGCTTCATCCCACAATTTTTTTTTATTAATTAAAGAAAAAAGAAATCAGCACAACATTTAGAAATAATTCCATTCTACATATGCAATCAGTAATTCTTAACATCATCACATAGATGCATGATCATCATTTCTTAGTACATTTGCATCGATTTAGGAAAAGAACTAGCAAAACAACAGAAAAAGATATAGAATGTTAATATAGAGAAAAAAATAATAGTAAAAAAAGAAAAAAAAAGACACAAACAAACAAACAAACAGACAAACAAACAAAAAAAAAGACCTATAGCTCAGATGCAGCTTCATTCAGTGTTTTAACATGATTACTTTACAATTAGGTATTATTGTGCTGTCCATTTTTGAGTTTTTGTATCTAGTCCTGTTGCACAGTCTGTATCCCTTCAGCTCCAATTACCCATTATCTTACCCTGTTTCTAACTCCTGCTGGTCTCTGTTACCAATGACATATTCCAAGTTTATTCTCGAATGTCGGTTCACATCAGTAGGACCATACAGTATTTGTCCCACAAATTTTGATATGTCATATTTTCATTTGCATTTGCCTCAAGATATTTACTGATTTCTCTCATAATTTCTTCCTTGACCCACTAGTTCATTTAGAGTGTGTTGTTGAGCCTCCATGTATTTGTGAATTTTCTGGCACTCTGCCTATTATTGATTTCCAACTTCATTCCCTGAGAAAGTGTTTTGTATGATTTCAATCTTTTTAAATTTATTGAGACTTGCTTTGTGACCTAGCATATGGTCTATCTTTGAGAATGATCCATGAGCACTTGAGAAAAAGGTGTATCTTGCTGTTGTGGGGTGTAATGTTCTATAAATGTCTGTTTAAGTCTAGCTCATTTATTGTATTATTCGAATTCTCTGTTTCTTTATTGATCCTCTGTCTAGATGTTCTGTCCATTGATGAGAGTGGGGAATTGAAGTCTCCAACTATTATGATAGATGTGTCTATTTCTCTTTTCAGTGTTTGTCTCATGTATTTTGGAGCATTCTGGCTCAGCGCATAAATATTTATGATTGTTATGTCTTCTCTTTTAATTGTTCCTTTTATTAATACATAGTGTCCTTTTTGGTCTCTTTTAACTGTTTTACATTTGAAGTCTAATTTGCTGGATATTAGTATAGCTACTCCTGCTCTTTTCTGATTGTTATTTGTATGAAATGTCTTTTCCCAATGTTTCACTTTCAACCTATGTTTATCCTTGGGTCTAAAAGGCATTTCCTGTAGACAGCATATAGATGGGTTCTGTTTTTTAATCCATCTGCCACTCTATGTCTTTTGATTGAGGAGTTTAATCCATTAACATTTAGTGTTATTACTGTATGGGCAGTACTTGCTTCTACCATTTTGCCTTTTGGATTTTACATGTCATATCTAATTTTCCTTCTTTTACCTTTGCTGATAGTCATCCTTTCTACACTGTTCTCCACACCTCTCTCTCCTGTCTTTTCATCTCTGCCTCTAGTGCTCCCTTTAGTATTTCTTGCAGAGCTGGTCTCTTGGTCACAAATTCTCTCAGTGATTTTTTATGCATTATATAGGTATCACCTTTTTAGTTATGGCATAACAGAAAGGTTGGAAGGAATTGCCTGAAAATGTAGAGCTGTGTTCCAGTAGCCATATGTATTAGTTAGGGTTCTCTAGAGAAACAGAATTAACAGGAAACACTTGCAAATATAAATTTTATAAAAGTATCTCATGTACCCATGGAAATACAGAGTCCAAAATCCACAGGGCAGGTTGTGAAGCTGACGATTCCGATGGAGGGTCTGGATGAACTCCATAGGAGAGGCTCACCAGCCAAAGCAGGAAGAGAGCCTGTCTCTTCTGAATCCTCCCTAAAAGGCTTCCAGTGATTAGATTAAGCATCAATCATTGCTGAAGACACACCCCTTGACTGATTACAAATGGAATCAGCTGTGGATGCAGGTGACGTGATCATGATTTAATTCTGTGAAATGTCCTCATTGCAACAGCCAGGCCAGCACTTGCCCAACCAGACAAACAGGTACTACCACTTGGCCACATTAATACATGAACCTGACCATGACAGTCCACCCCTTGTCAACTTGGCAGCTATACATATCACCTTAAACCATACCTAATTTCTAAATAAAATAATAAAACACATTTTTTTCTTTCATCTAACAATACTCAACTGTCCTGAATATAATTGGAAATACATTAAATCTCTTCAGAATAGGGTGCAAGTCCTTGGGTAATATTCATTCTTAAACTTGATACTTACAATTTTAATAGTATAACAGGATCAAAACAGCATCACAGTCCTTGTTTCTGTAACTGATCACGTGGTCTTAGTTCACATTTATCACTACCTTCTTCCACTACCCATTCCATGTTCCCTTTCCCCTCAGCAAGCACTTCAGCTGGCCGTGGTTCTTTGCCTGGTGGGGTGACCCAAACCTTCATTCCTGATGTTTCAGAGCCATTGGTAGTCCTGCCTGGATTGGGTTGTTGCAGTTTTCCATTGATTTTAATCACAGGGCATGGTAGTACTAAAAGACACCCTAGGGGATCTCCTATATCCCAAGAAAACTCTTCTTTACCTCCGTTATGTAGTTGCAGTCCTACTTATTTCTGATAGTCAGGGCCAATTACCCCAGATAATAATGTAATCCCCTTCTTGGTTTGTTGATCCAGGGGCATGAATAGCCCAAAGTGACCAGGTGGCAGTCTTAGATTCCAGTTCAATGGAATCATTGTTGTTTCTCCTGGTGGAAGCACTCCTCTTTTTGGAACTAAAACCTGTAGAGCAGCAGAGCTCAGGGTCGCAGGGACAGGAAACAAAACTTTTCCTAGTGGATCACTAGGGGTAATAGTGAGTGGTGCCACTCCCATTTCCACCCCTTGGTTCCTGGACCCATGGATCCTGGCTATGGGAGAAACAGCACCATACAGCAGATGCTGATTCAGAGCATACACAGCTTCCTGGAGAACATCACTCCAGCCCTTCAAGGTATTGCCACAAGTTGGCACCATAATTGAGTTTTCAAAAGGCCATTCCACTCTTCTATCAATACAGCTGCTTCTGGGTGATGGGGAACATGGTAAGACGAGAGAATTCCATGAGCATGTGCCCATTCCCACACTGCATTTGCTATGAAGTGTGTTCCTTGATCAGAAGCAATGCTGTGTAGAATACCATGGCAATGGATAAGGCATTCTGTAAGCCCATGGATGATAGTTTTGGCAGAAGCATTGTGTGCAGGGAAAGCAAACCCCTATCCAGAATATGTATCTATTCCAGTTAGAACAAATCACTGCCCCTTCCATGAAGGGAGTGGTCCAATGTAATCAACCTGCCACCGTGTAGCTGTCTGGTCACCTCAGGGAATGGTGCCATATCGGGGGCTGAGTGTGGGTCTCTGCTGCTGGCAGATTGGGCACTCAGCAGTAGCTGTAGCCAGGTCAGCTTTGGTGAGTGGAAGTCCATGTTGCTGAGCCCATGCATAATCTATATCCCTACCACCATGACCACTTTGTTCATGAGCCCACTGGACAATGACAGGAGTTGCTTGGGAAAGAGGCTGACTGGTATCCACAGAATGGGTCATCTTAAAACCCTAGAAAAGCCATGTTTTAATCTTAATCCCATTTTGTAAAGGGAGCCGTTTCTTCTAATCTTTATTCAGCATTGTATATTTGAAACTGTAATTAGATCATCTCCCTGGAGATGTGGTGATGTAATCAAGAGTGGCTGTTGAGCTGGATTAGGTGACATGTCTCCACCCATTTGGGTGGGTCTTGATTAGTTTCTGAAGTCCTATAATAGAGGAAACATTTTGGAGAATGAGGAGATTCAGGGAGAGTAGTGAATGCTGTAGAACCATAAGGCAGAGTCCACCAGCCAGCAACCTTTAGAGATGAAGAAGGAAAACACCTCCTGGGGAACTTCATGAAACAGGAAGCCAGGAGAGAAAGCTAGCAGATGACGCCATGTTCGCCATGTGCCTTTCCAGCCAAGAGAGAAAACCTGACTGTGTTCGCCATATGCCTTCTCACTTGAAAGAGAGAGACCCTGAATTTCATCAGCCTTCTTGAACCAAGGTATCTTTCCCTGGATGCCTTTGATAGGACCATTTCTATAGACTTGCTTTAATTGGGACAATTTTCTTGGCCTTGGAGTTGTAAACTAGCAACTCATTAGATTCCTTTTTTTGGGAGCCATTCCGTTTCTGGTATATTGCATTCCAGCAGCTAGCAAACTAGAGCACCATGTTTCTTGAAGCTGATTGTATGATGATATAGCTTTCACTATGTGACAGTGTGGTTGTGAAAACCTTGTGTCTGATGCTCCTTTTATCTACCTTATTGACAGATGAGTAAAACATATGGATTAAAAATAAATAAATAATAGGGGGGACAAATGTTATAACAAATTTAGAGTGAAATGCTGGTGATCGGTGAGGTGGAGGGGTGGGGGGTATGGTCTGTATGAATTTTTTTCTGTTTTCTTTTTCTGAATTGATGCAAATGTTCTAAGAAATGATCATGATGATGAATATACAAATATATGATGATATTGTTATTGATTATATATTAAGAATGGAATGATCATATGGTAAGAATGTTTGTGTTTGTATGTTGTTATGTTTAATAAATAAAACAAAATGCAAAAAAACCCAAAACAAATGGCCTCATATTGCCTCTTGCCTCTTGCCTTTTTCATCTCTTTCTTAGTAAGAATGCCTGCATGTCCTCTCACATGTGTACGTGACAAACTTTCTACCTGCTTTACTCCGTACTGTGTACCCTTGAATTCTTTCTTACAGCATGGCCAAGAACCTGGAAGCCAAAATCCAGCAAGAATTCCACGAAACTCGACTACTGGTTGTACCTACTTCACAGAAACAATGTAAGAATAAAATGTCATGGATTTCAAAAGGTGTTGGAATTTTCCTAAAGTGTAATGCAGATGCTTAATAGGATAATTATTTGCTATGAGTAGCTAAGAGGACTGCAATTTTTGGAAATAAGAGCTCCCACAAAAACTGAGCTGATTGATGCTGGGCTCAATCCATGGTTGGAAGAAATCAGAAGGAAAGGATGTTTTAGCAGTTCTGCCCCGGTGGATTTGAGAGGGAGGCAGAATATCGGTCTTTTCTGGAAGTGGTGTTGGGGAGCCCAGTTGGAATTGAGAAAGAAATATACATTGCCATAAATGGTGTAATCTTGCTTTAATCAGCTGGGCTCACCCCTGGGCTTTACTGGAACACACTTGAAGTTTCGACTGAAGTAAACTTCTAGCTTTTCCATCAGTTCTCTGGAATGAGTCAGGGTTTTATAGAATATTTTTTATTTCCACTTAGGAGGGGATTAGTATTCTTGGGTTCTATAGATTAAAATAAATTGAATAGATTTAAATACTAGTGGTCAGTGAGAGGGAGGGGTAAGGGGTATGGCAAATATTAGTTTTTTTCTTTTTTATTTCTTTTGCTGGAGAGATGCAAATGTTCAAAAAAATGATCATGGTAATGATATACAACTATGTGATGATATCGTGAGCCATTGATTGTAACCATGTCAAGAATGTTGTATGTCAAGAATGTATGTTTTCTGTTGTTTACAATAAAAAAATTTTTAAATATGGATAAAACCAATAAAACATCAAAAAATGCATAAAAAAAGAAGAAGAAGAAAGAAAGTTAAAACATGACCCACAGAACTGGAGAAAATATTTCAAATCATGTATCTAATAAGAGGCTTGCATCCAAAATATATAAATAAATCTTACAAGTCAATGATGAAAAGACAATACAATTAAAAATGGACAAAGGATCTGAATAGACGTTTCTTTCAAGAAAATATACGAATGGCCAATAAGCACAAGAAAAGATGCTCAACATCATCGATCATTAGGGAAATGTAAATTAAAAACACAATGGATAGTACTTCACACCCACTAGGGTGGCTAGAGTCACAAATAGGGACAGGGATCTGGAGAAATCAGAACCCTCATACATTGATGGTAGGAATGTAAAATGGTCAATAAAAGTATCTCCCATAACTTAAAATTAGGTAACCATAATGCAAGGGATATACTTCTGAATGGATGTTACAAGAAAGAGTTTGAATTTATCCAGAAACTATTCAAATTCATAAAGCAAGAGAGTGAAATTCAGCTGTATTTTAGAAAGATCACCTCATTCTGTGATTCTGAAATAGCTACCTACAGATTGCTTATGAAATCTGCTGCTACTCTTCTCTTGCTGAAGTTAAACTTCTTCCTCGTCTATAGCAGGGATTATTAGCTTTTGTGACATTGGTGAAGGGAGCTTCCAACATCTTCTCAAAGTAGAAAAAGAACTTAAATAGGCAAAGAATAAATTGACTAACTGTATTAGTCAGGGTTCTCTAAAGAAACAGAACCAGTAGGAAATATCTGTAAATAAAAGATCTATAAAGTGTCTGTTCTAGTTTGCTAGCTGCTGGAATGCAACACACCAGAGATGGATTGGCTTTCAATAAGGGATTTATTTAGTTAACATATAGTTCTTCAGAGGAAAGGCAGCTAACTTTCAACTGAAGTTCTTTCTTAGGTGGGAAGGTGCAGGGTGATCTCTGCTGGCCTTCTTCCCAGGCCTCTGGGTTCTAACAACTTTCCCCCTGGGTGATTCCTTTCTGCATCGCCAAAGGCCTGGGCTGAGCTGCAAGTGCTGAGATGAGCCATGCTGAGCTGCTTGGGCTGTGCTATGTTGAATCTCTTATTTAAGCACCAGCCAATTAAATCAAACATCATCCATTGCAGCAGGCACTGCCTCCTAGCCAACTGCAGATGTAATCAGCAACAGATGAGGTTCACACACCATTGGCTCATGTCCACAGCAATAGATCTAGGCACCTTCACCTGGCCAAGTTGACAACTGAATCTAACTACCACAGTGTCTCATACAACCGTGGGAATGGAAGAGTCCACAATCCATGGGGCAGACTGTGAAGCTGGCAGCTCCAATGAAGTGTCTCAACAAACTCCCCAGGAGAGGCTCACTGGCTGAAGAAGCAGTGAAAGTCTCTCTTCTTCCTTAATTGTCCTCAACTGATTAGATTATCAAAGCATTCCCGCCCTGGCCCCAGCCATAGTGACTAATTTGGAGAGGAATTTATGACCTTTTAAAAAGCCTTTAAGGAGATGTGCTCTTAGTTGTCACAGATGTAATCAACCACAGATGCAATCAAGTGACTGATGATTAAACACACCAACCTTCTGGTTCATCAACCATTAACACACCAACCTTCTGGTTCATCAACCAGCCAGGAAATATCTTGCAGCAATGGTCAGGCCAGTGCTTGCTTGATGACAACTGGGCACATCACCTGGCCAAGATGACACCAGAACCTAACCAACACATTAACTCGTATAAATGAAAAGTCCTGGGTATAGCTGGCTTTGGGAAAACCTGAATATATAGGTGTTCAAATATTGTCGTCAGGAATTCATCTCTCCAATCTCTTGGCTGTGTTAGCTTTATTTTCAGGCACACTCTCCCTTCTACCAGTTTGTCTACCCAAGCAGAAAGAAATACCTTTTCCAGTAGTTCCAGCAATAACACAGGGAGGATTCTCATTGCTCTCTGATGGGTTATAAATCCTTCTCCAAATTAATCACTATGGCTGGGGCCAGGGCCGGGCATGCCTTGATTGGTCTTCTGTTTGTTCCTAAAACCCAAGGATGAGGTCACTTCCACATAGAGTGAAAGGAGGTAAAAAGGAGTCAGTTAATATGTGATGGCTATGCAGAAAACCCCAGCTCCAAATGACTTAAGGAATTAGGAAACTTATGATCTCCTTTAAGAGGGAGTCTTTAGTAGAGTTGGCTCTGGTAGTGGTATAGTAATGCTTCAGCTCGGCTTCTCTGAATTCTCTTGATTCTACATTCTTCATGTTGGTTTCATCTTCAGGCTGATAGTAAGATGGTTGCACCAGTTCCAGGCATCATATCTAGATAAAAGAAATATCCAGAAGAAGGAAGAGATAACCTCTTTCTGTGTATCTTTTTTATGAGCAAAGAAACCTTTGTTGGAAGCTCCCTAAAGACTTCTTCTGGTTTCATTGGCTAGTTTAGGGCAAATGGACATTCCTGAGCTGATCACTGGCCTGAGGAACAGGATTTCTGTGATTGGCTTAGTCTAATCATTTGCAGTGAAATGGGGGTGAGGCAGGGCAACCATCATATCACTGCACAGACATCCAAAGGAAATTCTAAGTTCATATTACTAGTGTAGAGAATACATGATGATCTGCCACTAACTTATGGTGTGACTCTTGAGATTGCTTTACTTTTTTGGACCTCAGTGTCTTCAAGTGTAAAATAAAATGGTTCCTTCCAGCTTTGAAATACTATGGCTCCCTGGAATTTGGGGTATTTGTGTGACACCTGAGACTAAGAGCTATGAAGCTATGAAAATCAGCATTACCCAATATCGCAACTGTTTAAAAAGTTGAAAAAGTAATCAGACTTCAACAAGATATGAACGAAGCTGACCTGGATAGGACTAATGTAAGTCAGAATACAGGGTAAATGACATGGTCTATATTTTAAAACTTCAGCTTCTGTGTGAGACCAAAAAAAGAGAGATGTTTAATGGTGCATAATTTATATTTTTGGTAGCACATTATCTAATTTAACTTGTATGGTCAGTTTATTCAAACATCATATTTACATGAAATCTTGAATAGGGAGTGAGATTTTGTTGGTTCATACAGGTTAATGTGATGCCCTGATTCATCCCAGAGTAATCTGGGCAGAGAACACAAAAGCATTTTCAGGGGTGCAAGGGTAGTTCAGTGGAAGAATTCTTGCTTGCCATGAGGAGACATGTGTTTGATTCCCAGTCCATGCACTTCCCAAAAAACAAACAAGCAAAACAAACAAACAAAAATTCAACAAATGGTGCTGCAGTAACGGGATACTTACAAGGAAAAATAATGAAATGTGACCTCACCATACAGCATACAAAATTTAAAAAGAGCATTTGCAGTGGGGGCAAAAACTCAATAGGCTGAGCCCTTAATCTTGGGGTTTGTTCATATGAAACTTATTCTTGCAAAGGAGAAGCTAAGCCTGCTTATAATTTTGCCTAAGAGTCACCCCTAGAGAACTTCTTTTGGTGCTTAGTTGTGGCTTCTCTAAGCCAACTCAACAGGTGAAATCACTGCCCTCCCCGCCATGTGGGTCATGATTCCCAGGGATGTGTCAGCCCAGCATCATGGGATTAGAAAGACTTCTTGACCAAAAGGGGGAAGAGATAAATGAGACAAAATTAAGTTTCAGTGGCTGAGAGATTTCAGAGTTGAGAGGCTATCCTGGAGGTTGTCCTTACGCATTATATAGATATCCCTTTTTAGTTTATGGTGCATTGGAGTGGCTTGAGGGAAGTACCTGAAACTGCTGAATTGTGTTCCAGTAACTTTGATTCTTGAAGATGAGTGTATAATGATATCGCTTTGACAATGTGACCATGTGTTTGTGAAAACCTTGAGTCTGGTGCTCCTTTTATCCAGGATATGAACAAATGAGTAAAAAATAAGGACAAAAATAATTAGATAAAAGGGAGTGGATAAGGAGTTAAAAAAAAAAAGGTGGGTAGATTGCAACACTAGTAGTCAATGAGAGGGAGGGGTTAGGGGTATGGGATGTATGGTTCTTTTCTTTGTATATCTTTTTCTGGAGCGATGCAAATGCTCTAAAAATTATCATGGTGATGAATACACAACTATGTGATGATATTGTGAGCCATTGATTGTATACTTTGGATGGACTATATGGTGTGTGAAGGCATCTCAATAAAAATAATTTAAAAAGAAATGCTATGACTATATATATTGCCTTCTAGTAATGGAAAATGGTTCATGTGCAAGGAACAACATAAAAACAACCCTCATGGGGAAGGTGGAGGAATAGGATAGGCTGAGGTCACCCCTGCTCCAAGGAACAACTAGGGAAGTGACAGAAAAACAACTGGGACAGGAGTTTCAGGGTGTGAGTGACCTGAAAGTGTCTTCTACCCTATACAGGGAGGTCCTGCATGAAAAAACTGAGGAAGGGGGATGCAGAGAATGGGCTGAGTGGGCTTCCTTGGGGGACCTGGAAACCAGTAAATTTGCTTTCCCTGCTCATAGAGACCATCCAGCTAGTGCACAGAGCCTACTCCCTTTCCATATCGAGGCCTGGAGCCCTTAGGAGTGCACATATTGGGAGGTGAGGACAAGGAAGCAGGCCACCCCATGCTACCACACCATGCCTTGCGCTGTGCTCTGCCTCCACCCAGCTACCCCCACGTACACACCCCAAGCCCCTTGGCCTGTGCCCTGCCCTGCACTCCTGCCCCTGTGACACTGCATGTGCCCCACTCCATGCCCCCACACCACACCCTGTGCTGTGCTTTGCCCCTCTGCAACCCTGTCCCGCCCTGCTCACCTGTGCCACATCCCAGACCAGGCAGCTGTTCCCCATCCCTGCACTCCCACACCATACCTTGTGCCTCCCACTCCCATGCTCTGCCCTGTGCCCCATCCAGCAACACCATGCCTCACTCTGTGCCCCTGTGCCTCACATCCCATGCCACGCCTAGTTGGGAGGCATTTCCATGTTGGCTGTGGACAGGGCCTGCTAACATACCTGGTCCCACAGCCCAAGATCATTCCAAGCAGGAGCCTGGGGGCCACCAGACTCACTGAGCCCACAAGTGGAATTTCTGTTGAGGTACACACTGCCCACCCACACAGCCCTGGGGTTGGGGGCTTTCACTGTGCACTGAGACCAGTAGATGTTACTGGAATTGCACAGGTCTCCATCCAGCACACTGGGCTGCTGCAGTTGGAGAGAGGTGGACTTGAGGGGAAGAGGAGGCCCAAGCGTGCCATCTGCTGGGAAGAAGTGGAAAATGCAGTCTGACAAACTGCCTATCTGTCTAGCTTCAGATAGCTCCTCAAGTAGAGTTGCTTTCCCTGCATGAGGTGTGGGCCTTGGTTTGGCAGGGAATTACTGGTGAACCAAGTGCCAAAGGAGACCTTCGATGCAAACCAAACAAATACAAAATCTTAGATGACTGAGGAAAATCAACTTTCAAAATAACCCTATCAAGATAATCAAATATCTCAAAGCCAACAGAAAATCACAAAGCACATGAAGATGCAGGCAGATATGGCCCAGCCAAATGACCAAGCTAAAATACTGGAGGAGACACAGACTTTGGAAAAATTAATCAAAGATCTTTATGCAACACTCCTAAAGAAACTCAGTGGGTTGGCTAATGACAAAATGGATATCAAGAGGACACTAGAGGAGCATAAAGAAGAATTTAAAAGGATAAGTAGAAATATAGCAGATATTACAGAGATGAAAGATACTGTAGACCAAATTAAAAATATACTAGAGGCACACAACCACAGATTTGAAGAGGTAGAAGAAAGAATAAGTGAATTAGAGGATAGGACAATTGAATTTGAATGCGCAAATGAACAAATGGCAAAAAGATGGAAAAATCAGCACCCCTTTCTGATAAAAAACATTTCAAAAGGTAGGAATTGAAGGAAACATCCTTCATATGATGAAGGGTATATATCAAAAACTTGTAGCCAATATCGTATTCATGGTAAGAGACTGAAAGCCTTCCTCTTAAGATTAGGAGTGAGACAATGATGCCCTCTGTCAACCACTATTATTCAACATTGTACTAGAAGTTTTAGCTAGAGCGATCAAGCAAGAAAAAGAAATAGAAGGCATCCAAATAGGAAAGGAAGAAGTAAATTTTTCATTAGTTGCAGATAACATGATACTATACTTGGAAAATCCTAAGAAATCTATGACAAAGCTCCTTGAGCTAATAACAAATTCAGCAAAGTGGTAGGATACAAGATTAATGCGAACAAGTCAGTAATGTTTCTATACATAAGCAATGACATAATTGAGGTGCCAACTAAGGAATAACAGCAATTAAAATAATTGAGTATCTAGGAATAAACTTAACCAGAGATGTAAAGGTCTGTATACAGGAAACTACAAAACATTGCTAAAAAAAAAAAAAATCAAAGAAGATCTTAGTAGGTGGAAAGATATTCCCTGACCATGGATAGGAAGGCTAAATACAGTTAAGATGTCAATTCTACCCAAATTGATCTACACATTCAACACAATTCCAATCAAAATTCCAACAACCTGCTTTAAGAGGCGTTTTTTCTTTTTGGGGGGTGGGGTGGGGAGGTGCATGTTTCAAGAGTCCAACAACTTACTTTAAAGACTTGGAAAAGCTAGTTATCAAATTCATTTGGATGGAAAAGGGACCTTGATTCAGCTAAAAATATCCTTAAAAAGAAGAACGAAGTGGGAGGATTAGCACTTCTTGATTTTAAAGCTTATATAAAGCCACAGTGATCAAAATAGCATGGTACTTGCACAAAGAGAATTTTTTTCAAGCTGTGAAGGCTGTTTTATTTTTCACTTTTTAAAAATTTTTGTTAATTAAACCAATCAACATACAACACAAACATTCTTAACATATGAACACTCCATACTTGGTGTGCAATTAATGGGTCACAATATTATCACATAGTTGTATATTCATCATGATGGTCCTTTCTCAGAACATTTGCATCACTCCAGAAAAAGAAATAAGAAGAAAAAATTCAAGCATGGCATACCCTATACCTCTTCCTCTCATTGACAACTAGGATTAACCTCTACCCAATTTATTTTAACATTTGTTCCCCCATTATTTATTTATTTTTAATCCATATTTTTTACTCATTTGTCCATATCATAGATAAAAGGAGCATCAGAACAAGGTTTTCACAATCACACAGTCACTTTGTGAAAGCTATAAAAGATAGAATAATGACCAATGGACATGAATTGAGAGTGCGGAGATAGACCACTAAATCTCTGGTCAATTGACCTTTGACAAAGTCCCCACATCCACTGAACTGGGACAGAATAGTCTTTTCAATAAATGAGCATCATTTATTGAGACCTGGATATCAATAGTGAAAAGAATCAAAGAAGACCCTTACCTTACATTCTATACAAAAATTAACTCAAAGTGGATCAAAGACCTAAATACAAGATCCAGTACCATAAATCGCATAAAGACAATATAGGAAGCATCTTCAAGTTCTAGTAAGAGGAGGAAGCTTCCTAAACTTTACACCCAAAGAACAAGAAACAAAAGTAAAAATGGATAAATAGGAACTCCTTAAAATCAAATGCTTCTGTGCCTCGAAGCACTTTGTCAAAAAGGTGAAGAGGCAGCCAATTCAGTGGGAGAAAATATTTGGAAATCATATATTGGATAATAGTTTGATATCCTGTATACATAAAGAAATCATGCAACTCAACAACAAAAGAAGAAACAACTCAATTATAAATGGGCTAAAGAAATGAATAGACATTTTTCCAAAGAGTTAATACGATGGCTAAAAAGCACAAGAAGAGATGCTCATTTTCATTAGTCTTAAGGGGAATGCAGATCAAGAGTACAATAATATATATCACCTCACAGCTATAAGAATGGCTGTATTAACAAACAAAACTACAAATGTTGGAGAGGATGTGGAGTAATTGGCACACTTATGCACTGTTGGTTGGGATGTATAATGATACAGCTGCTATGGAAGAAAAGTTCCTTAGAACTTTCTAGTTCCTTGGAAAACTAAATCTTGAGTTGCCCTATGACCTGGCAATACTGCTACTCAGTATATACCCAGAAGAGTTAAAAGCAGTAACACAAACAGACATTTGCGCACCAATGTTCATAACAGCAATATTCATAATTGCCAAAAGATGGAACAATCCAAGTGCCCATCAATAGAAGAGTGGATAAACAAAATGTGGTATATACATGTGATAGAATATTATGCAACAGTAAGATGAAATGAGATCCTGAAGCATACGACAACATGGATGATCGCTGAGGCCATAATTCTGAATGAAATAAACAGACACAAAAGGATAACTACTGTATGATTTTGCTATTATGACTTTGATAAAGGTAAACTCAGAGGCTTATAATATAGAATATAGGGGACCTAGAGATATACAGAAGCTAGAAATGGAATGAATGGTTAGCTAATAAGGTTGAACTTAAATGTAAGGGAATGGATAGAGTGAAGGCAATTCATTAGTGGGTTTATAAGTAATATTACCATATTGAAGTTGAACATGATTGAAAGGGGTTGTATAGAACCATGAATGCCACTGATTAGCACTACAGATATAAATAGTTCTTGCATGAACTACTTCAAAGGTATGAATCTTGTACAAAGAGTCAGTGATTGAGGTGTATAGGAGGAAAACTCCTACTGCATGCCATGATCTGCATTTAACAGGAAGACATCGACAGTACCACAGCAACACCAGACATTAATTAATTGGCTGGGGATGGGGGGTAGGGAGAGGACAAGAGTTAAGGGGATATTTGGATTTTCTATATCTTAGTGATGAGAATGTGTCTATTTGGTTATCTTTTCTCTTTGGAGCAGTGAAAATTGTTCAAAATTTTCTCATTGTTCAAAATTTTCACTGTTGATGATTGAACAACTAAGTGAGGATAATGTGAGGCATGCATTGTTGACTTTGGACATTATACATGATGCCCAATAGATGGAGGTGTAGATTGAAGGAGAGAATTACCTCCTGCAACCAATAAATAGACACATAACATCTTTCCTGACAGTCTTCAAACTAGTATTACTAGGTTTAATAATTGTTGGCAAGGATCTTTTTGTGTTGTTTGGCATGCAAGCTCCAGGCATTTGGCAGTGGGGCCAAGAAAATGAGGTCTTTGCACGTATGATGGTTTTCTTCTTGGGCAACATGGTGGAGAACCAATGTGTATGTCAACAGGTGTGTTTGAGATAACTTTAAATGATGTACCTGTATGGTCTCAGCTGGGATCTGGTCACCTTCCATCCATGCACCAGCTTGTCCAAATTCTTGACAATGAAATGAAGCTCAATGTACACACGGAGTCAATCTCTCATCATTGATCATTGCCCAGCCTATCAGCACTGAGAACGCTTTTACATTAAGGGATTTTGGTTGGCAAGAGCAGCATGACTGACATGTGAAAGTCTGTATCGAAGACAGCATTAGTACAGACGAGGTGCTTTTGGGAGCCTCACTGTACCTTTTGGAAAACCTTAATGCAAGACAATTTTTCAGTGCTGGCTCATTTTGGAATTTTGCACATTCGTGGAGTGCAATAATAATATTGTATAGCTTTTTCTTTTTAAATTTAGTCAGTTAATAGTTTTTAACATATATAAACAATACTTGCAACTTTTTTCTTAGTCATATTTGAAAAAAAGGAAATGGAATTACTATTTTTTTTTCAAAGACGTCTGCTAAATCTGTTGGGATTTTATATAAACGTTTCTTTTTTTATAGTTTAAAATCTATCTTTTTTGGGAGTACAACTGAAGTTCCCAAATACTTTATGGGTTTATCAGACATCTCTAATTTAGTCATGTCCAATTCACATAGTTTGCAAAACATTGCAGTTTGTGAACAGTGCACAGTGCATCCTACAAGATCATGGAGGAAAATCCTGTATCCAGAGTTCTCGACCAATGTGTGTATGTGTTTGCGTGTAGTGTGTGTGTGATTACAAGAGAACTACTAAACGACCAATCGCTTTTTAAATTCTGTCATGTAATTCAAGTGTCTTGCTTTGACCCACCTAATGAATTGATTAACTGGGCCTTTATACTTTATACTAAATAAAAAACTAAGCAGATATAAATTAAATTAAAAAGTTTCAATTTACCGTGCAGAGTACCTGTTAACATTATATTTATCTATCGTCTGCTTAAATTTTGTTTTTGATTTTTGGTGAGGGTTACTCTTTAGATTTACACACAAATAATAGGTTCATTTTCTAGTTCTGGAATAATTGAAACTTGTCTCACTGAGGAAAGTTCAGTTGAACCTCTTCTACAACTGTGATATTAGGTGAATGGAGAGCCCTTGTCTAATACTTTAACTTGTCTCACATCATATCAATTTCTAAAAGGCAGCTTTTTAAAAACTTAAATTGATAGAGACTGTAAGAGTAATTTAGTTGAAATAAGACCATAACATAGAAAAATAGTCATATAGCAGTAGTCATAACATACTTTCAATTTCCTTGTAGGAATAGAAGTGGTAGAGCCAAAAGTAGGCCTGGCTTTGTTAGTGGAAATCAAGGGGCTTGAGGCAAAGTTATGAGATAGTTGAACATTGGGTCCACCTACCACTTAACACAGAAGCTTATAATTAATTTGTCACTGAACATTTGTTGAATGAATGTCAAGTTATGATCTTGATAGGAAAGCTCCAAGGTTAAACATACCATAATATCTAGGTAACAGGAAGTTAGTCTGATAATTCACTGCAGGAAATTGATCATCCTTTTAATTAAGTCTGCAAAAGTTTTCATCTAAGTTCTTCCTATAATGGGAAAAGTCAATACAATTCAAGCTAAAAGTTTTAAAAAGATTATTAGTAGGGTGTCGTAACATTTTGTTAGCTTTGACTAGGGCGTAAAACCTTGTCATTCTGATTGTACAATGCAACCCCACCAACCCCACCCCATCTTCTGGGGGTTGAACAAACTGCTAAATGCGTCTGGGGATCGTTCCTCAGCCGGTGGACACGCTACAAGTGTCTTAGCTAACCTTGTGGCATTTAGAGTTTCACAACTTGGGTCTTGAATCTAGCTTTCTCTGTGTTCACACCTTTGGTTGAATAACTTGTCTTTTGAAGAATAGCCTCAAATGCCTGGAATACTGATTTCACTCAGCTATTTTGTTCAGTGGTGGGGTCGGTTCTTTGAAAATGCAGCTCTTGGGAATGACTCAAACTAGGTATTCTTTGCGGAATGTTCTTTGTTCCGTGTGCTGTGTTAAGTTCTCCTCCTCTCACACATGGCCCCTGAATTTAGCTTTAGGGCTATAGCCAACCACCTGTCATTCTTACCTCCAAACTCTGAGAACTGAGAAAGCCAGGGATGCACTTGGCTTCATGCATAGCTAAATCCGGGGGCTCAACAAGGCCTAAAAATCTACCTCTATACATCTGTCCCCATCCCTATCCCCGTAATTTGTTTCCATCTGTTGATTTCATTCTTAGGCACACTCTCCCCACATAGTGAGAGTAATGGCAGCCAGCAGATCCAGAAAAAGGCCCAGGGCTGACACTGATAGGCTCTGCTTCACCGCTGGCAGGAAGGCCAGAAAGGTGAATGGGGAAAGATGGTGGCATTCCTTGTATGCCATGCTGTGGGAGTTTCAACTTTTTCCTAGAGGTGCTGAGGAGCTGGTGAAGTTCTTTAAAGCAGGCATATTATGATTAGATGAGCATTTTAGGGACATTACTCTGGCAGTGTTGCAAAAGATGAACCAGGGAAAGGTGAGATGGCAAACAGATTAGTTAGAGGCTAGTGCAATGGTACAAGCAACCTCATTCAGGCAGTGGTGGTGGATTGGAGAGAAGGGGTTAGTTCAAGGTCAAGATAACTTCTTCTGTGAAGACTTCCCCAAGGAGTTCATGGCATATTCAAATGGAGCTGCATGGTTGCCATTCAGAATTAGAGAGCACAGGAGACAGGGATGGGCTGGAGGGACAGACTGGGCCAAACTTCATAGATGAAGTTGTAGATATAAATGAGATGGTGTGGGCAGTTTGGGTGCAGCAAGAATAAGTACAGTCCTGTGGGGTGCCCCCTACTTATAGCATGGTAAGCAAAGGTAGAGATGCTATTGAAGGGTTTGAGAGAGAAAACTGAAGAGGAAAAAGAGAACCAAGAGAGAGTGGGGTCCTGGATGCTAAAGAAAGAAATCATTCAAGAGGGAGGGAGTAATCATCAGATGATCACCAAAAAGTGCTTGTTTGATTTGACTTTTGGGAAATTATTGGTGGCCATGGTGAGGGCAAGTTTGTGTTGGAATGGTGGGGGCAGAAGTCTGACTCAAATTGATGTAAAGCAAGTAGGAGATGAGGAAGTGGAGACAGTGAATGTCAACAGCTCTTTCAAGAAACTTGATTGTGAACAGTAGGAGTGAGATAGGGAAGTGGTTTGAGGTTGTCAAGTTGAAAGAAGTTCCCCAAACACACAGGAGACTTAAGCATGTTTTTATATACTGAAAAGAGAGGGCCTGTGGAGAAAAAACTAGACAGTCAAGAGAGAGGGGTCACTGTAGGGTGAGGTCACTGAGAAAAATGGGAAAGAATTTGTCCCAAGAGAGAGAAATTAGCCTTGGGTCCAAGGAGGATGATCTCCTCTTTGATGATAGTATATGGTTGTTACAGAAGTGGAAGATGCTGTTGCTGATGGGAGCAGAGAGGTGCAAAGAGTTCTCATCTCTCTTATCTATAAAATTGGAGCAGTGCCTCATAAAGGCTAGGAAGGCAGCCTGGGGGCAAAGTTGTCTTAGGTCCGAGGCAGTAGACTGATGGGGCACACTTATACGACCCCTGCTTAAGGCCCAGATAGGTTTCTGCAGGTGGGTCAGAGCTGAGCCTGCAGGTCATGGAAGACCAGAGCTGTCAAAAGGCCTGGGGGCCCCAGGATTAGGGCCAGACTACCAGAGGAGCCACTTACCAATGAGACCCTGTCTCTCGTTCCCTTAGAGCTTGTATGGGCCTCTCATTGCCTATAGGAACAAACTCAGACAGAAGGCATGGGGTGAGACCCCACCACTTCCTGCCCCAACACCCCCACCCCTCCACACCCCACACCCTGTCATCTTCCTCTCCTGCTTTATCACCTTCTCCTTCATACCAAGCCCCTGAGGCTCCATCCAGCCCAGGTGAAGATGTTGCCATTCCCTAAGGTGTCATTTTTTCCGTGCCTTGTGCCTCTATCTGAATTGCTTTTCTCCTTCTCTTCTCCCTTCTATGCTTGGCAAATTCCTCCTCTTCAAGACCCAGTTTCAATGTAACATCATCCATCCAGTGCACAAACATCTATTGAGGGTTTAACTTGCTTTCTTCCTGGTTTGCCCACCATGACCTCACTGCTCTCAGAGCCTTTCGTGCACCTCTGTTTCAAGGGACCCTTGGGACAATTTGTTTGGACTCATGGGTTTCCGAGTCAGGCGCAGTTGGATTTGAATCCCAGCTTGTGTGACCTTTGGTATCCTCTTGGGTCTCAGTTTCTTCATATGTAAAAGGGGGGATACTAAAAATACCCCATAAGGTACTTGAGAATTTGCAATGATGGAGCATTCATAAAGGCACTTAGTGCAGCACTGAGGGCCTGGAACTGCCTGTTGCAGGGGGGACTCTTTTGGTTGTAAATGACAGGACCTAATTCAAAAAACCTCCTTTTATAATTGATTTGTTGAATCAGGATCCAAAGTCCACACATTGCATTTGGTCAATATGTTTCATAAGGCTCTTGATACATGTGTCCCATCTTTTCTTTTAAGGCCCTTTGTTGAAGCCAGGCCACTTGTTGTATAATGTTTTTTGCCCTCTAGGGTTAGATACAGTAATTGCTTTCTCATGGTGTTGTTGAGTCTGTTCTTCTCTCCCCCCTTACTTCCTATAAACTAGTAGTTACATATAGAAGCTTGATTAGATTCAAGATCAATTTTATTTTTTTTTTTGGCAAAAATGCTTCAAAGGTGCTGCTGTATACCTCCTATTCCCTCATTCCAGGAAGCAGACCCCAGAATAAGAATGAGGGCCTTTAATCTTGTATGGTGTAATGTAATGCCTGGATAAATCCTAGGATATATTAAGCAGATAATCAAAAAGTATTGGCCAAGTCCCTTGCAGGATGGAATTAAAAATATGGAATTACTAAACTTTACCACCAGGGAAACCTCTAATACTGTGTCAAACATTAGGGACACCCAAATTAATAGGCCAAGCCCTTGATCTTGAGGTTTGCTCTTGTAAAGTTTATGCATGTAGTTGAGAAGCTTAGCCTACCTGTAGTCACTTCCAGAGGACCTCTTTTGTTGCTCAGATGTCGCCTCTCTCTCTAAGCCTAACTCTGTAAGTGCAATCATTGCCCTCCCCCTTAGGTGATCCATGACATTCAGGGGTGAAAGTCTTCTTGGCGGCATGGGATGTGACTCCCAGGGATGAACCTGGCCCTGGCACTGTGGGATCAACAATGCCATCCTGACCAAAAGGGGGCAAGAATATAACAAATAAGGTATCAGTGAGTGGCTGATAGTTCAAATAGAGTTGAGAGGCTACTCTGGAAGTCACTCTTACACAATCTTTGGTTAGATATTGCTACCTACCATAACTTGCCAAATCCCAACTAAAACCATTTCTGCCAATCCTAAAGAACACCTAGCATGTTATAAAAGATTCTACAAAGGTTCCATGCACTAGGGTAGCTTTCTAGAAACCTACAACCTCCAGATGGGTCTCTGGACCAGATGAGCCCTGAAATCTACAGGAGCCAGCCTCTCCAGAACATCAACTAGTTCCATCTCCTTATCCCTTATTATCAATAGCGCCTTCCAACAGGAAAAAGTTAGAATGGGCATAGCCCAAATACCCCTAAAGAATGGGAAAAAGATCAAAGGTGATGGTGGAGTTATACAGAAAAGGTAGGATTTAACAAATGAGTATGACTGTGGATATATTTTATGGATATTTCTTTTAGTCTCCAGTATCTTAGAAAAGCTAGAAGTAAAAACCTAAAATTGTGGAATTGTAACCCATACCAAACTTTGAGAAATCTGTTCTACAACTAATTGTTCCAATGTGCTTTGAGATTTTTACTTTTTGTATATATGTACACAAAAAGAAAAAAAAATATTATTGAAAAATGAAG
Organism: Tamandua tetradactyla; assembly: GCF_023851605.1. Lineage (NCBI taxonomy): Eukaryota > Metazoa > Chordata > Mammalia > Pilosa > Myrmecophagidae > Tamandua > Tamandua tetradactyla. The sequence continues at coordinate 24,718,797 of NC_135349.1, forward strand.
AATGTATATTGTTAATGATTTAATTGGGTGAATTCTTTAATATTTCAGTTACTTGTGGACAGTTAGGAACTTTAGGATGTTGACATGTTTAGGATTTTGCAGATTCCTAAGCACAACATGCTACGGCATTCCATTTGTTCAAATCTTTGTGTAAAGTAGGGAGGCACATTTTGCAGTATTTTTTATACATCTTTCCTATTTTTTTTGTAAATTTAATCCTATGTTTTTAAGATTTTTACTGCCTTTTGAAATAAATTTTTCTTTCTTCACTATAAAGAAAATGCTGCAGGGTGCACCGGTGGTTCAGTGGTATAATGCTCACCTTCCATGCAGGAGACCTGGGTTCGATTCCCAGACCATGTACCCATTCTCCCCCCAAAAAAATGCTGCAATGAACAAATTAGTATACACATCTGGAAGCTATAGGGATAAAGTGTTTCTGAAAGATAAGACATCTAGAACTTTATTCACTTGGTAGAGTGGTTTAAATTTTTTAAATGCATTTACTAAATTAACCACAGATAGTTTGAATATTACACTTTTATCAACTGTGTATAAATGTGCATTTTTATCCAAGCCATAACCAAGATAAATTTTTGTTGTGGAAAATCTGATTTTTCATTGATTTAAAATATCCATGATCTCCAGGAAGGGTGATTATTTTGGCATATGTTTATTACACCCTTGTACAGATATAGCTGCCTTTGTAACTTGCCTTTTTATATTCCTTGCTCATATATATATTGGGTTTTTCACATTCACAATGTTGTGGTACCCTTACCACCTTCCATTACAAAAATTTTCTCATCTCCCCAAACAGAAACCCTACCCCCATTATGCATTAACGCCCCATTCCTTCTTCTCCCCACCCCTGGAAACCTGTATTCTAATTTCTGTCTCTGAGCTTGTGTATTCACCAGTATTTTCTTTGTAGTTACCATGGGGCTTAAATTTCATATCCTAAATCTATAACAATCTCATTGCTTTGATACCAACTTAACTTCAATAGTATACAAACACTACTGCCTATTTATACATTATGAGTCTGAAACCCCTTATTTATCATTACATTTTATGATCTAAAAGATCCCGCAGGAAGTAAAAAGTGGAGTTACAAACCAAAAATACAGTAGTACTGGCATTTATGTTCATTTATGCTATTTACCTTATCTGAGGTCTTTATTCAATCCATTGTCTACTGTTCTTTCCTTTCAACCTGCAGAACTCTCTTTAGCATCTCTTGTAGGGTCAGCCTAGTGGGGATGAACTCCCTCAGCTTTTGTTTGCCTGGGAATGTCATAATCTTTCCCTTTTTCTTTTGCATGAGCAGGCTCTAGGAATCGAACATCGGTCTCCGGCACGGCAGGTGAGAACTCTGCCTGCTGAGTCACTGTGGCCCACCTTCTTTCCCTCATTTTGGAAAGATAGTTTTGCCAGACATAGAATCCTTTGTTGGCATTTTTTTTGGCTTTCAGCACTTTAAAAATATGTCTTCCCACTGCCTTCTTGCCTTCACGGTTTCCAATGAAAATCTGGCACTTAATCTTACTGAGGCTTCCTTGTACGTGACATGTGGCTTCTTTGCAGCTTTCAGAATTATCTTTTCATAGTTGGCATTCCACAGTTTGATTATAACATGTCGTGGTGTGGATCTGTTTTGGTTTACCAATGCTGCCAGAGTATAGTACACCAGAAATGGGTTGGCTTTTATAAAAGGAGTTTATTAATTTACAAGTTTACAGCACTAAGGCCATAAAAATGTCTAAACTAAGGCATCCATAAAAAGATACCTTCACTCAAGAAAGGCCAGTCTGGGAAGGCACCTGGCTGATGTCTGCTGTCCTTTGGTTTCTGGTTTCAAACAGCTTCTCCATGGGTGTTTTCTTTTTGTAGCCCTAAAGATCACTGTCTGTGTTGGCTCTGAAGCTTTTTCCAAAATGGTTCCCTCTTAAAGAACTCCAGTAAGCAACCCACTTGAATGGACACAAACACATCTCCATGGAAACCACCTAATCAAAACGTCCCATCCACAATTGGGTGGGTCACATCTCCACGGAAGCTACTTAATCAAAAAAGTTCCCACTCAACAATACTGAATCAGAATTAAAGAACATGGCTTTTCTGGAGCAAACAACATTTGAAACCAGTACAGGGTCTATTTGGGTTTAAACTGTTTGGAGTCCCTTAAGTTTCTTGGCTGTGTTTATTCATGTCTTTTGTTAAATTTGGGAAGCTTTCATCCATTATTTCTTTGAATATTGTCTTTCCCTCTTTATCTTTTTTTTTTAAATTTTTTTATTAATCAAAAAAAAGAAAAGAAATTAACACAACATTTAGAAATCATTCCATTCTACAAATGCACTCAGTAATTCTTAGTATCATCACATAGATGTATGATCATCATTTTTTAGTACATTTGCATCGATTTAGGAAAAGAACTAGCAAAACAGCAGAAAAAAATATAGAATGTTAATATAGAGAAGAGAATTAAAATAATAATACTAATAATATATATATATATATAAAGGAAAAAGAAAAAAACAAAAACAAAAGATACAAACACACAAACAAACAAAAAAACCATATTTCAGGTGCAGCTTCATTCAGTGTTCCAACATAGTTACATTACACTTAGGTATTATTGTGCTGTCCATTTTTGAGTTTTTGTATCTAGTCCTGTTGCACAGTCTGTATCCCTTCAGCTCCAATTACACATTATCTTACCCTGTTTCTAACTCCTGCTGGTCTCTGTTACCAATGATATATTCCAAGCTGATTCTCAAATGTCGGTTCACATCAGTGGGACCTTACAGTATTTGTCCTTTAGTTTTGGGCTAGACTCACTCACCATAATGTTCTCTAGGTCCATCCATGTTATTACATGCTTCATAAGTTTAGTCTGTCTTAAAGCTGCATAATATTCCATCGTAGGTATATGCCACAGTTTGTTTAGCCACTCGTCTGTTGATGAACATTTTGGCTGTTTCCATCTCTTTGCAATTGTAGATAATGCTGCTATAAACACTGGTGTGCAAATGTCCGTCTGTGTCTTTGCCCTTAAGTCCCTTGAGTAGATACCTAGCAGTGGTATTGCTGGGTCGTAATCCATTCTGCCATTCTATGTCTTTTGATTGGGAAATTCAGTCCATTAACTTTTAGTATTATTACTGTTTGGATAATATTTTCCTCTACCATTTTGGCTTTTGTATTATATATATCATATCTGATTTTCCTTCTTTCTACACTTTACTCCATACCTCTCTCTTCTGTCTTTTCATATCTGACTCTAGTGCTCCCTTTAGTATTTCTTGCAGAGCTGGTCTCCTGGTCACAAATTCTCTCAGTGACTTTTTGTCTATAAATGTTTTAATTTCTCCTTCATTTTTGAAGGACAATTTTGCTGGATATAGAAGTCTTGGTTGGCAGTTTTTCTCTTTTAGTAATTTAAATATATCATCCCACTGTCTTCTAGCTTCCATGGTTTCTGCTGAGAAATCTACACATAGTCTTATCGGGTTTCCCTTGTATGTGACAGATTGTTTTTCTCTTGCTGCTTTCAAGATCCTCTCTTTCTCTTTGAGCTCTGACATTCTAACTAGTAAGTGTCTTGGGGAACGCCTATTTGGGTCTATTCTCTTTGGGGTGCGCTGCACTTCTTGGATCTGCAAATTTAGGTCTTTCATAAGAGTTGGGAAATTTTCAGTGATAATTTCTTCCATTAGTTTTTCTCCTCCTTTTCCCTTCTCTTCTCCTTCTGGGACACCCACAACACGTATATTTGTGCGCTTCATATTGTCATTCAGTTCCCTGATCCCCTGCTCAAGTTTTTCCATTCTTTTCCCTATAGTTTCTGTTTCTTTTTGGAATTCAGATGTTCCATCCTCCAGTTCACTAATTGCAGCTTCTGTCTCTTTAGATCTACCATTGTAGGTATCCATTGTTTTTTCCATTTTTTCTTCTTTGTCCTTCACTCCCATAAGTTCTGTGATTTGTTTTTTCAGATTTTCTATTTCTTCTTTTTGTTCAGCCCATGTCTTCTTCATGTCCTCCCTCAATTTATTGATTTGGTTTTTGAAGAATTTTTCCATTTCTGTTCGTATATTCAGCATTAGTTGTCTCAGCTCCTGTATCTCATTTGAACTATTGGTTTGTTCCTTTGACTGGGCCATATCTTCAATTTTCCGAGCGTCATCCATTATTTTCTGCTGGTGTCTGGGCATTTGATCAGATTTCCCTGGGTGTGGGACCCAGCTGGTTGAAAGCTTTTTCTGTGAAATCTCTGGGCTCTGTTTTTCTTTTCCTGCCCAGTAGGTGGCGCTCGTGGCGCTCGTCTGTCTGCACGGCAGTCGGCCCGGGAAACCGCGCGTGGAGGTGGGGGTTGCTGGCCGCCGCAGCCTGGGAGAGTGCCGGTCCCAATTGCCCAGCTGGCCGGAAACGCCAAGCCTGACGGGAGGGCCCCGCTATCCAACGTTCCCAGTCAGACTGGGGAGCCACGTGCGTGGAGGGGACCCCAGTCGCCAGCCGACCCGGCCGGGAAAACGCGCGCCCCTCGGGTAGCTCACCGCAGCAGATTCTCCCTGCCCGTTCAGCTGTTCCAGAATGGGGTACGCTGTCTTTTTGGTCTCTGTCGTGACTCCGGGAGCTGTTTCGTATTGTTTCTGTTTCTTTAGTTGCTTTTCTGGAGGAGGAACTAAGACCCGCGCGTCTTACTAAGCCGCCATCTTCCCCGGAAGTCTCTTTATCTTTCTTTACCTTCTGGGACTCCTACAATGTATATATTGCTATGCTTGATGATGTCTCACAGTTCCTCAGGCTCTTTTCACTTTTCTTCATTCTTTTTTCTTTCTGCTCCTCAGATTGAATTATTTCAATCATCTTATCTTCAGGTACACTGATTCTTTCTTCTGTCAGCTCCAATCTGCTACTGAGTCCCAGTAGGGAATTTTAAATTTCTGTTACTGTGGTATTCAGCTCTGTTTGGTTCCTTTTCATAATTTTCATCTCTCTATTGATATTCTCTTTGTGTTCATATATTTTTTCCTTGTTTACTTTAGTTCTTTGTGCTTTCTTTTAGCTCTTTGAGCAAATTTAGGACCAGTTTTTAAAATTCATTGTCTGGTATATCCCAGGTCTTGTCCTCCTCATTGGAGGTTTCTAATGCTTTAATCTTCTCCTTTGCCTGGGATATCACTTCTTGTTTCTTTGTATGTGTGTCATTATTTGTTGAAACCTGGACATTTTGGTGTTTTAAATGTGTTATCACTGGAATTTGGACTCTGAGGCATCTGTCCTTAGTTTGTATCCAGCCAGTGTTATGGCAGAGCTTTTCTTGAATGGCAGAAGCTAGGGAAAAAAAAGAAAGAAAGAAAGAAAAAGAGAAGAAGAAAAGGAAAACACCTTTCCCAGTCTTTGCAGAATGATCTTTGCAAATGCTCCCTCTGAGGGCTTATCCATACAATGTGTTTGGAGAACAGCTTGAGGCCAAAACATAGGAGCCTCCTTGATCCTTTCTGTGGCATGCATCTTGTCTTGGGCATATGTGGCCCTAGAATTTACATGGATACGAATGTCCCTTGTTACCTAGGAAACAGTTTCCTCACAGTCCCAGGCACTGCACTGTGTGTCCCACAGCAATGCCTTGCTGCAGTCAGTCACACAACCCGATGTTCTTGGGGTTCTGTAGGAGAGCTCTGCGAGCTGCTTCTAAATGTAGGGCACGTTCTAAGATGGCAAACCTATGACAAGTGTCTTGGTTCAGTCCCTCAGAACTCCCACTAGACAGATTGGACCAGACATACATGCTCCCAGTATGTGTACAAGGGTTACCCTGCTCCCTCCACAACCAAGAGGAGGGACTCATACTGGGATTGGGTTTGGCTCTGTGCTGAGCTGGTGAGGGGATAGGGTAGGGCCAATTAGGGTCCCTGAGATCCTATCACTTTTTTTTTTTGAAAGTTTTTTTTTTTTTTTTTAGCATGTGCAGGCTCTGAGAATTGAACCCAGGTCTCCCGCATGTTGGGTAAGAATTCTACCACTGAGCTACCCTTGCACTGCCTAAGATCCTACCACTTTTAAATTGCCCTTTTCTTGACTTGGTGCTCACCTTGGTATGGCAATCCTTTAACTGTTTTCTGGAGCATGGAGAAAGATGTTTGCCAGCTCTTGCTGGTTGTTTAAAGCTTCAGTGGGAGGAAGAGCTCTGAAGCTTCTTACTCTGGCATCTCAATTGGGGTAAGTGATGTTTTGTCACAATTGCCATATCATTGTATATGTCCATTTATGTATTTTCTAAACATTTGAGAGTAGGTTTTATATATCACGTTCCTTACACACCTAATACGTCTCTGTAGCTTCCCTAAGAACAAAGATATTCACTTATGTAATCATCTTAACAACAGTTACCAATTTCAAGAAATTTGGCATTGATAGAAAGTTTACTGTACATTCAATTTTTTTAAGTGTCGTTAGGTCTTTTTAAAATTTTTCTTTAAACATAACAAATAAACACAAGCATTCTTACTGTATGATCATTCCATTCTACATATATAATCAGTAATTCACAATATCATCACTGTCATGGTTAGGGACAGGTGTCAACTTGGCCAAGTTGTGGTACCTGTTCATCTGATTGGGCAAGCACTGGCCTGTCTGTTGCAATGAGGACATTTCATAGGATTAGGTCATTTCATAGGATTAGGTCATGATTACGTTAGCTACATCCACAGCTGATTCCATTTGTAATCAGCCAAAGGGGAGTGTCTTCTGCAATTAGTGATGCTAAATGCAATCATGGGAAGCCTTTTAAGGAGGACTCAGAGGAGACAGGTTGCATTCCTGCTTTGGCTGGTGAGCCTCTCCTGTGGAGTTCATCCAGGCCATCCATTGGAGTCATCGGCTTCGCAGCCTGCCCTGTGGATTTTGGACTCTGCGTTCCTACGGTCACGTGAGACACTTTCATAAATTTTATATTTGCAAGTGTTCCCTGTTGATTCTGTTTCTCTAGAGAACCCTAACTAATACATCTTGGTACCAGGAGTGGTTCTTAAGGAACAGAATCTTAAAAATGGGTTTTTATGAATGGTTTTCTACTCTGACTGGGCTCAGAGACACTAAGGACTCTGATTCCCATAATCAGAATGACACTCCCAATCCATGGACTGAGTTGGCAAAGGAGATAGTCAAAATATCATCATTCGATTCTCCTAATGCTTCGCTTGTACGAAGCCAGACTCTGGGGGATAATGTTTTTGACACCTTTACAGAGTTTTGTAGAAATAAGAGTTATAGAGATGTTGGTTGGTTGTTGTTAGATACACTGTCTACGTTAAAGAGTGAAAGGGATGGGCTTAAGGCTTCAAACAAGAAGCTTAAGTGCCGTCTGAAAGATGTAGAGGTTTCTATGAGTATCCTGAAGGAAAAATTTATTTCCTGTAGCCGTAGACTTGAGATCTCTGAAAATCAGACTCAGAATCTTATTGTTAGAGTAGCAACTTTACAACGTAAACTGAAATCTCAGTCTTGCATGGTGTCTGCCGTTAAAGTGAGGGCATTGATTGGAAAGGAGTGGGACCCTGAAAAATGGGATGGTGACATATGGATTGATAATGATGTTGGGGGTGAGGTTGAAACCCTAGACCATGCTGAGCCTTCTTTAGATAACCCTGTAATAGTCTGCCCTGAGGACATAGCCGCCCCACCTCCAGCCTGCCTTGAGGAATTGGCCACCCAACCTCCTCCTGAAGGGATTAGCCCTAGAGTTATTAATCCTGTTTCACCAGATGAAACTGCAAATGAAGCCCTGAAGCAAATGGCTTGGAAGATATTTCTAATTCTTTTCATGACCCACCCCCACCACCCCTCATTTCTTCTAGACCTATAACTAGACTAAAGTCCCAACAGGCCCCTAAAGGTGAGGTACAAAGTATCACACATGAGGAGGTACGTTATACTCCAAAAGAACTGTGTGAGTTTTCCAATTTATATAGACAGAAATCAGGGGAATATGTGTGGCAATGGATTTTAAGAGTGTGGGATAATGGTGGGAGGAATATAAGGCTGGATCAGGCTGAATTTATTGATATGGGCCCACTAAGCAGAGATTCTGCATTCAGTGTTATAGCTAGAGCAGTTAGAAAAGGTGTTAACAGCTTGTTTGGGTGGTTGGTTGAAACATGGATCAAAAGGTGGCCAACATTACCTGAGGTTGAAATGCCAGAACTGCCCTGGTATAATGTAGATGAGGGGATCCAGAGGCTTAGAGAGATTGGGATGTTAGAGTGGATTTATCATGCAAAGCCTGCTCTTACACCCCAGGAATGTCCAGAAGATGCACCTTTTACCAGAACAGTGAGAAATAAGTTTGTGAGACTAGCACCATCATCCCTCAAGAGCTCTGTGGTTGCACTTCTCTGTAGGTCAGATATTACTGTAGGAACTGCTGTCACTGAGCTGGAATCCTTAAACACAATGGGGATGACAGGATCCCGAGTTGGCAGAAGCCAGGTGGCAGCACTTAATCACCAAAGACAGGGTGGACGCGGGTATTATAATAGACAACAAACTCAAAGGAGGCATCAAAATTATATGACACGCAGAGATTTGTGGCATTGGCTAGTAAATCATGGGGTGCCTAGAAATACAATAGAAGGGCAGTCTACTAAATTCTTGTTGGAGCTGTATAAACAAAAGAGTTCTAGGTCAAGGGAACAGAAGTCTAACCTGAATTACAAAAACACAGAGTCACGCCCCCTTAATCAATTTCCAGACTTGAAACAGTTTACAGACCCTGAGCCCCTTGAATGAAGGGGAGGCCAGGTCCCTATGGGGAAGAAACCTGTTACACTGCCACAAATTTATACTGTTGGCCTTCCTCTAAGTCCTCCCCAAGGAGACCGACGGCCTTTTACCAGGGTAACTGTGCATTGGGGAAAAGGAAATGATCAGATATTTCGGGGATTATTAGACACTGGTTCAGAAGTGACATTAATTCCAGGGGACCCAAAACGTCACTCTGGACCACCAGTCAGAGTGGGGGCTTATGGAGGCCAGGTGATCAATGGAGTTTTAGCTCAGGTCTGTCTCACAGTGGGTCCAGTGGGCCCCCGGACCCATCCTGTAGTTATTTCCCCAGTTCCGGAATGTATAATTGGCATAGACATACTGAGCAACTGGCAGAATCCCCACGTTGGTTCTCTAACTCGTGCAGTGAGGGCTATTATGGTGGGAAAGGCCAAGTGGAAGCCACTAGAACTGCCCCTACCAAGCAAAATAGTAAATCAAAAGCAATACCGTATTCCTGGAGGGATTGCAGAGATTACTGCCACTCTTAAGGACTTGAAAGATGCAGGGGTGGTGATTCCCACCACATCCCCATTCAACTCTCCTATTTGGCCTGTGCAGAAAACAGATGGGTCTTGGAGAATGACAGTGGATTATCGTAAACTCAACCAGGTGGTAACTCCAATTGCAGCTGCTTTTCCAGATGTAGTATCATTGCTTGAGCAAATCAATACATCCCCTGGTACCTGGTATGCAGCTATTGATCTGGCAAATGCTTTTTTCTCAATAGCTATTAGTAAGGACCACCAGAAACAGTTTGCTTTCAGTTGGCAAGGTCAGCAATATACTTTCACTGTCCTACCTCAGGGGTATATCAACTCTCCAGCCCTATGTCATAATCTTGTTCGCAGAGACCTTGATCGTTTCTGCCTCCCACAAGACATCACACTGGTCCATTATATTGATGATATCATGTTGATTTGACCTAGTGAGCAAGAAGTAGCAACTACTCTAGATTTACTGGTAAGGCATTTGCGTGTCAGAGGATGGGAGATAAATCCAACAAAAATACAGGGGCCTTCCACCTCAGTAAAATTTCTAGGTGTCCAGTGGTGTGGGGCATGTCGAGATATCCCTTCTAAGGTGAAGGATAAATTGCTGCATCTGGCCCCTCCCACAACCAAAAAAGAGGCACAATGCCTAGTTGGTCTTTTTGGATTTTGGCGACAACATATTCCTCATTTGGGTGTGCTACTCCGGCCCATTTATCGAGTGACCAGAAAAGCTGCTAATTTTGAGTGGGGACCTGAACAAGAGGAGGCTCTGCGACAGGTCCAGGCTGCTGTGCAAGCTGCTCTGCCACTTGGGCCATATGATCCAGCAGATCCAATGGTGCTGAAAGTGTCAGTGGCAAATAGAGATGCTGTCTGGAGCCTTTGGCAGGCCCCAGTAGGAGGATCACAACGCAGACCCTTAGGATTTTGGAGCAAAGCCTTACCATCTGCTGCAGATAACTACTCTCCTTTTGAGAAACAGCTTTTGGCCTGCTACTGGGCCTTAGTAGAGACTGAACGCTTAACCATGGGCCACCAAGTTACCATGAGACCTGAGTTGCCTATCATGAGTTGGGTGTTGTCTGACCCACCAAGCCATAAAGTTGGGCGTGCACAGCAGCACTCTATTGTGAAGTGGAAATGGTATATACGAGATAGAGCCAGAGCAGGTCCTGAAGGCACAAGTAAGTTACATGAAGAAGTGGCACAGATGCCCATGGTTTCCACTCCTGCTGCCACATTACCTTCTCTTTCCCAGACCAGAGCTATGGCCTCTTGGGGAGTTCCTTACAGTGAATTGACTGAGGAAGAGAAAACTCGGGCCTGGTTTACAGATGGTTCAGCACGATATGCAGGTACCACCCGAAAGTGGACAGCTGCAGCATTACAACCCCTTTCTGGGGTGTCCTTGAAGGATAGCAGTGAGGGGAAATCCTCCCAGTGGGCAGAACTTCGAGCAGTGGACCTGGTTGTTCATTTTGCTTGGAAGGAAAACTGGCCAGAGGTGCGTTTGTATACTGACTCATGGGCTGTTGCTAATGGTTTGGCTGGATGGTCAGGGACTTGGAGAGACCATAATTGGAAAATTGGTGACAAAGAGGAAGATTTTACTTCTTCTGGGGAAGAAGTATGTGGATAGACCTTTCTGAGTGGGCTAAAAACATGAGGATATTTGTGTCCCATGTGAATGCACACCAGAGGGTGACTTCAGCAGAGGAAGATTTTAATAATCAAGTGGATAAGATGACCCGTTCTATGGATACCAGTCAGCCTCTTTCCCCAGCAACTCCTGTTATTGCCCAATGGGCTCATGAACAAAGTGGTCATGGTGGTAGGGATGGAGGTTATGCATGGGCTCAGCAACATGGACTTCCACTCACCAAGGCTGACCTGGCTACAGCCACTGCTGAGTGCCTAATCTGCCAGCAGCAGAGACCCACATTCAGCCCCCGATATGGCACCATTCCCCGAGGTGACCAGCCAGCTACATGGTGGCAGGTTGATTACATTGGACCACTCCCTTCATGGAAGGGGCAGTGATTTGTTCTAACAGGAATAGACACATACTCTGGATATGGATTTGCTTTCCCTGCATGCAATGCTTCTGCCAAAACTACTATCTGTGGGCTTACAGAATGCCTTATCCATCGTCATGGTATTCCCCATAGCATTGCTTCGGATCAAGGAACACACTTCACAGCAAATGAAGTGCGGGAATGGGCACATGCTCATGGAATTCTCTGGTCTTACCATGTTCCCCATCATCCAGAAGCAGCTGGATTGATAGAACGGTGGAATGGCCTTTTGAAAACTCAATTACGGTGCCAACTAGGTGGCAAAAACTTGAAAGGCTGGGGTAATGTTCTCCAGGAAGCTGTGTATGCTCTGAATCAGCGTCCGCTGTATGGTGCTGTTTCTCCCATAGCCAGGATCCATGGGTCCAGGAACCAAGGGGTGGAAATGGGTGTGGTGCCACTCACTATTACTCCTAGTGATCCACTAGGAAAATTTTTGCTTCCTGTCCCTGCTACCCTGAGTTCTGCTGGTCTACAGGTTTTAGTTCCAAAACGGGGTGTGCTTTCTCCAGGAGAAACAACAGTGATACCACTGAACTGGAAGTTAAGATTGCCACCTGGCCACTTTGGGCTACTTATGCCTCTGGATCAACACACCAAGAAGGGGATTACATTATTGTCTGGGGTAATTGACCCTGACTATCAGAAGGAAGTAGGACTGCAACTACATAATGGAGGTAAAGAAGAGTTTTCTTGGAATATAGGAGATCCCCTGGGGCGTCTATTAGTACTACCATGCCCTGTGATTAAAATCAATGGAAAACTGCAACAACCCAATCCAGGCAGGACTACTAATGGCTCTGAAACTTCAGGAATGAAGGTTTGGGTCACCCCACCAGGCAAAGAACCACGGCCAGCTGAAGTGCTTGCTGAGGGGAAAGGGAACATGGAATGGGTAGTGGAAGAAGGTAGTGATAAATATGAACTTCGACCACGTGATCAGTTACAGAAACGAGGACTGTAATGCTGTTTTGTTTGTGTTATACTATTTAAGTTGTAAGATATCAAGTTTAAGAACGAATGTTGCCCAAGGATTTGCACCCTATTCTGGAGAGATTTAATGTGTTTCCAGTTATATGCAGGACAGTTGAGTATTGTCAGGTAAAAGAAAAAATGTGTGCTTATTTGTTTTCATTTGGAAATTAAGTATGGTCTAAGGTGATATATATATATAGGTGCCAAGTTGACAAGGGGTGGACTGTCATGGTTAGGGACAGGTGTCAACTTGGCCAAGTTGTGGTACCTGTTCATCTGATTGGGCAAGCGCTGGCCTGTCTGTTGCAATGAGGACATTTCATAGGATTAGGTCATTTCATAGGATTAGGTCATGATCACGTTAGCTACATCCACAGCTGATTCCATTTGTAATCAGTCAAAGGGGAGTGTCTTCTGCAATTAGTGATGCTAAATGCAATCATGGGAAGCCTTTTAAGGAGGACTCAGAGAAGACAGGTTGCATTCTTGCTTTGGCTGGTGAGCCTCTCCTGTGGAGTTCATCCAGGCCATCCATTGGAGTCATCGGCTTCGCAGCCTGCCCTGTGGATTTTGGACTCTGCGTTCCTACGGTCACGTGAGACACTTTCATAAATTTTATATTTGCAAGTGTTCCCTGTTGATTCTGTTTCTCTAGAGAACCCTAACTAATACAATCACATAGTTGTATATTCATCATCATGATTATTCCTTAGAACATTTGTATCAATTCAAAAAAAGAAATAAAAAGAAAATGGAAAAAAATGTGTACATACCATACCCCTTACCCCTCCCTTTCATTGATCACTAGCATTCAATCTACTAAAATTATTTTAACATTTGTTCCCCCTATTATTTAATTTTAATCCATATGTTTTACTCATCTGTCGAAAAGGTACATATGCCCCAATATTGTCCTTTTGGGCATTTTCTCCTCCATTATTAGATCCCATTCAGGATCATGTGTTGCATTTAATTGTCTTTGTCTCTTTAGTCACTCGTTTTATTTTATTTTTTTAATACAGTTTTATTGAAATATATCTTCACATACTATATAATCATATAAAGTGTACAATGGTTCACAATATCATCATATAGTTGTGCATTCATCATCACAATTGATTTTTGAACATTTTCATTACTCAAAATTATAAAAAATAAAAATTAATATAAGAGTAACAAAGAACATCCTAAACATTCTGTACACCCAATCACACCTATTATTCAATTATTCATTTTTTCTTTTCTTTCTTGCTCAACTTTCTATACACTGTAAAAAGGATCGTCTGTCATAAGGTCTTCATAATCACACAGTCATGCAGTTTTTGGTTTCCACTCATCATTATAAACTTTGGTAATTTCTCTGTAATTTAAATTTAGGATATGTATATTTTCTTGGTACATGACTGAAATAAAAGAACCTCACCTAGCAATGCTATAAGACATGAAGTTTTATAAAGTCATGAGGTGCTGGTTTGAAGTTGTCATGTACCCCATTCAAGTTGGCTTTAATCCTTTTCTAACAGTGTCTTTTGTGAGAAAATAAAAGACAAATGTTGAGAGAGAGCTTAGAGAGAAATGCCCTGGAGAGGCCAAGGACCCACAGATTTTCAGAGAGAATGCCACTGATACCAGGAGTTAAAAAGAACAAATCCCAGGACAGAAGCACCAGCAGGCACAATCCATGTACCTTCCCCCGTGACAGAGGAACATTGGATGCCAGTAAGCCTATCTTCAGAGAAGGTATCTTTCTCTAGACTCCATATTTGGATACTTTTAAGGCCTTAGACATGTAAATTTGTAAACTCAGAAATCTCCCTGTTAAAAGCCAACCCATTTCTGCTATATTGCATTTTGGCTGCTTTAGCACCCTGAAACAAAGAGGTTAACTCTTTACATGGACCAATATCTTTTAAAGGTCTACATGCTAAGAATTTGATTTGAAAATCCTACCATTCTGTGAAGTGTTAAGAAGCTTCAATAATTCATGTTTCTTTGTTTAATTTGATATGACTTTTAAAAAAAACATTTCTTTTATCCTGATTTCTAGATTAACACCAAGGTTTGAAAATGAATCCGAATTTTGTAACAGCCCATAAATTTAATCAGGTAGGATGCTAAAATTTCCTATAAAAATTCTTCAACGTCACCTGCAGTTGTAGTTTTATTTTTCGTTCTGTTTAATGTATATATAAGAAAGTATGCTTTCTCCATTTTCCAAGTATTTGATTATTTTTCATTTAATGCTTTTTAGATATATTATTTTGCATTTAAATAACATGCATTCCTTTAATGTATATTAAGGTTTTCTTTCTAGAATTATTTTTTACCATTTTCTTCGATTATTTTTGTAAGGGTAAGGTAAAGTTCAACCTCTGTTTTAGAAGTAAAATGCTAACTTCTCACTAGTTTATCACCGTTCAATAATTTATTCAAATATTAAAATGTGCATTCTTTTCATGTACATTTTGAATTCATATGAAAATTCAACTTTTCCTATGTCCTGTCCATAAAATCACTATATTATGACTTACTTTTGCTCAAAAATCAAAGTTGTCTAAAATTTATATTTGTCACAATTCCTTCATTGTTTGCAATTAGTGATGTCTTTAGTAGCCATTTCTTTTTTTATTAATATATATTTTTACTAATCTCTCATCTTTTGTATGCACTGTGCTTGTCTGTTATTAATGCATTATTTGTTTTTATTTAAAAGCATGAAGTAAAATGGCAAAATTTTACTTTGGTTGATCTGAGTGATGATTCAACACATTTTTGTATACCCTGTAGTTGGTTATAATTCAAAAATTATTCAGAATTTCAAAAGAGGTGATGAAACCTCCCTTTCTAGCTTTTAATTTTTTTTTTTTTTACTGTTAGCACATATACAATCTAGGATATCCCATTAATCACATACAGATATCCATTTCATTGTTGTTAATTACATTCACAATGCTTTGGTACCATAATCATCAACCACTACCAAAATATTTCCCAGCTTTCAAATAAGAACCTCATATGTTTTAAGTCTTAATTTCCCATTCTCTACAGCCATCAAAACCATGGTAAACTACAGTACAGATTCTGAATATGAGTTTTCTTATGTTAAATATTTTAAATCACTAAGATTGTACAATATTTGTCCTTTTGTTTTTGGCTTATTTCACTCAATGTCTTCAAGGTTCATCCAATTTCTCACATGTATCAGGACTTCATTCCTTTTTATGGCAGAACAGTATTGCATTGTGGTATTCTATAATACCACATTTTACTTACCTATCCATCAGTTGGTTCCAAGCTGTTACGCACCCCCAAGAGAAGGCCACGTTCTTTTAATCCATTCCTGTGGGTGTAGCCCTATTGTGGGTGGGATTTTGACTAGATTATTTCAATTGAGGTGTGATGCACTCAATTCAAGGTGGGTCTTAATCCTTTACTGGAGTCCTTTATGGGGATAAAAGAGAAGGAAAAAAAAACATTTGGAGAGAGTTTACAGAGGGAGCATGTCCCCAGAGATGCCGAGCAGAACAACAGATGCTCAGAGAGAAACCCACTGGATTCAGAAGCAGAAAGCTGTAAAGCCCAGGAGTGAAGGACCAGCAGATGTCGGCCACATGCCTTCCCATGTGACAGAGGTGTCCCAGATGCTGGCCTTTCTTCAGAGTCCAGGTATCATATTTTAATGCCTTAATTGGGGGCATTTTCATGGCCTACAACTATACTTTCAATAAATCCTCATTGTAAAGCCTAGTTTTTATATATTGCATCCTTTTATTTTTTAATTGTGGTCACATACATACAACATAAACATTCCCATTTCCACCAGTCCCAAGCATACCACTAGAAGGATTAGTCACATTCATGATGTTAAGCTACCCTCACCACCATCCATTAGCAGCAATTTCCCATCACCTGTATACCCATTAACAGAAACCCTATATCCATTATGCACTCACTCCCCGTTCCCCTTCACCCCTCGTCAGTAACCAGTACTCCAATTTCTGTCTCTACGTATTGCATATTCTAGCTATTTAATATAAGTATAATCATACAATATCTGTCTCTTTGTGCTTGACTTATTTCACTCATCATAATGTCTTCAGGGTTCATCCATGCAATCACATGTATTGGAACCTCATTTCTTTTTTAGGGCTGAATAATATTCCATTGTATGGATATACCACATTTTGTCTGTCCATCCATCCATCGGCTAGTGGACATTTGGGTAGCTTCTACCTCTTGGCTATTGTGAACAATGTGGCTGTGAATATTGGTTTACAAATACGTCTGAGTCTCTGTTTTCAATTATTTTGTGCTAGAAATGGGATTGCCAGGTCATACAGTAATTCTGTTTAACTTTTGAGGAACCACTAAGCAGTTTTTTCACAGGGTCTGCACCATTTTCCATTCCCACCAACGATGTACTGAGGTTCCTATTTTTCTGCATCCTTGTCAGCACTTGCTGCTTTCCGTTTTGTTAATACTAGCCATTCTAGTGGGTGAAGTTGCGTCTCATTGTGGTTTTGATTTGCATTTAGCCTGAGAACATTTTAAGGGCAGGAACCTGACTCCTTCAGCTCTCGTAGGCCCTTGCACAAAGTAGGGGCTCCATAACTTCAAATTACTTCATTTGTTCCCCACCATAACCCTGTGAAGCAGGCAAGGCAAAGGTGCTCCCAGGTGAAGAATCAAACCCAGAGAGGTTAAGTGTCTCCGGGAGTCTGAACAAGAACTCCGTGGGTTCTCGTGAGTTCACGTCCGACCGTGACTTTCCCTTCTTCCCGTGCGTTGGGGGGGAGCATGGGGGCTGGTGCAAAGGCCTGAGGCGCGGCCTGCAGGGAGCGTGCACGAATGCCAGGGTAAAGGATGGAGAGGAGGCTGCGAGGGGACTGAAGGTGGGAAGGAGAACAGGATATTTTCGCATTTTTGACATTAAGACACACACGCGCGCGCGCGACTCCCGGGGCCCGGCCGGCAGCAGCATCTGCTTTGGTCTGGAATTGGCAGCGAAAGGCGAGGAGCTTCTCCCATAGGGAGGAAAGGGAGGGTGCGGGCTCTGTCGGGGCCGGGCTGGCGGGCGGGGCCCTGGGGAGGGAGCCGGCGAGACCCCGCAGGAGCCCCGCCCCCAAGGGGCGCGGCCACCCGAGGAGGCGGGCGGACGGCCTTGGCTCATTCATTGTCTTGACAAGAGCATCCTCAGCGGGCGAGTCTCCAGGGCCGCCAGCTCCGTCCTCCTTCTCCTCCTCCACCTTCTCCTCCTTCTCCTCCTCTTCCTCCTCCTCCTGCTCCTCTTTCTCCTCCATTTGGGGGGTCGCTGTCATCTCTCAGCGGCAGGTAAGGCTGAGGCCCCTGGGCGGAGCCGAGTGGGGTGCGGGGGAGCTGGCCCGGGAGACCCGGCATCCTGCCTTGGGCCACCTGTGGGGCCCGCCGGCCTGGCTGAGCCGGGCGCTGAGATGAGCAGAGGGAGCCCGGCCCTCGTGCCAGCCGTGAGGGGACCGTCCCTGAACAGGGTGGGGTGCGAACACGTGACTGTCCATCTGTCTGTCCGAGGGTGCGTTGAAAAACTGAGAGTGAAGGCCCGGCACAGCCAAGATGGAGATGGGGAAGCTGGGAGGGGCGTCAGTATTAGCCAGAGGGGTGCGGGACTCATGTCAGGCACTGACTGTCCCCAAAATGGGAGTCTTGGGGTGGGCAGGGTGGGGTGAGCACAGCAGCTGCCCTGAGCTTGGAGACAGGAAGGGGTTGAGAGCAAAACAAGAAAAGATCAAGTTCCCCATTCTGTGGTTTCCGGGCCTGGTACCTGCGGTGGGGGAGGAGGCGGGGTGGGGTGATGGCTTCCTGTCCCCCAGCCTCTTGATTTGGGGCTCCCCTATCCCTAAGACCCAGGCCTCTCACCTGGGACTGGCTCCCACCCCCACACTGCTCCTTTCACAGGGCTCCTCACTCCGCTTTCTAGGCAGGCAGACCTGGGGCCCTCTCAGGGGTCACAGGGTGGGCAAGCAGGCAGGAGCCCCCAGTGGGACAAGGACAGGCCTGAAGTTACAGCTGGGGTTGTGGGGCAGAGTCTCTGGGGAGGCCCCTTTGCTGGGAAGGAAAGTTGGGCACCAGGATGGGCCTCTGGAGCTTGGGAGAGCTAGAAGCACTCCCCTTGGCTTCTCTTGCTCTCCACCCAGCCCCAGTTGGGGAAAGCCATCCTAGCTGGACCTGAGATGTCAGCTGCTCCCTCCTGTGTAGAGAGCTCTGATGGGCTGGATATGGCACTTCAGAGCACCTGCTTTTCCCGAGCGGAGGCGAGAGGCAGAGTGTGGGGGAGGAGGCGATACTGGGACAGCAGCCATCCGCCTGGTTTTGGTGCCCAGAGACCTCCTGGGGAAGCCATCCTGCCTCATTCCCTCCTGGGCAGGCCCTCGTGCCTCTTCCTCCTGCATGTCCAGCCCTGTGCCAGGAGGCGAGGGAGGGCCAGCGTCTGCCTACAGGGAGCTCCCCGCGTGGGCTCGAGGGATGTGAGGGCTGCTCACTGGAACAGTGTGAGAACCCGGCCTCCACACTGCCTGGGCTGACAGCCCCCGAATCTGAATGAGAAAGAAAGGGCTCTGCATCCATCCACCCATCAGTCAACAGTGTGCGCTAGTGCCTTAGTGCCTTAGTGCCTACCCCCTCCAGGCTCTGCAGCGCAGGCTGAGGGCACAGAAACGGGGGTGGGTGGGTTAGAGTGGCCTGGAGTGGACAGAGCTGGTGGGCCTTCCGGGCTAGACAGGAGTGAGCAGGGGTTGAGGAGGGTGAGCAGTGGGGGAGTGGGATGTCTGTTAGGGAGGAGAGTTAGGGGCCCGGAGCCCTGGGAGATGATGCTGGGGAAGTGAGCCGAGGCCTTCAGGGCCAGACTGAGGGGTGTCGTGGGGAGGTGGGGCCGTTGTGATGTCAGAGTTGGCCTAAAGGGATAAAAGGCCCCAATCCGTATGTCCCCAGGATGAGCCGGCAGGTGGTCCGCTCCAGCAAGTTCCGCCATGTGTTTGGACAGCCAGCCAAGGCCGACCAGTGTTATGAAGACGTGCGCGTCTCACAGACCACCTGGGACAGCGGCTTCTGCGCCGTCAACCCCAAGTTCGTGGCCCTGATCTGTGAGGCCAGTGGGGGAGGTGCCTTCCTGGTCCTGCCCCTAGGCAAGGTGAGGCCTGGAGCCCTGGGTGCAGTAGCTCCTTCCCCCAAGGGGGCCTCCGGCCAGCAGTGGCCCCCTGGATTCCTAAGTGGGTGGTTGCCACCAAGCTTCTCGGGACCTCAGTCTTGTCATCAAAATGGGGCTGGGCCAGGTGAGCCTGAAGTTTCCTCCTGCTCTTCCATGTGGTGGTTAAATGGAAACTGAGGCTCAGAATGGGGAGATGACATGAAAAGGGTCACATAGTGAGTCCGGGCGAACGCAGGACCGTGCCTACCAAGCCTCAGTCTGGAGAACACAGAGAGGGCAGGCTTCTTGGGAGCTGGGAGGGACCCTACCTGAAAGACCAGGCTGAGCCCTTGAGGACAAGCAAGCGCTGGCCCCAGTTCACAGGCAGGGATGAGGCAAGAGGCCTTCTCCCCTCCCCCAGGCCTGCCCTCCCCCTGGTCCTGCTCTCCCACCCCCACCCCCACCCATTGCAGTCTGCTGACCCCCTCCTCCAACACACTCTTGTGTTCTTTAGGGGGTGAGACAGGAAGGGGAGATGGGCTCTAGGTTGTTACCTTAAAAGGGCCGAAAGAGGCCAAGAGAAGAGGAAGTGGTTGTCGGGGTGGGAGCTGGGCCGGCACCCCGCACTGCCCTCCACACAGGAAGCCCTGCTGCGGCAGTTGTCCCCGGAAGAGGCTATTTCCAAACCTCTGCTCCTGCCTGGGGGCCAGTTATGACAAAGTTCCCTGGTCTTTCTCCTTTTGGAAGGCCCCTTCCCTGAACCCAGCCATTCACACCCACTTTCCTGGAAAGCCCTGATTCAACCAGCCCCCACCCCATCCATCCCTGCTCCATTGCCTTGGCCTGTATTGCCCATGAAAGCCTCACTCTGGCAGCAGGAGACCCAAGAGCCCAACTGATGCCGACTCACAGGGCCCAGATGAGAAACTGAGGTAGAGACTGGCAGGACCAGGAACCATTGCAGCCCCATATCCCCAACTCTGCTACCTGTGGGCAGCCCTCCAGGGCAGGCCCTGATGGCTCTGGGATTGGCAAACAGAGGGGCCAACTCTCACCAGCCAGGCCCTGGTTCAGATCCAAGGGACCCCACAGCCTTCTGCTCCACACGTCTGTGGGTGGGAAGTTAAGACCGGGTTTGGAAGGCAAAAGCATCCCTCTCAAGGCCCTGCTGTGCCCTCCAGACTGGACGTGTGGACAAGAATGTGCCCACAGTCTGTGGACACACAGCCCCTGTGCTGGACATCGCCTGGTGCCCGCACAATGACAACGTTATTGCCAGTGGCTCCGAGGACTGCACAGTTATGGTAAGTGGCAATGGGGACCCAGGGGCCAGGGGGGAGGCTGTGGGCAGGGATAGGGAGGTTGGAGCCCCAAAGACTCACTAGACCCTTCTCGGCAGGTGTGGGAGATCCCTGATGGGGGCCTGACGCTGCCCCTGCGGGAGCCTGTTGTCACCTTGGAGGGCCACATGAAGCGCGTGGGCATTGTGGCCTGGCATCCTACCGCCCAGAATGTGCTGCTCAGTGCAGGTGCCATGGGGACTGGGGACTGGGGACTGGGGTCCAGGGCTGGTGGTGGGGGGCCTGACCCAGATGGGTTCTGACATGGGGGCCTTGTCCAGGCTGTGACAACATGATCCTGGTGTGGGACGTGGGCACGGGGGTGGCCATGCTGACGCTGGGCCCAGACGTGCACCCGGACACAATCTACAGCGTGGACTGGAGCCGGGACGGTGCGCTCATCTGTACCTCCTGTCGTGACAAGCGCGTGCGCATCATCGAGCCCCGCAAAGGCACTGTGGTAGCTGTGAGTTGCTAGGAACCTTCACCCCTGACCTGAGGACTTACCCACCATCCAGCAGGCCCCTGGAGGCCATCCTCTCTCGCCCCACCGGGGGTCTGGCCAGACCTACTCCCTCCCTTTTCCTTCCAGGAGAAGGACCGTCCCCACGAGGGGACCCGGCCTGTGCATGCTGTGTTTGCGTCTGATGGGAAGATCCTGACCACAGGCTTCAGCCGCATGAGCGAGCGGCAGGTGGCACTATGGGACACAGTAAGTGCCAAGCCCACACAAGCAAGAGGCCTTGTGGGAGGGAGGAGCCCTGGGCTGCAGATCCAAAGGCTGGAGGTTTACTCCCTACCTGGCCACCTCCCTGGCTGCATGGCCTGGGGCCTCACTTTACCTATTTGCGAGATGAGGATTTAGCTGGTTCATCTTCGAGGACTCTCATGGGTTGACACTGAAGTGAGGGTCACTGCCTTCTGAAGGTCACCACCCCAGTGCCTGGCATAGCCCAGCTCAGTGCTCTCTTCCTATCTCTGCAGAAGCACCTGGAGGAGCCTCTGTCTCTGCAGGAGCTGGACACAAGCAGTGGCGTCCTTCTGCCCTTCTTTGACCCTGATACCAACATTGTCTACCTCTGTGGCAAGGTGGCCCAGTCAGGCTGAGGTTGGGGGGAGGCAGGCAGGAGGGGCTTGGAGGGGACCCCAGCTGGAGGCATCTTTTGGTATTGATCGTCTTTTGCACCCACTGTCTGCAGGGTGACAGCTCTATCCGGTACTTTGAGATCACTTCCGAAGCCCCATTCCTGCATTATCTGTCCATGTTCAGCTCCAAGGAGTCCCAGCGTGGCATGGGCTACATGCCCAAACGTGGCCTGGAGGTGAACAAGTGTGAGATCGCCAGGTGACTGAGCCCCGGCCCCAGCCCGAGCATACTCTGTGGGCAGTGCTGACCTCCAGCCCCAGCCCAAGCACGCTGCAGGCACTGCTCACCTTCCTGTCTCCACAGATTCTACAAGCTGCACGAGCGGAGGTGTGAGCCCATTGCCATGACAGTGCCTAGAAAGGTGATGCTCCTACCGCCCTCCCTGGGCTCGGGGCTGGGTGCTGACTCATGGAGCTGTGGGGTGGTGTCGGGGCCCAACCACTCACTTAACCAGCCTTGGCCTTGCCTACAGTCGGACCTGTTCCAGGAGGACCTGTACCCGCCCACTGCAGGGCCTGACCCTGCCCTCACGGCTGAGGAGTGGCTAGGGGGTCGGGATGCCGGGCCACTCCTCATTTCCCTCAAAGATGGCTACGTACCCCCAAAGAGCCGGGAGCTGAGGGTCAACCGGGGCCTGGACACAGGGCGCAGGAGGGCAGCAGCGGAGACCAGTGGCAGTCCCAGCTCGGTGAGAGACGGACGGGGATTGAGGGACCCTGATGGAAAGATGCCTGCTACTGATGTGGAAGGAAGCTGTCCCAGGAGAAAGCTGATGTTTGGGGCACTCTTGGGGCTAGGGGTGGGAAATTCTGAGGTCTCAGAAAACAGGCTTCAGGTTTATAGGCCTAGACTTCCCCAGGTAGCAAATGGCTGAGGGGTGGAAGGGCCCAAGCCCTGGGGCTCTTAGGGGCAGGCTCAGCAGCTGCCCAGGGAAGGGGAGCCCAGGGAGGGGCTCGCCTAAGCAGTGCTGGGTCCCCCAGGATGCCGTATCCCGGCTGGAGGAGGAGATGAGGAAGCTCCAGGCCATGGTACAGGAGCTGCAGAAGCGCTTGGATAGGCTGGAGGAAACAGTCCAAGCCAAGTAGAAGATCCCAGGGCCTTCAGCGGGGGCCATCGGAATCACTTCCCTCCCTCCCATACTTCAGGCCACCATGACAGAAAAGGAAAAAAATAATAATAAAATGGCTTTATTTTCTGGTACCTCCCAGACTGTGATAACTGCTCACCTGATTGCTGACGCTGCTGAACGGACCTGCCCTGGAGCTTTCCCCTCCATGGTCCTGGGTGGGGAATGAGCCCATTCACAGGGATAGGGCCTTGGGGGTGGGAACCAGCCCAGGAGGACGTGGGTTGGGAGCCGGCTCTCATTTCCCCGCTCCTTCTCAGAACTGGGGGGGGCTGCGCTACTCAGGGCCCTAGTAAGGAGCCTCGATATGCCCCTTAAGTGCCCCCAAATCTGCCTCTCCTGGACAACAAAAACTGGTCACAAGCAATTGTACTGACCCTGGTGCTGGTGGGAAGATGAACCAATTAACACTTCTGTGATAGCCATCCTTCAAACCCTAAGCCCAAGAAATAAAAATAGAAAGGGAACTTGTTGTAAGGAAAATGCTTAGAACCAATGCGACAGCCCAGCCCAGGCTTACAGCTGAGGAAACGGAAGAACAAAGCAGGAGAGGGGCTTGCTGAAAGGCACGTCCTGGGGCGGGCACAAGTCCCCCGTTTAGGACACTGTTATAAAGCTGGCCCTTGAAACTCACTGTGGGCTCTGCCTGGGCCTGGCCTTTGTGGAAGAGGACCAGGCAGGCAGAGAGATGTCGGTCCTGTCAAGAGAAGGCTTCGGAGGAGATTTCTAATACCACCGTTTTAGTGGGTGACTACTCACCTGGGAGGGCACAGGCTCTTGGGATTGGTGCCCTGGTCATGACAGGCACCACAGCAGCAACCAAAGGGCCTGTCCCCAGCCCTTCCTCTTCAGCATGCCACAGAAAACTACCTGGGCAGCAGGGAGAGAACTGGATGAGGCAGATGCACAAAAGTTCCTGTGTAAGCCATGTGACTTGGGGCAAGTCACTTCTCTCTGGCCTCAAGTGCTGACCAACAGGATGGGGAGGATACCATTACAACTCTGTGAATGTTATTTGTGACCCAAATAACACCAATTGAGTTTGCAAAGGAAGAAGTCAGAAAATTTGGGGCCTGGGCCTCCTTAAAAAGGCCCTTCTTCTGAGCTTCTGGACAATGGGGTCCTTGTGAGTATAAGCAGTAACTGGGGCTCCTCCTGGCCCAGGGGAACTAAAATACTAAATTCAGGAAATGATCCTTAGGTCCAGAAACCAGAAGGCTTAATCTGATAACCTGTCATTACCATGATCCCCAGCTTTAACAGCCCATTACCCCTCTCCTCCCCCACGGCAACAAAAGAGGGAGGGAGGAGTAGAGCTAATTCAGAGGCTGAGAAACACAGAGAAATGGGGTGGGTGGGACAGCTCCAGTCTGCCCTTTCTCACTCTAACCTGGTCCCAGCTGTACCTACTGGGTCTCAGGGGCCTCGTCTGGGCAAGGCCACAACCCTGGCATCTGTGGTTAACGGCATCTGCCCTCTTCTGCACTAATGCCAACCCCACCCCCCCGTCCTGAAGATCTCCTTGTCTCCTCAGTGGCAGTTGTGGCCAAATCAAGCCCAGGGCTACAAGGTCAGTGGACCTTCTTCTGAGGGCCAGAAAACACTAGCATTCTAGGTGCTTGGGAGCCCCTGGTGGTTATCACCTGAGGCCTGTGAAGGGCTAGGGAAGCCTACAGGGAATGTACGGGATTTCCTATTATGCCCTGGGGTGAGGCGAAAGAGAGGGGTTTGTTAAATTTGCCAGGGCCCTGAAACCAGTGCATCTTGAGGGCTGGCAGAGAACAGGAACCCCCAGATATGGTCAATGAATGGCTGTGTGGTTATCAGTATAGATCTCTAAGGATCCACCAGGAATTACAGAGAGGAGACCTGCAAGGGCAGCTCTAGAAAAGACTTTACGGATAGAACCTTCATTTTATAAGTAGGGACACTAAGGTCTGGATGGGGAAAGGGACTTGCCCAAGGAAAAGCAGTGGACACTGGCAAAGCAGGGAGGAGCCCCAGCCCAGACTCTCAGCCTCAGGAGCACACCCCACCCTCCCCGCAAACACATTAACATATGAGCTGGCCCTGATTCATAGTTTAATGACTGTGCAGGTCCCCTCATTTCTGCCGCTCACGGGTCCACTGTTCTGGGGTTAGTGTCTTCTGCTCAAAGGCGTGGATGTGCGGGAGTTCTTCTGCTAGGCATGTGTTCACCAGTCTAGGGAGAGATGGAGACAGGCTGGGACAGGGTTGTGTCCCAGAACCACCTGGGAGACTGGAAATGTTCCCGAGGTTGTGATCCTCCGGATGCGAGAACGCACAGGGATGGGGTGGGGAAACAAAATCATAAACCTCTCTCAGCAAGACCCACGACTGCGGAATTCTCAAGGTCGTGGTCCCTGGGTGCTGGGGCCGCATTAGCAGGGGAGGGGCTTAGGTTGGGCTCGAGGTCTTGGAACTGGAAGCGCGCTGGACGAGCTGTTCCCGGAGCCTCACCTATGTCTCTGAAGCAGGGGCTTCCCCTCGAACTTGGCCGACACCACCAGAACTCGGAAGCTTGACGCGCAACGGTTGAGAGTCGTGTCCTCCACCTCCTGCGGGGCAGAACAGTGCGGACGGTGCCGTCCCGGTTCCCAGGAGCCCTTTTCCCCTGGTCGAGCGTGTCCCAGCCGCTCAACTCACCACGTGCTCCGCCTCCAGCTCTCGCTGCAGCTTCTCCCGGAGGTACTCGGCGTTGAGTTCCATTGCTGCAGCCAACATGAACCGCAGCACAGCAGGGTCGAAACCCCAGCCCGGAAGCCGGCTACACTACTTCCGCCCTTACTGGCTCCAGTTCCGTCAAGGCAGTACTTCCGCCTTGACCGAGGCGTCAATCACCTGGCTCTTCCGTCTTCCCGCAAGCCCGGCTTTCCAACAGTCACGGCTTTCCGCGCTGGTAACAGCTGGCCAATCGGGGCCTAGAGAAGGCCGGCCTCTGCCCGAGCCTACGCTAATTGGGTCTCGCCACCTGAACGGCGGCCTGAGTCCGGTTTGAACACCCCAGCTCCAGCCAGGAGAGGGTGCACGAGCCTGCATTGCTGTGGTCTGATGGGTGCCTCCGGATCGCCCCAAAGCGCTTTTTCCGACGCGAGCATCGGGCCGCCCTAGCAACCCCGTGCTCTCCGGGGTCATAGGCCCCAGTGATAAACCCCCCAACTGCGGCCCCTGACCCGCAAGTCCCAATGGGACCGGCGGAGAATACAGTGAGGCGGAGACGCTT
Source organism: Tamandua tetradactyla (assembly GCF_023851605.1). Classification (NCBI taxonomy): domain Eukaryota; kingdom Metazoa; phylum Chordata; class Mammalia; order Pilosa; family Myrmecophagidae; genus Tamandua; species Tamandua tetradactyla. The sequence continues at coordinate 24,745,195 of NC_135349.1, forward strand.
CTTGGGCGTCTACCTGCTTTACTGCCTGAACCCTCGGTACCGGGGCCGCGTCTATGTGGGCTTCACCGTCAACCCTGCTCGTCGGGTTCAACAGCACAACGGGGGCCGAAAAAAAGGCGGAGCTTGGAGGACCAGCGGACGCGGGCCCTGGTAGGAGGGGGCGGGTCGCCAAGTCAGGTTGTGGGGGTGGGAGGGGCTAGCTGGAAGGGGGCGTGGCCCCGGGAAAGCGGAGGAGAGGCCTGCCGAGGGGGCGGGCCCTGGCCGGGAGGCGGAGCCCTGTGAAACTCAGCGGGGGCACTCAAGGTTGGAGTTTGGGGCTGGGGCTGGGGCTGGGGCTGGGGCTGGGGCTGGGGCAGGGGCAGGGGCAGGGGCAGGGGCAGAGCTCTGCCTGAGGGCAGAGCTGTACGTGTGCCTGGGGGTGGGCCTGAGCTCGGCAGGTGCACGGGGTCTTACCTCCCGGAAGGGAGCGGGCCTCGGGGATCAGGCTTGAAGCCCTCTATGTGGACTCCCTTCTTGAGTAGGTATGGGAACGAGCCTGGAGGTGGACACCGGCGAGGGGTTTCGGCTTGACACGGGGTGGCGGGGGTCTCACAGGCCGCGCTCCCGTTCTCCTCCCCAGGGAAATGGTACTCCTCGTACACGGCTTCCCATCCGCCGTGGCCGCCCTCCGGGTAAGGAGGGACACCCGGGCGGTGGACTTAGGGCCTGGGCCGGGTCGGGTTTCTTGGCGACCCTGATGCCGTTTGCTCTCTGGCCCGCAGTTCGAGTGGGCCTGGCAGCACCCACAGGCCTCGCGCCGCCTGACGCACGTGGGGCCGCGCACGCGCGCCGAGGCCGCCTTCACCTTCCACTTGCGCGTGCTGGCGCACATGCTGCGTGCGCCGCCCTGGGCGCGCCTCCCGCTCACCCTGCGCTGGCTGTGCCCAGACTTCCGCCGGGACCTCTGCCCGCTGCCACCGCCGCACGTGCCACTGGCCTTTGGGCCGCCTCCGCCTTGCTGGTCCCCTGTCCCCCGGCGCCAAGACCTTCCCTCTGGGAGCTCCGAGCCCGAGAGGGGTGCGGAGGTCTGCTGCACCCTGTGCACCCACCCGCTCCAGGTGAGATCTGCCCCAGGGCGGCGTGGGTCCAGCATTCAGAAGATTTAGGAGGAAGCTGGGTTTTGTCTACACAACCCACTCCCACCCCCTGCATACTAAACTTCACGAGCACAGTTCTTGTTCAATTGTCATACAATAGTATCCTGCCCAAAGCAGTTGGTCAATACATATTTATTGAATAAACTGAGATGACAGGCCTAGCCTGGCTTCTGTTAAGCTCTCAGAAAATGTAAAATACCTTGGTTACTTGCCATTCAGAGACCAGGAGGCCTGCCTGAGATCACTGGGCCTCCATGGAACCACAAGTCTGGCTGCAATGCCCAGACCCTTCCATAATCGCAAACGGCCTGCTCAGTCACTGTGGGCAACGATTTTCACTCCTGTGCCTCAGTTTCCTTCTCTGTAAAATGCACATAATTATGGGTTGTTGTGTGGAAAGCCCTTAGTCCAGTGCCTGGTGCATAGAAATGCTTTATGAATATTAGCTACAGTTTTATTACTCCGCCTGCTCTCTCCCCTGCCTGCCATCTCGGACAGGATGAAGAGGACCCCCTGTGTTGTCCCCACCCCAGCTGCCCCCTGAGAGCCCATGTGATCTGCTTGGCAGAGGAATTTCTGCAGGAGGAGCCAGGGCAACTTCTGCCCCTAGAGGGCCAATGCCCTGGGTGAGTCCTTTACCCCTACCCTAGCTCAGTCTAGCTCTGGAAGGAGAGGGCACGTAGTCACCCAAGCACAGGCCCATAGCAGCTGAGAGTGAATCTTAGCAGCCAGAACTCTGCTTGGAGGAGGCATCCAGAAGGTGCCTAACTCTGTGTCTCTCACCTACTGCACCCCTTGGCAGCTGTAAGAACTCACTGCTGTGGGGAGACCTGATCAGGCTGTGTGGGATGGGCACTGAGGAGGAAGAGGAGGACTCAGAAGAGGTGAGAGATGGTTCTGGCCCCAGCCTTCCCCCCAGTGCCCACCCCTGGGCTGCCTTTGACCAAGCCTTTCATCTCCACAGGAACACTGGACAGACATGCTGGCGACCTGACCCTCAGTGTCCACAAATGCAACCTCCACCATACCCCGCCTTTCTGTGTTCCTGTGGGTCTGGGAGTTTTTACCTGTATACAATAAAGTCTGAGTTAAGAATACCTTCTGAATTTTTGCCAGGGGAATGGAGATAGAAGCAGAGAAGGAAGGTGGGGCTACTGGCCCAAGCCTGTGACCTCTGCCCCGAGGCCCCTCTGCCCAGCTTTCCCCAGCATAACTCTGAGGGGTTGGGAGACTCACATTCTTGATGCAGAGTCCACCCATTTCCGTTGCCCAGCTTGACTCTGGACTTTTAATCCAAAATAAGGACAAGGGCTGAGGAGGAAAAGGGAAGGGTTTCCCTCAGGTGGCGCCCTGTGGCTCTCAAGCCCCCAACCCTTTCCTATTTCTGTCTGGGTAGCCCCTTTCAAACCCAGGAAAAGAAAAGCAGCTTCTGGGGACACTTGTTCTTCCAGCAACCAAGAATGAGGCAGAATCACCCCATTTAAGGGTGATGTGAATGAGGGGCCACAAAGTTCCAGGGCTGACAGACTTCAGCATTCTTGTTCTTTCCTGTTGTAGGCAGCCTGGATAAGAGCCTTCCCCTGTCTGCCCCGCCTACCTCACTTTGGCCTGTGGCCAGCGGCAGGGCTGGGCAGGAATGCTCGGGTTGCCTGGCAGGGACTGAACGCTGGTGTCTGCAAGCCTGGCCTGGAGCCCCCTCCTCTCCCTCTCCTTTTCATTCCTTCCTTGCTCCTCCCGGGTCAATTAGGAAAGCTATTTATTGACTCTCCAGGGGTGGTGTTTAGAGGGGCAGGGTGGGATCCAGGGTTATTGTTCAACAACCCCCAAATCCACCAATCACTAGATTTCTGCCTAGTTTTAGCTGTTTCTGTTCTACATGCTAAACCCACATCTTGGGTTTTCAGGCCAGTCTTAATATTGGTACCAGCTGGGGTGCTAAGGAAAGCAGCACAGATGTCCCCAACTCCAACAAACTCCACCCTTTTCCTTCCGAGAGGAAAGCCACGTCCCAAGTGCTGTGATTGGTCCCAAATATCTCCTCCCACTTGGGATCTATACACCCTCCAACTCAGAGGGTTCTACAGGCACCACTGCCCACAGCTCGTCTAGAGGTTCTAAGGCCAGACCAGGTGAGTGCAGACCTCCCCTCCCCAGGCTCAGCTCTGGGCTCCACCCCCCCCCACCCCCCCCACCCCCACCCCCCCCTTAGTCACTTTTCCTCCCGCCTTCCATCTCAACTACAGCCTGGCTTGAAACCCCCTCTCCTCTCCTGCTGAGTTGGCAGAGTTCTACTCAGTTGCTCAACTCAGCATCCCTAGTCAAGATGGAGCACAGCTGGGAGAGTTGTGGTCACAGGCCCAGCCTCTGGGATTATGTGAAGGGCCCTGAGCTCGAGAAGGAGGAGAAGGGCCCACTGGGCATGGGCTGGGCAATGTAGCAGTTAAGTAGTAAAACAAAACTGACTGGCAGGGAGTTAGGAGACAAATAAGCTCTACAGACAACTGATTGCTCAACTGTGTGTTGAAATCACTTAGAGAGCTTTATGAGCTAATGCGTGAGATTTCACTGGTCAGGGGTAGGTTCCAGGCACTGGGAGTTGCAAAGCTCTGTGGATCGGTCCAACCTGTAGGCCAGGCTGTGAACCACTGTACTGGAGTTAGCTGCTGTTGGAACTGCAGTTATGCCAGTGACTCACTTTGGGAGCTTGGGCAAGTCAATCCACCTCTTTAAGCCTGTTTCCTTATTTTAAAACAAAGCAAGAAACTCAGCAAATGGCCTTGTTGTGCTCTTAAGTCAAGTGGGCCACACTTGGGTCCCTGTCACAGCAGCATGGAGTCCGACCAGTTGACCCTCCGCCTGCCACTCAAGTATGTGAAGGGGGTACCTCTCATCAGATACTTTGCGGAGGCACTAGGGCCACTACAGAACTTCCAAGCCAGGCCCGATGACCTGCTCATCAGCACCTACCCCAAATCTGGTGAGTGATGAGGAGTCCCCTGCCCTCTCTGGGGCTGCAGACTCCCCTGGGGAGTAGCAGGGCCATACCCTCAGCCCTGCTCACCTCCTAGCTCCCTCTCTCTATAGGCACCACCTGGGTGAGCGAGATCCTGGACATGATCTATCACGGTGGTGATCTGGAGAAGTGCCACCGGGCCCCCATCTACATCCGGGTGCCCTTCCTGGAGTTCAGTGTCCCAGGGATTCCTTCAGGTCTGTGGGTGACACTGGAGGCAAAGGAAGAGGGAGAAGGAAGGGGTCCTAGTTCACCAGGCCTTTCCCTACCCCTGGCTTAGGTTTGGAATCTGCGCTTAATACACCAGCCCCACGGCTCCTCAAGACGCACTTGCCTGTGGCCTTGCTCCCCCAAACCCTGCTGGACCAGAAGGTCAAGGTGTGTGGCAAAGGAAGTCAGGGGAAAGGGGGTATTGGGACCATCTCCACCCTGGCCCAGTTCCTCTGGGAAGGCCTCACTTCCCTGAGCCTTGTCCCATCTTAGGGTCGGGGCCATCTGCCTCACACTGTCATGTCCAGAGTCAGACTCTTTCCCCAGTGCAGACACAAGAAAAGCAGAGGTTGGATGTCCAGAGGCCCAGAGAGGAGGGGGCTGGTGGGAAGCCTGCATATTTTGTCCCCCACTTAGGTGTAAGCCCCAAGGACTAGCAGGACTTGAGCCTCAGACCAGGTTCAAATTCCATCTCAGTTGCACCTGTATCATGAGACCTCAAACTTTTCAATCCCAAAGCCTGTTTATCCTCCTTGTCAAGTCAAGAGACTTCTTCCTTCACTGGGGTGCTGGGAGGGGTGACAAGTGGTGGGGAAGAGGGTGACGGCACCAGGGGCCTCCTACCCCTCCAGGTGATCTATGTTGCCCGCAATGCCAAGGATGTGGCTGTCTCCTATTACCACTTCTACAACATGGCCAAGGTGCACCCGGATCCTGGCACCTGGGACAGCTTCCTGGAGAAGTTTATGGCTGGGGAAGGTGGGTCTGGCTCTGGAGGAAGGGGATGGGGGTGAGTGGGAGGCAATGAGGGGCAGCCAGCACAAACCAGTGTCAGCTTCTATGTCGGTGCCTCCTGGCCCTTCTTACAGTATCCTATGGGTCCTGGTATCAGCACGTGCAGGAGTGGTGGGAGTTGAGCCATACTTACCCCATACTCTACCTCTTCTACGAGGACATGAAGGAGGTGAGACTTCCCACTGCCACTTCCCTTGATGGCACATCCTGGGAATCAGGACCCTTATGGGGATCTACCAAGGCCTATCAGCACCCCCACACAAATCCCATCAGCTTATACTCCCTCTCAGATTTGGCTACAGTGCCACCTCTGTATACCGTACTTTGTACAGCTCTTATCAACTAGGGTCTGAATCAGCTACATGTTCAGGCACAGTCAGTTCTTTTCCTGTCCCTGCTTCTCCTGGCCAAGTGTTGACTCTGGGAACATCATCCCATGAGTAACCAAGCACAGTATAATGCAGGGTCATGGGTAGAAAGCCTCGGGGAAAGAGGACCTGAGTCCAGGGTCTGAGAAGTTTCTAAGTACAAGTGGCCAGATTCCACGGGGAGGTTGGAGAGGGCTCCCTATTTTTGCTCATTGAGCAATCCAGACCTTCACTGAAAGCCCTTCTGCTGCTCCAGAACCCTAAGAGGGAGATCCAGAAGATCTTAGAGTTTGTGGGGCGCTCCCTACCTGAGGAGACCGTGGAGCGCATTGTTCAGCACACATCTTTCAAAGAAATGAAGAATAACCCCATGGCTAATTACAGCACTTTGCCGTGTGACGTCATGGACCACGATATCTCTGCTTTCATGAGAAAAGGTGAGGGCCCGCCTACCTGGGGTTGGTATTTGAGGAGGTGAGGGTGGAAAAGCAGCTAGAGCCAAGTCCTAAGCCACATGAGGTCTTCCCTGCAGCCAGGCCCTCCAGCCAGCTTCCCACCCTTTCTTCCTCCTCCCCTTCAGGCATCGCAGGTGACTGGAAAAAAACCTTCACTGTGGCCCAGAACGAGCGCTTTGATGCCCACTATGCTGAGAAGATGGCAGGGTCAAACCTCAAGTTCCGTGATGACATATGAGTGGCATTCCTGAGGGAGCAGTGTCAAACCAGCCTGATGTGGCCTCAGCAATAAAATGATTTTGTGTGAAATGGAGAGCTTCTCCTAGAAGCAGAGAGAGATCTGAGCTCTTGAGAGAGTAAATGCCCCTTGGGACCCAATGAGGCCCCACTCCTGCAGCCCCCAGTTCTCTGACTTGCCCCACCTGGGGAGAGCAAAAAGGCTTTGAATAAGAAAAACCCAAGAGACACACTTTGGCAATGGCAGAAAGAGTGTTTACTTGATCCCAGAAATCTTTTGTTGCTTTCCCCCCAGAGGGCAGCAGGAGACCATGAGTCTGCTAGCCTGTTCACTTTTTCTTGGGCTCCTTACAGGCCACCACGTACCGCTGGGCCACATTGAGGGGAGGGGAGTAGCCATCTGCATAGGAGGTGTCTTCAAACAGGACCGAATAGTCATCCTGGGGCTGTGGCAAAGGGGCAGAGGAGAGGGGGTTAGTCAGAGGCTCTGAGGCAAGGCCTCCCCACCTCTGAGATGCCACCCCACCCAAGACCCCTAAGAACCTCCAGTCCATGGATCCTCAGCCTCTCCTCTGTCCTCACCTTTCATTCTCTGGAACCAAGAAGTCTAGATGTTTGACCCCAGTCCCTGCTGCCACAGAGCCCTTTTCTCAGCAACAAAGGGCCAACAGCAGGGGACAAAGAGCAGGGAAAAGGTAAACTCATGACCTAGAGGACCAGGCTGTAACTGGAGGGCCTTGTGGCTAATTCTGGGTTAAGGGGACAAGGACAGCCTAGAGGCATCAGGCAGGGGTCCTGGAGGAAGAGGGGAGAAGAGCCTTTCAACTGCCACTGGGGAACATGTGACCAGGTGCCAGCAGTGGCATTCACAGCAGAAGGGAAAGCAGCCTCAGGTAAGTACAGGGCAGAGTAAGGAGCTGTGAGGAAGGGTCATGGGGACGGGGCATCCTTCTCAGGATTTTTTCATGTTAATGCAAAAATAAGGGTGGCCTTAAGAACTCATCAGGCCCAGGCCACTCAGGGCTTTTCAAGACTCCAGAGGCTGGAAAGAGCAGGGTCAGCCAGGCTATTCTAGAGGACAAGGCTGAAGGGACCAAAGAGGGAGGTCAATATGGAGGTCCCTTCTAGCTCAAAGTCTAAGATGAGGAGAAGAGAGGAAGTGGAAGAATGGCAATCCCATGACTCTGTCTGGGTCTTACCCGTTGTGGGGGTGTATGGATCAGGGCACGGTAGAAGCAGGTGGTCTGGGGATACAAGGCCAGCACGAGCTGCTCCTTCTGGAAGAGAGCTTCAGGGTCCGTCTCAGGGTTGGCCTTCCACTGGGGCAGGGGGATGATGCGCCGCCGGCTCAGGGTGTGTCTCCTGGAGGAGGGTGCCTATGTCAACCCCTAGCCAGTGGGAGAATTCCTTCCCAGCAGCTTGGCTGTGCCCCAGGTTTCGGTTACCCCTTCCTGGCCCAGACACTCACTCTTTGCCTTCTTCGTCAATGTCATCCACTTCATACCTGCGGGAGGAAAGGAAAACCCTGGATGCAGTCAGGGGGCACAGTCCAGGTTGGGGAGTGAGTGGGATGAGGGCAAGTAGCTGAAGGAGCCCAGTGTTTTGTTGCCATTCCCAAAGGCAGCCTCTGGAAAGCTTTCCTCCCCTTTTGCAGATAGGCACAAAGTAGCAGTCCACACAGGAGTGGGACCGGGAGAGCCAGGTGCTAGATGTCCACTCACTTGTTGGTGGCGTGGCTGTAACTGACTACCTCGGCTAGGATCCATTGCTCGTCCCCATCTACAGCCTTCACCCGTGCAGCCACCTTGTCTCCAGGTTTGGCCACATAGTCCCCTGAGGCTGGAATGGCCCCACAGAGGGGTGGGGGCCTGGAGGGGAATAAATTGTTAGTCCCAGTCCTTGGCACCAGCCCCTCCCTGGCCACCCACCCCTACCTCAGGTGAGGTTGGCCATGCCCCACCGGGACCTGCCCGCACTTGTCACCAGGCTTCCCGATCCACAGAGGCAAGGTCATGGCTGACTGCTGCAGTAAGGTCATCAGCACCCCTCTGCGCATGGTCTTCCGGGGGGGCTCCGAGTCATTGTACAGGCCTGCAATCTTGGCCGCTGTGGAAAAGAAGAGCATTACTCTGTGCTCCGTGACAGGCATGGTGCACAGCCCAGAGCCCTAGTTCCTGAGCATGAGCTTCTCTCTTACTTTAGATGGCCAAGGTCAAAGATAGGACCAAGCTAAACAGATCAGTTATACTACTCAGGACCCGGGATACCCTTGGGGGGAAGGAACTAGAAGGGGGAGCAAGGGGGGCTTCTGGTCATGTTCTGTTTCTTGATCTGGGTACTGGTGACAGGATGTGTTTAGTTAGGGTACAGAAAAAGTCATTGAGCTGTACCCTTGTGTAATCTATTAATGTAGCTTGCTATTCAAAACTCAATTAAAACAAAAACAACCATGGAATGTGGCACCCTGCCCACCTCAATCATAGTTTGGCACTGAGGCCATTTGATGCACGGGGAGTCTGCTGGCCTTGGATTTGGGAGGGGCAGGGGCAGGATCGTCAGGACTGCAGAGCCAGCCCCACCCAGCACAGCCCCCTCCTGAAAAGCTGCCAGAAGACACATGGGTTGTGGCTATGCCAAAAACCCAGCCAGGTTCTCACCACTGCAAGGACTGTGGGTGGGGAGAGAGGTCCTACCAGTGCAGAAGAGAGGAAACTGGGAAGGGACAGTGGCTCTCTAGGGGGATACAGAGAATCCTGCCCGTGAGCTAGGAAGGCTTCATCGCTGTAGCTGAGGTGAAGGCCCCCCATGGGGCACTGTGATTGCTGCTCTCAGGAGCCCTCACTGTGCCTGGTCCAGGGTTGCTGGAACCCTCCTCTCCAACTCACCAATCCGCCTCTCTTCCAACAGAGACTTGATTTCAGCAATCTTATCTAGGGCTTTCCGAAGGATGCTGAGCATGGGGAGAAAGGAGAAAAGAGGGCTGGTTACAATAGATAGCACTGACTTCCTTTTCTTCTAAGAGCAGGCAGGGTTATTTGGACCAACCCTATGGCCAAAAAACTTAACCCCTAAATAAGTGTTCTTTAATTAAAAGTAGAAAAGAACTGATAAGGCTGTAAGGAAGTGGCAGGCCAAAAATCCTGAGAAAGCAGGACCCTAGAAGGAAATCAGCTGAGGGCATTCGTCAAACATGGAGGAAGTGTAGCTGCAGTGCTGCCTGCCTCCAAATGGAGACAAGGGGGAAAGAAGTTAAAACCTGGGATCTGCCTAAGGTGGGACATGTGAAAGGAGACACACACCCCAGAGGACTATTGGGGGGAATTGTCTTGGCTCAAAGCAGGGTTGGAAGGAGGACATTCATCTCTGAAAGGCTGTACCACAGGCAAAGGCCTGTGAGCATGACTTGCAACCCCAGGACACCTCCATGAATTTAGTTTACTGGGCCCCCAAAACTGGTAGAAGTAAACAGTTCCTTTCTGTAGAAAAGTCCCTTTATCTTAGACCTTGGGGAATCTCCCCAAAGAATATTTCCACAGCAATAAGCAGCACAGACTCCGCTTCAGGTCATTCTATTCTTGCCTGTGGCCAGACCCCAGTCCATTTCTCTAGCAAACCTTTATTGGATCCCACATGGTACTGAAGAAGGGAGACATGGGAACACAGCACAATATGGCATCCCAGGGGTCCCAGAAGATGTGGTTCTTCAGCTAGTCTCAAAAAGGTGAGCAGAAACTGGCCAGACGGAAACTGGAAGATGGGAGTAAGGGACGCCCGGACAGAGGGACTGGTTGCACTAAGGCAGGGAGGCAGGGACAGCTTGTCCAGATACTTGGAATACTGCCGTTCAGTGTGACTGGTGTGTGATGCAAGGCAGGGTTCAGCCAGAGCCACTACAAGCTTGTGGGCACAGGGACGTGGGGCAGGCAGGTGTCCCAGGAAGCAAAGAGGGAATAAACCAGGAGACCTTTGAAAGCCTGATCCTTGCTGCTGGACCTATTCGGAGGAGCTAGTTTAATGTAGTGTGACCTAAGTCAGGTGCTAAGATACTAGTGGAGTGGCTCTTGACCCAAGCTGAACATCAGAAGCCCTTGGACAGCTTTATAAATATATAAACCCCTTTTTCAGACAATAATCACAATCACACAGGAATGCTAAAACTAGTGGGTTTGATGTGGAACAGGATATTTACATAGTTTCAGATAGTCTCAAGGTATCTCCCCACAAGATATTTAATTACACAACAGAAAATAGCACCTTGAACCTGGAGAAACCTGGAAGACACACACCAGTGGGACTAGGGGGGTATCTTGTGTCTTCTGATATGATGTATGGAGAACATCACTTCTGTGCTACTTCTGCCAAAAGTGTACAACCTGAATTTAATTGTGAGGGACCCAAACTGAGGGACAGTCTAGACAATAACTGGCCAGTAATCTCTAAAATGCCAAGGTCATGAAAGGCAAAGACAGGGAACTATTCAGCATAAAGGAGGCTAAAGAGACGTAATAACCAAATACAATGGTGAGCTGCACTAGAAAATTGTTACATTCCCCCTTTTGCTACAAAGGACATTAGTGGGCACAGATCAAACCTGAATAAAATCTGTGGATTAATTAATAGTTCTATACCACTGTTAAATTCCCTGATTTTGATATTTGTACTGTGGTTGTATAAGACAATGTCCCTGATTTTAGGAAATACTATTTAGAAGTCAAAGAGGATACTTAGTATGCACGCAGAAAGACAGAGTGATAAAGCAAATGTGAAATGTTACATTGCTATAAGTCTGAAATTATTTCAGAATAAAAAGTTAAAATATCAATGTCTGAGCTCCACCAATTAAATTAGGACCTCTGAGTACAGCCAGACTGCCAAGCAAATTGGTGAAATACTGAGCCAAATACAGAGTCAATACTGCAGAATTTATCAAAACCATGTAGATCCTTTACTATTTAAGCAGCTAAGTTTTTCACAACTGAATCTTCTCCATCTTAGAACTAAAAAAACCAAAATGTGGGTCCCTGTGTGGCATCTGACTTGGCTACAGCCCCCAGGGATGCTGTCACCCAGAAGGCCCACTGTACCTGGGACAGCTGAGGAAGGACTTCTTTCTGGCTGACATCCTTTGAGTGCAGCCAAAAGTCCCAGGAGTCTCCTCCATCCAACTGACCATTAGGCAAGGGGCTAAAACCAGTTGGGGCAACCCAGTGCTGCTTTTACAAATTCACAGCATCATCATTTGATCAGGGTGACCTTTTAAAAATAAACAAAGGTAAAAAAAAAATAATAATTTCTTCTGGGGCTTCTCTCTTGCTGAGAAGGCCACAGCTGCACTCACAGCACCTGACGGAAAGCAGCCAAGCTACCAGGGCTTATACAAGTGTAACTGCCCATCCAGGTCCTCCCTTCCATTGCTCACCTAGAGAAGGCGGAGCCTATAGCAGCACTGCCACAGGAGAAGGAAAGGTAATAAATGGTGGCCTCCCAGGCCAAGGGCTTCTTCGCCCACCTATGTGCGGTCTGTGGCTGAGGTGTGAGGTGAAATGCCTTCTCTCTGCTGCTGAACTGACACATCACGGACTCCACACTGGTGCCTCACTCCTGCTCAGTAGCCTGGAACACCCATGCTGCAGACAGGCACCAGCAAACTGTCCACTTTTCAGGTCCCAGCATCTGGTTCTGAGAGATGGTCCAGGGACTCGGGTCTTCATTTGGTCTTCCAGGCACTTGATAAAATTTTATTCCATGAGTTCTTCAGGCCTTGGAAGGCTAAACTATGCCTCTGCTTGCACTGGCTTAGCCACTTATAAAACTACCTTCTCTGGTTACAACTCTGAGTCACTGTGGCTGTTAAAAAGAATTACCCACTATCTATGGGCAAAGTGTCACTGAGGACATTATCTGTGACACTGTTCTCTGTGCCCTTATATAGCTGTATGATGAGATGTGCTTTTTGGATTAATGCTAGAAAATAACTTGTTTCCATCAGGGAATGGATAATCATCCTCCATGCCAATATAGAAAGCAAGGACTTTGATCTCATTTGCCTGTGATGTGTGCCACCTCAAGAACTTTTTCCAAAGGATGAAACTGTTAAATAAAGATAGTGAGGGTCTTTTCCAGTTTCTGAAAAGCACAAGAAGGAAACCAGCTAGGAGGCAGCTGTAGCACACACAGGGAGAAGGACAGTGAGTCATGGACCAGGACCACTCCCTCATGCCGGATCTTGGTGCCTCAACTTCCTAAGGGATTGTGAGGTAAGCCCTTAGGAAAATGAGCTGATGCACATTAGAGCACCTTGCACGGTGCCTCTTGCATAGTAAGCCTGTGTGCTCCCCACCTAGATTCAAAGCTCCCTGAAGGCAAAGGGCAGAGCCTTATCAATTTCACCTCTCTTCCTTTCCCAGTATGGTATGTGACACAGAGGAGGCCATTTATCAAATGGATGGGTGAAGTTTTGAAAGTCTGAGAAAGTGTAGCGGCAGTAGGACTGCAAGAAATTGGGACCTGTATTTTTATGAAACAAGCTAAAAAACATTTCACTTTGTGAGCCACTGAGTGTACACCAGGTATGGAATGTTTGTATGTTAAGAATGTATGTGTGGGTGTGGCCAAGATGGCGGCTTAGTAATGTGCGCATTTTAGTTCGTCCTCCAGAACAATTACTAAATAACCAGAAACAGTACAGAACAGCTCCCGGAGCGACATCAGTGACCAGACACACAGTGTACCCCAGTCTGGACCAGCTGGACTGTCTGCAAGCCTCCCCAGAACCGTGATTTCCCCAAGCCACCGGTGCCCCCCACCACAGGCTGCTTCCCAGAGGGAAAGGAAAGAGAATCTAACAGCAGCAGGGGCTGAGTCTAACCAAACAGCAATTGTGGCATTAATTAACAAACTCTGACTACTAAAAACAGGACCCCAGCTCAGATGAACCTGGTCAAGGCGGAGGTCGCTCATTGAGCTAACGGAAAAAGGGGAAAGGGGAGGAAACGGAGGTTTTTGTGGCTGTGTTTCTACAGAGGTTTGGCTGCCTCTGGATTCAGCGGCAGGACTTCTCAGGCTGCAACTGCCCTAGGCATAGGCAGAAACAGACTGCTTTCAGGGCTGTCTCCCACCTGTGCCTTCCCCAGGGGAGGGGTGAAGCCCAACCCAGGTGGAATCCCTACCTCAAGGAATTCAGACCCTAGGGCTTGGCAATTTGAAGCCATTAAAACCAGCCTACAACCTCTCCTCTGTCTCCACCATGCCCCCAGTAGGGAGAGTCTTCCAAAGTTAAAGATGCTGCAACGTCTTTTGCTGGTGGGACCCGCAGGCAGACAAGCACCACATACTGGGCAGGATAAGAAAAACAGAGCCAAGAGACTTCACAGGAAAGTCTTTTAACCTGCTGGGTCTCACCCTCAGGGAAAACTGACGCAGGTGACTCATTCCCCCTGATAGGAGGCCAGTTTAGTAGGGGAAAACCCGGCTGGAGTCTATAATACCTACGTAGACCTTCTTAAGAGTGGGGAGGGAAAAGGCACCACACAAGTAGGGCAAGAAACAAGAAAACAAGAACTGAAAAATTATCCTCTGATAAACAAAACCTAAGCTAGAGGTCCAGAATAAGCTGAACTGAATGTCAAAGAACAGACAGACAACAAATTCATCCAGCAAGAAAACCCTAGATAAAAGAACTGAAAGCAATCTCCAGAATAAACTAATTAAGGTAATTAAATGTCTAGACCTCAGCAAAAAATAACAAATCACACCAGGAAAATTGAAGATATGGCCCAGTCAAAGGAACAAACCAATAGTTCAAATGAGATACAAGAGCTGAAACAATTAATTCAGAATATATGAACAGACATGGAAAACCTCATCAAAAATCAAATCAATGAATTGAGGGAGGATATGAAGAAGGTAAGGAATGAACAAAAAGAAGAAATGGAAAGTCTGAAAAAAGAAATCACAGAACTTATGGGAATGAAAGGTACAGTAGAAGAGATGAAAAAACAATGGAAACCTACAATGGTAGATTTCAAGAGACACAGGTTAGGATTACTGAACTGGAGGACGGAACATCTGAAATCCGACAAGAAACAGAAACTATAGGGAAAAAATGGAAAAATATGATCAGGGACTCAGGGAACTGAATGATAATATGAAGCACACAAATACACGTGTTGCGGGTGTCCCAGAAGGAGAAGAGAAGGGAAAAGGAGGAGAAAAACTAATGCAAGAAATTATCACTGAAAATTTCCCAACTCTTATGAAAGACCTAAAATTACAGATCCAAGAAGTGCAGCGTACCCCAAAGAGAATAGATCCAAACAGACGTTCTCTAAGACACTTACTAGTCAGAATGTCAGAGGTCAAAGAGAAAGAGAGGATCTTGAAAGCAGGAAGAGAAAAGCAATCCATCACATACAAGGGAAACCCAATAAGACTATGTGTAGATTTCTCAGCAGAAACCATGGAAGCGAGAAGACAGTGGGATGATATATTTAAATTACTAAAAGAGAAAAACTGCCAACCAAGAATTCTATACCCAGCAAAACTGTCCTTCAAAAATGAGGGAGAAATTAAAACATTTCCAGACAAAAAATCACTGAGAGAATTTGTGACCAAGAGACCAGCTCTGCAAGAAATACTAAAGGGAGCACTAGAGACAGATAGGAAAACACAAAAGAAAGAGATGTGGAGAAGAGTGTAGAAAGAAGGAAAATTAGATATGACATATAAAATCCAAAAGGCAAAATGGTAGAAGAAAGTACTACCCGCACAGTAATAACACTAAATGTTAATGGATTGAACGCCCCAATCAAAAGACATAGACTGGCAGAATGGATTAAAAAACAGGATCCTTCTATATGCTGTCTACAGGAAACACATCTTAGACCCGAAGATAAACATAGGTTGAAAGTGAAAGGTTGGGAAAAGATATTTCATGCAAATAACAACCAGAAAAGACCAGGAGTAGCTATACTAATATCCAACAAATTAGACTTCAAATGTGAAACAGTTAAAAGAGATAAAGAAGGATATTATGTACTAATAAAAGGAACAATTCAACATGAAGACATAACAATCATAAATATTTATGCACTGAACCAGAATGCCCCAAAATACATGAGGCAAACACTGAAAAGGGAAATAGACACATCTTCCATAATAGTTGGAGACTTCAATTCCCCACTCTCATCAATGGACAGAACATCTAGACAGAGGATCAATAAAGAAACAGAGAATTTGAATATTACAATAAATGAGCGGACTTAACAGACAATTATGGAACATTGCACCCCACAACAGCAGGATATACCTTTTTCTCAAGTGCTCAGGGATCATTCTCAAAGATAGACCATATGCTGGGTCACAAAGCAAGTCTCAACAAATTTAGGAAGACTGAAATCATACAAAACACTTTCTCAGATCATAAAGGAATAAAGATGGAAATCAATAATAGGCAGAGCGCCAGAAAATTCACAAATATGTGGAGATTCAACAACACACTCTTAAACAACCAGTGGGTCAAGGAAGAAATTACAAGAGAAATCTTGTAAATATCTCCAGGCAAACGAAAATGAAAACACAACATATCAAAACTTATGGGATGCAGCAAAGGTAGTGCTAGGAGGGAAATTTATTGTCCTAAATGCCTAATCAAAAAAGAAGAAAGGGAAAAAATTCAGAAATTAACTGTCCACTTGGAAGAACTACAGAAAGAACAGCAAACTAACCCCAAAGCAAGCAAAAGGAAAGAAATAACAAAGGTTAGAGCAGAAATAAATGAAATTGAGAACATGAAAACAACTGAGAAAATCAATAAAACCAGAAGTTGGTTCTATTAAGATTGATGGGCCCTTAGCAAGATTGACAAAAAGAAGAAGAGAGAGGATGTAAATAAATAGGATCAGAAATGGAAGAGGAGACATAACCACTGACCCCACAGAAATAAAGTAGTTAATTAACAGGACACTATGAGCAACTTTATGCTAATAAATTCAACAATGTAGACGAAATGGACAACTTTCTAGAAAGGCATGAACAACCAACTTTGACTCAAGAAGAAATAGATGACCTCAACAAACCAATCACAAGTAAAGAAATTGAATCAGTCATTAAAAAGCTTCCCAAAAAGAAAAGTCCAGGACCAGACGGCTTCACATGTGAATTCTACCAAACATTCCAGAAAGAATTAGTACCAACTCTGCTCAAACTCTTCAAAAAAACTGAAGTGGAGGGAAAGCTACCTAATTCATTCTATGAAGCCAACATCACCCTCATACCAAAACCAGACAAAGATATTACAAAAAAAGAAAACTACAGACCAATCTCTCAAATGAATATAGATGCAAAAATCCTCAACAAAATTCTAGCAAATCGAATCCAGCAACACATTAAAAGAATTATACATCATGACCAAGTAGGATTCATCCCAGGTATGCAAGGATGGTTCAACATAAGAAAATCAATTAATGTAATACACCATATCAACAAATCAAAGCAAAAAAATCACATGATCATCTCGATGCAGAGAAGGCATTTGACAAGATTCAACATCCTTTCCTGTTGAAAACACTTCAAAGGACAGGACTACAAGGGAACTTCCTTAAAATGACAAAGGAAATATATGAAAAACCCACAACTAATATCATCCTCAATGGGGAAAAACTGAAAACCTTCCCCCTAAGATCAGGAACAAGACAAGGATGTCCACTATCACCACTGCTATTCAACATTGTGTTGAAATTCTAGCCAGAGCAATTAGACAAGAAAAAGAAATACAAGGCATCAAAATCGGAAAGTTTGCAGATGTTATGATACTATATGTCGAAAACCCTGAAAAATCCACAGCAAAACTATTAGAGCTAATAAACGAGTACAGCAAAGTGGCAGGGTACAAGATCAACATTCAAAAATCTGTAGTGTTTCTATACACTAGTAATGAACAATCTGAGGGGGAAATCAAGAACGAATTCCATTTACAATTGCAACTAAAAGAATAAAATACTTAGGAAAAAATTTAACTAAAGAGACAAAAGACCTATACAAAGAAAACTACAAGAAACTGTTAAAAGAAATCACAGAAGACCCAAATAGATGGAAGGGCATACTGTGTTCATGGATTGGAAGACTAAATATAGTTAAGATGTCAATTCTACCTAAATTGATATACAGATTCAACGCAGTACCAATCAAAATCCCAACAACTTACTTTTCAGAAATAGAAAAACTAATAAGCAAATTTATCTGGAAGGGCAGGGTGCCCCGAATTGCTAAAAGTATCTCGAGGAAAAAAAACGAAGCTGGAGGTCTCACTCTGCCTGACTTTAAGGCATATTATGAAGCCACAGTGGTCAAAACAGCATGGGACTGGCATAAAGATAGATATATTGACCAATGGAATCGAATAGAGTGTTCAGATAAAGACCCTCTCATCTATGGACATTTGATCTTGGATAAGGCAGTCAAGCCAACTCACCTGGGACAGAACAGTCTCTTCAATAAATGGTGCCTAGAGAAATGGATATCCATATGCAAAAGAATGAAAGAGAACCCGTATCTCACACCCTATACAAAAGTTAACTCAAAATGGATCAAAGATCTAAACATTAGGTCTAAGACCATAAAACAGTTAGAGGAAAATGTAGGGAGATATCTTATAAATCTTATAATTGGAGGCGGTTTTATAGACCTTACACCTAAAGCAAGAGCACTGAAGAAATAAAGAAAGAAATGGGAACACCTCAAAATTAAACACTTTTGTGCATCGAAGAACTTCATCAAGAAAGTGAAAAGACAGCCTACACAATGGGAGACAATATTTGGAAATGACATATCAGATAAAGGTCTAGTATCCAGAATTTATAAAGAGATTGTTCAACTCAACAACAAAAAGACAGCCAACCCAATTACAAAATGGGAAAAAGACTTGAACAGATACTTCTCAGAAGAGGAAATACAAAAATGGCCAAAAGACACATGAAGAGATGCTCAACGTCCCTGGCCATTAGAGAAATGCAAATCAAAACCACAATGAGATATCATCTCACACCCACCAGAATGGCCATTATCAACAAAACAGAAAATGACAAGTGCTGGAGAGGATGTGGAGAAAGAGGCACACTTATTCACTGTTGTTGGGAATGTCAAATGGTGCAACTGCTGTGGAAGGCAGTTTGGTGGTTCTTCAAAAAGCTGAATATAGAACTGCCATATGACCCAGCAATACCATTGCTAGGTATCTACTCAGAGGACACAAGGGCAAAGACATAAACGGACATTTGCACACCAATGTTTATAGCAGCATTATTTACAATTGCAAGGAGATGGAAACAGCCAAAATGTCCATCAACAGACGAGTGGCTAAACAAACTGTAGTATATACATACGATGGAATATTGTGCAGCTTTAAGACAGAATAAACTTATGAAGTATGTAACAACATGGATGGACCTTGAGAACATTATGCTGAGTGAGACTAGCCAAAAACTAAAGGACAAATACTGTATGGCCTCACTGATAAGAACTGACATTAGTGAATAAACTTGGAATATTTCATTGGTAACACGAGACCATCAGGAGACAGAAATAGGGTAAGATATTGGGTAATCATAGCTGAGGGGATACAGACTGTGCAACAGGACTGGATACAAAAACTCAGAAACGGATAGCACAATACTACCTAACTGTAATACAATTATGTTAAAACACTGAATGAAGCTGCATGTGAGAGTGATAGAGGGAGGAGGGCTGGGGACATAAATCAGAAAGAAAGATAGAT
Source organism: Tamandua tetradactyla (assembly GCF_023851605.1). Lineage (NCBI taxonomy): Eukaryota > Metazoa > Chordata > Mammalia > Pilosa > Myrmecophagidae > Tamandua > Tamandua tetradactyla. Next base: position 24,764,181 of record NC_135349.1, read on the forward strand.
GTTAAAGATTGAGATGGTATAATCTAGGAATGCCTGGAGTATATAATAATAGTGACTAAAGGTACAATGTACAAATTTTAAAAATGTTTTTGTATGAGGAAGAACAAAGGAATATCATTATTACAGAGTGCTGAAAATAGATGGTAATTAATATTTTTTTTTTTTTTTTTTTTTTTTTTTTTTTTTTTTTAAGGAAAGACAGAGAGAAGGAAGGAAGGAAGGAAGAAAGGGAAACATTTTCTTGTTTTATTGTATTCTGTTTCTCCGTTTTTGTTACATGGGCTGGGGCCGGGAATCGAACCGAGGTCCTCCGGCATAGCAGGCAAGCACTTTGCCCGCTGAGCCACCGCGGCCCGCCCGGTAATTAATATTTTAAAATGTCACCTTATGTGTGAGACTAAAGCAAAAAATGTTTATTTGTTACAAAATTTATATTTTGACTAGTGCATTTCCTAATATAACTTATGTAGATAGTTTGATTGAATGTCATAAGTACTTGGAATCTCAGGTAGGACATGAGATTTTGTTGGTTTGTCCAGAGTGATGCCCCGATAAATCCCAGAGTGATTTGATCAGTGAGTGGAAAAGTATTTGCAAAGCCCCCTTCAGGGAACGGGGAGAATGGGGAGAAATTCAACTTCCCCAAGTTGAATTCTTGATATTCTCACAAGCAGTGTGGACAACCAGACTTAGCATCAAGGGATTGAGAAAATTTAGCATCAAGGGATTGAGAAAACCTTCTCGACCAAAAGGGGGAAGAGTGAAATTAGACGAAGTGTCAATGGCTGAGAGATTCCAAACAGAGTCAAGAGATTATCTTGGAGGTTATTCTTATGCATCAAGTAGATATCATCTTGTTATTCAAGATGTAATGGAGAGGCTGGAGGGAACTGCCTGAAAATGTAGAGCTGTGTTCCAGTAGCCATGTTTCTTGAGGATGACTGAATAATGAAACAGCTGTCACAATGTGACTGTGTGATTGTGAAAACCTTGTGTCTGATGCTCCTTTTATCTACCTTGTCAACAAAGGAGTAGAACATATGGAATAAAAATAAATAATAGGGGGAACAAATGCTAAAATAAATTTAGTTTGAAATGCTAGTGATCAATGAAAGTGAGGGGTAAGGGGTATGGTAGGTATAATCTTTTTTTTTCTTTCCTGTGTTCGTTTTTTTTTCTATTGTCTTTTTATTTCTTTTTCTGAATTAATGCAAATGTTCTAAGAAATGATGAATATGCAACTAAGTGATGATATTGTGAATTACTGATATATGTTGATGTTTTATTTGGTTTCCTAATTTTTTAATTAATAAATTAATTAAAAAAAGAATGTATGTGCTTGTATGTTGTTTTATTGATAAAAATTTTTTTAAAAAAAGAATGCTTGTGTTTGTATGTTGTTTTGTCAATAAAAATATGTTTTTAAAAAACATTTCACTCTGGGTAAGCTAATGCCAGGAAAAGTCCACACCAAAGTGCTTTTCAGAAGCCGTCATTTCACTTAGCCAGTTAGACTGAGAAGGGAGAGGTTGCTTTTAACTCTCAAAAGTGCACTCAGGACCATTCTAGCCAATCCTAAAGAACACCTAGGGCATATATATAACCACAAGGGTTCCAGGCACTACAGTAACTTTCCCTGGTCCTGAAACCTAGCCCAGACTCTCCAGAACATCAGACAGTTCCATCTCCCTACCCCATATTAGTGATACACCCTTCCAATATGAAAAATTTAGAATTGCCATAGCCCAAACACCCCTGAAGAGAGGGATGGAAAGATCAAAGGTGATGGTGGAGTTATACAGAAAAGATAGGATTTAACAAGTGAATATGAATGCTGAATCGTTAAATTGATATCTCTTTAGTCTCCAGTATTTTAGAGCATGTGATGGTTTGAAATGATGTATGTACCCTAGAAAAGCCATGTTTTAATCAAAATCCTATTTCATAAAGTCAGAATAATCCCTTTTCAATACTGTATGCTTGAAACTGTAATTAGACCACCTCCCTGGAAATGTAATTTAATCAAGAGTGGTTCTTAAGCTGGATTAGGTGACGACATGCCTCTACCCATTTGGGTGGGGCTTGATTAGTTTCTGAAGTCCTGTAATAGAGAAAACATTGTGGAGAATGAGAGTGATTTAGAGAAGAGCAGAGCAGAACGATGTAGTCACCAGAAGTAGAGTCCACCAGCCAGCGACCTTTGAAGATGAAGAAGGAAAATGCCTCCCGGGGAGCTTCATGAAACAGGAAGCCAGGAGAGAAAGCTGGCAGATGACACTGTGTTTTCCATGTGCCCTTCCAGATAAGACAGAAACCCTGACCGTGTTCGCCATGTGCTTTCTCACTTGAGAGAGACCCTGAACTTCATCGGCCTTCTTGAACCAAGATATCATTCCCTGGATGCCTTTGATTGGACATTTCTATAGACTTGTTTGATTGGGACATTTTCTCGGCCTTAGAACTGTAAACTAACAACTTATTAAATTCCCCCTTTTAAAAGCCATTCCGTTTCTGGTATATTGCATTCTGGCAGCTAGCAAACAAGAACAGAGCAGCTAGAAGTAAAAACCTAAAATTGCGGAATGGTAACCCATGTCAAACTCTGAAATATGCTGTACAACTAATTGTGGTGCTGTGGTTTGAAATTTATAGCTTTTTGTATATATGTTATTTTTCACAAAAACAAAGAAGGAAAAAAAGTTGATTGTGATGATAAAAAAGTATTTAAGCCTTCTAGCCTCTTACAGCAGCTAGAAGGAAAAATATGAGAGGCTCATATGGTAGCCCACAAGGGTTGGGATCTGTCCTGTAACTACTTGTTGAAGACTGTTTTGAAAATTATTGCTTTTTCGTTTCTTTGCTTTGTATATGTTATACTATACAATAAAAAGTTTTTTTTAAAAAAAGAGCACAATTCACCCTGACTTATGAAAACCAAACTCTAGCCAGGGCAAGTGGGAAACGGTTCAAAGGTGGCCAGACTATAAATCAGCAAATCAGGGAAGACATAAGGGTGGGGAGGGGTGGGCCAGAGGACCTAGAGAAGGAAACTGTCTCGAAGGCAGCACCTCCATTCAGAATTCACTCCGACTCCTCCCTCCAGGTCAGCTCTACCCTTCTGCTCTGCTCCCCAACCTGGTGGAGGGAATCCCATCAAATCCCTTTGTCCAAGTTAAAAACCTGAGTCTTTAACTTCCCCTCTCCCAACTGGTGACCCAGTCCTTGGGTTTGATCTCAGAAACTGCTCTTGAACAGTTGCTTCTTCTTCATCCCTACTGCTGTTGAGTTTACCTCCATCACCATCTCTTGCTTCGTCTCCTAATGAGCCTCTGATCCCACCCAATCCATTCTCTACACAGCATCCAGGGGGTTCTTTCCTTTTTTTAAGCCTTCATTGGCTCCAATGATCTCCAGGATAAAGTCCAGGGTACTGGAATCCCTGCAGGTCCCGCTGCCCCCACCCCCAGCCATGTGGGATAATTTCTCATTTCCCCAATGCATAAGCACTGCTGTCATTCTTCCATGGCCTTTGCACTCTATTCTCCCTGCTGGGGCTACATGCCCTCCCGTATTTGCCTACTGATCCCCATCCTGAGGCCCAGCTCAATTCTTGCCTCCTCCAAGAGGCCATCCCAGAACCTCAGGCCACATAGAGCCACATCATGCCAGTCTGCCAACTACTCTGTTCTGTCACTGTTTTTTTAGGTTGTCTCTCTTCTCTGGGCGCTTGATCCTCAAAGGCAGGTGAGCACCAGCAAAGGTTTACAAATAGCTAATTGCAGGCAAAGAAAATCCAGGACCACAAGCACAAGGTAGAGCTAGCAAAGAGGCAGGTGAGAGGAAAGGAAGAGCCTTGGAGCCATTAGGATTGCTGAGGGGCCATCTCTGGTATATGCTGTCACCCTACCAGGTCCTGAATGACAGCCATCATCTTCCACATGCAAGGCAGTGCTACTTAAGCTGCAAGTGCAACTCATTAGCCATGAAGTTAATTTCTTGGATAGTAACCAGCATTTTGAAAAAAGAAATAAAACCACAGACTATAAAACAGTAACAGTTAATAACTGTAAATGCAAAACTTTTGTTCTAATTCTGTGATACACACATACAAATTTGTGTGCTGTGGAAAGGCATTACTTTGGGTTTAAAATCAGGCTCCCCAACTTATCAGCAGTGGACTTTTAGAAGGTTATAACCACTCTGCACCTCAATTTCCTTATCTGTAAAACAGGGCTAACTCCATAACCTACCTCATTAGGTGGCTATGAAAATTAAAAGAGCAAATACATAAGTGTTTAGAACAGCACTGGCCCACAGGAGGTGCCACTCTAGAGAAGGTGGCTGTTGTTACTGGGCCACAATAGTGAATGTATTTTTTACAGGGTCATGGTCAAAAAAGCCTGAAAACCACTGGTACTAGATGCTTTATAAGCATTACCCCATCTATGTTTACAACTTTGTAGGCAGCTATTATTCCATTTAAATGATGGGGCAACTAAGCCTTGGTGGAAGTGACAGACTACCCCAGGTCACATGACTAGTAAATGGCAGAGCTCAGATTTGACCTCCACACACCTGTCTGCCATTTGTAAAGCAGGGCCCTATGGGACAAGGGGGCCTTGAAGTAGGCTGTAGGGAAGGTGGGACCCAAAGGGAGAGGCTGGGGAAGAGAAACCTACTTATCCATGGGAAGAAAGGCAGGCTGTGGTCTGGGGTCCATAAGTGATGACTGGGAAGACAGTGACAGGGCAGAAAGGACAGTACTCACTTGCATTCAGCCTCTGCATCAGCCTTGGCAGTGGTATAGAGGCCACGTAGCTTTGTCCGATAATAGGGAGAGACTGCAGAGTAAACAGAGATGAAGAGGCATGGGCAGGGGCAGAACTGTGGCATCATTCCAGTGCATCAGAAATCAGACTTTGGGAGGTTCAGTGAGGCCATGGTGGGCTCAGCAGTATTTCCAGAGGCTGATATTCCCCTCAGTGAGTTCACATTTTCAAATGACACAAATTCCATTACCATACCTAAGAAAGGAGAAAGGACTTTCTAACCTTTCGACACCAAGACACTTGCAAAAATATTTGTCAGCTCACTGGAGAAGCTGACAGATAACAATTCTCAAAGCTATTCAGAGCTGGAAAGAATCAGCCCTGGAGTCTGTTCACCCAAGTACAGGGGACTCAGGACCCCAGGGCCTGTGACACACCTGTAGGGAACTTAGCTCAGAAAGCACCAGCTGAGCAGTCCTGTGTGCTCCAAGGGCTTTCCCTGCATGCTTCTTTATCTCACTGACCTTCCAGTCCTCAGAGCTGAGGGGTTTTAAGGTTCCCTAAGGCTAGGCTGCCCATCACCAGAGTCACCTGAGGTCAGGCAGCCTCAAGGAAGATGGTCTCTCTGACGTAAGGAGCAGTGCATTATGGAAAATGGCAGATAATCTGCAAAAGTTTCTTTCAAAACTCCCAATAGCCATGCTCACAGTCTCAGCCCTAGCCCCCTCCTCCTCATCCCTTTCTCTCCTGAGCCCAGTGACTCACTCTTGTTCTCTGTCTGCATCCTTTCATGGGTCTTCTGGATGTTCACCAAGTTGTGTTCGCTCCGAGAACGTTCTTCCTGCAATGATGAAGACAAGACGAGAGGGAGGCCCTTCATCCTACAACCCAGGCCACAGGCCCCCAAAATATGGTTCTCATTTTCTAAATCCTAACTTAGGACAAGTTCAAATGGATTCTTTTCCTGACTAATACAAAAGGCGTTGAAGTTAAATCATAATTTAAATACTTAATGACCCTCCTTTATCAAAAAAGACAGATTGAGCTATGATTCAATGCAATCCCCAACAAAATTCCAGCTGACTCCTTTGCCAAAATCAACAAGCTCACCCTAAAATTCATATTGAGATTCAAAGGCCCGGGATAGCCAAAACAATCTTGCAAAAGAAAAGCAAAATTGAAAAACTCATGATTACTGATTTCATAACTCACTACAAAGTGACAAGAATAAGTCCTGGCGTAAGGACACACCTAGAGATCAATGAGATACGTCTAGTGGTGGAGACAGCCCGCTAGGCTCTGACCTGAGTCACTCTAACTCGTAAGAATAGGAGTTGCCCAAAAGGGAGGCATTTGCTAGGTGAATACAGCTGCTGGCAATCTGGACCAGCACCATGGCCAATCCTAACGTCCAAAGTTGGAAAAGTTTGGGTAAAAATCAATGACACATGAATTGTATGGTATGTGACTGTATCTCAATAAAATTGCATTAAAGAAAAAAAATCAATGACAAATGGAGAGGAGGAGAAATAATAGCTGAAGGTAAAGAAATGAATAAATGGATTATACAATGAGGGAAACCCAATATTACATTGGTGTTTCAAGAGGCTCAAGGAAGAGAATAATGTTGTCTCAGCTTAATTATACCTGCCATATGTTTACCAAGACTACACCTGCTTTTGGAACCTGAAAAGGTCAAATGGCAACCTGCAAACCAGAGTAGCATTTGTCTGAGAGACATTTTGGCTCCACAATACAATGGACTAGACCAACTGTTGATGACTGAATGGAACGCTAGTAATGTGGCAGGATCTTTTGACTCCTATTTTTCAGGTTACATCGACCACAAAGAACATCATTTAGGAAGGAATTTTTGGGAACTATCCCATTCCGGGTCATCAGACTGTAAGGTAAGACTCTGGCAGAGTGATCACTGTGTAATGATAGACTTTGACAACAGAATGCTTAGAAAGGTCTCCGGTTAGAATGGAGAAAACACAGTGGTGGCCTACAGCATGCTGGGCCCAAATCCTAATCAGCTTATTTCTGTAGGTGGAAAAAAGCTATTGCACAGAATAGAAAAACCAAGGAGTTTCTGATGGAGTTAAAGCAGCAGGCAGCACGTGGCAGACCTGGATACCCAGAAAGTGCAGCCCCACCCCCAAGAGGAGGCCCTGTGACCCACTCAAACTACATCACATCTAGGTGTGAGGACCATGCATGTAACCCCAAAATGGGGACCCAATGCCTCTGGATACAAACCACATATCCTAACTGCACTCAGGCCATCAGGAACACAGGGCCACACCCTGCATGTGGACTAAACGTACTCACCTAGGAGACAGAAAAGAGCTTTAGGGGAGAGAGGGGCTGATCATGTCATGGTGAGAGAAACTACATTTGCTTTTAATAAGGACAACATACAAAGGAAAAAAGATTTATTAACTTGAATAAGCAGATTAGAAGAGGGAAGGCAAGGCATGGGAGTCAGCCTGGAAAAGATGATAGGCCTTTAGTGATGGGCCAAGCAGACTTAAAATATTAATGCTGGAGAATGTTAGGACCCAACGTTGGCAAACAGTTTGGACTCTGACCCACCAGAGCCTCTTAAAATTACTCTAATACAGATGCAGCAGCTAGATCCATCCTAGCTGCTGAGGCAAGCAGCCATGGTGCACTCCTATGGGAATCTTTTGGATCTCCAAAACCATGGAAGTTCTCTGGGGGCATGTGGAATTTACATCCATGTAATACGGTTGTAATATAACTGCTGTTGTTCTAAGAACAGATGAAAATGAGACATGTCCTGTAGTACAGTTAGAAGGGACAGGAACTCTTCTGAATACTACCTGGTCCTCCCTGTAGGGGGAAGTGGGTGCTGCTAGGGAACAGCACACAATGGAAACCAATCTGAGTCAAGCCTGTGAACTGAGAAAGACTGTCTCCAACTGACTTGGAACCCAGAAATAACTGAAATCATGACCAAATAATGACGTCTGTCCATAATAATATCTGGTATATGGGCAAGGGGTAATTCTGCTGGGAAGACATGGCATATACTTGTGTGCTTCTTACTGATTTCTTCTGTAATGAAAAAATTGTACCATGCTGCAATATGGTATGACATTGGCACTGCTGATGAGATTCGACTACCTCATGTAAATACATCTTACAAGAACACTGATATTGATGATCAAATGCATTGGAAGACTAAGTTAAAGCCTCACAAGGATGTAATACTGATAGAAAATGACTGGCCTAAAGAATGGATTTAGCTAACTATCAGCTAATTCCCATGCTAAATAATTCTGCACAAGTTCATTGTTAAGGTACAAATAGCAGTTCAAGGCAGGAAATAAGTAATCAAATTAGTTAAAAAAAATACGAAAATGTATGTAATGGCTTGACATGACAGATGAGTTGTTTCTGTCAGTCTATTCCTACCCCACATTGGCTCCTCTAAATGTTAGGCATATGCATACCAGTATATCACTACAGCTATTATATAAATGATGTATTAAATGTAAATACTTAAACAGATGTGATTGTTTCACTCTAAGGAGCCTAGGCCAAGGACAAGGCAGGTGGCGTGTCCAGTGCAAGATGAACTCAGCAGGAGTTCCGGGTCAAGATGGCGGCTTAACAATGTGCGCATTTTAGTTCGTCCTCCAGAACAACTACTAAATAACCAGAAACAGTACAGAACAGCTCCTGGGGCCACGTCAGTGAACAGACACACAGCGTACCCCAGTCTGGACCAGCTGGACTGGCTGCGGCCCCCACAGAACCGTGAGTTTCCAAAGCTGCGGCGGCCGGTAACCCTCCCCCATGGGCTGCTTCCCAGAGGGGAAAGGAAAGGAACTTTACCTGTAGCAAGGACTGAGCACAATCAAACACCAATTGTGGAATTAATTAGCAAATTCTGACTACTAGAAATAGGCCCCCAGCTTAGGTGAACCTGGTCAAAGCGGAGGTTGCTCATTTTTGCCCGGGTGCCAAGGGGGCAGGGCTGACGGAAAAAAGGGGGGAAAAAAAGAAGGAAACAGAGGTTTTTGTGGTTGTGTTTCTACAAAGGCTTGACTGCCTTTGGATATAGCAGCAGGACTTCTCAGGCTGCAACTGCCCCAGGCACAGCCAGAAGTGAGCTCTTCTGGGGGCTTGTCTGGAGACTGTGCCTTCCCCAGGGGAGGGGTGAAGCCCAACTCAGGTAGAATCCCTCCCTCAAGGAATTCAGACACCAGGGCTTGGTAATTTGAAGCCATTAAAACCAGCCTACAACCTCTCCTCTGTCTCCACCATGCCCCCAGCAGGAAGAGTCCGCCAAAGTTAAAGGTACCGCATCATCTTACGCTGGTGGGACCTGCAGGTAGACAAGCGCCACATACTGGGCAGGATAAGAAAAACAGAGTCCAGAGACGTCACAGGAAAGTCTTTCAACCTGCTGGGTCTCACCCTCAGGAAAAACCGATGCAGGTGACTCTTTCCTCCTGATAGGAGGCCAGTTTGGTCTGGGAAAATCTGGCTGGGGTCTATAATATCTAAGTAGATCCTCCTAAGGGGGCGGGGGGGGGGAAGGCACCATACAAGCAGGGCAAGAAACAAGAACTGAAAAATTCTCCTGTTAAACAAAACTTAAGCTAGCGGTCCAGATAAAGCTGAACTGAATGTCAAAGAACAGATAGACAACAAATTCATCCAGCAAGAAACCCTACGTAAAAAAAGTGAAAGCAATCTCCAGAATAAACTAATTAAGGTAATTAAATGCCTGGACACCAACAAAAAATAACAAATCACACTAGGAAAATTGAAGATATGGCCCACTCAAAGGAGTAAAATTCAAATGACATACAGGAGCTGAAATCATTCATTCAGAATATATGAACAAACATGGAAAACCTCATTAAAAACCAAATCAATGAATTGAGGGAGGATATAAAGAAGGCAAGGAATGAACAAAAAGAAGAAATTGAAAGTCTGAAAAAACAAATCACAGAACTTATGGGAATGAAACGCAAGGGAGAAGATATGAAAAAGACAATGGAAACCTACAATGGTAGATTTTGAGAGAGAGAACATAGGATTAGTGAACTGGAGGACGGAACCTCTGAAATCTGGCAAGAAAAAGAAAATATAGGGAAAAAAAAGGAAAAATATGAGCAGGGACTCAGGGAATTGAAAGACAATACGAAGTGCACAAATATATGTGCTGTGGGTATCCCAGAAGGAGAAGAGAAGGGCAAAGGAGGGGAAAAACGAATGGAGGAAATTATCACTGAAAACTTCCCAACTCTTATGAAAGACTTAAAACTACAGATCCAAGAAGTGCAGAGTACCCCAAAGAGAATAGATCTAAATCGACATACTCCAAGACATTTACTAATCAGAATGTCAGAGGTCAAAAAGAGAGAGAGAATCTTGGAAGCAGCAAGAGAAAAGCAATCCATCACATACAACGGAAGCCCAATAAGACTATGCACAGATCTCTCAGCAGAAACCACGGAGGCGAGAAGACAATGGGATGATATATTTAAATTACTAAAAGACAAAAACTGCCAACCAAGAATTCTATATCCAGCAATACTGTCCTTCAAAAATGAGGGAGAAATGAAAACATTTTCAGACAAAAAATCACTGAGAGAATTTGTGACCAAGAGACCAGCTCTGCAGGAAATACTAAAGGGAGCACTAGAGACAGATACAAAGACAGAAGAGAGAGGTGTGGAGAAGAGTGTTGAAAGGAAGACTATAAGTAAAGGTAAAAAGAAGGATAATTAGGTATGACATATAAAATCCAGAAAGCAAAATAGTAGAAGAAAGTACTACGATGGAATATTATGCAGCTGTAAGACAGAATAAAGTTATGAAATATGTAACAATATGGATGGACCTTAAGGACATTCTGCTGAGTGTGATTAGCCAGAAACAAAAGGACAAATACTGTATGGTCTCACTGATATGAACTGACATTAGTGAATAAACTTGGAATATTTCATTGGTAACAGAGTGTGTTAGTTAGAGTCAGTTGTCAACTTGGCCAGGTGAGCATACCTAGTCTTGTTGCTACGGACATAAGCCAATGGTACATGAACCTCATCTGTTGCTAATTACATCTGCAGTCGGCTAGGAGGCGTGTCTGCTGCAATGAGTGACATTTGACTTAATTGGCTGGTGCTTAAATGAGAGAGCGCAATGTAGCACAGCCTAAGCAGCTCGGCATTCCTCATGTCAGCACTTGCAGCTCAGCCCAGGCCTCTGGAGATGCAGAAAGAAGTTACCCCAGGGAAAGTTGCTGGAACCCAGGGGTCTGGAGAGAAGACCAGCAGAGATCATCCTGTGCCTTCCACGTAAGAAAGAACCTCAGTGGAAAGTTAGCTGCCTTTCCTCTGAAGAACTAACAAGATAAATCCCCTTTTATTAAAAGCCAATCCGTCGTTCCGGGTCAAGATGGCGGCTTAACAACATGCACGTTTTAGTTCGTCCTCCAGAACAACTGCTAAATAACCAGAAACAGTACAGAACAGCTCCTGGGGCCACGTCAGTGACCAGACACACAGTGTACCCCAGTCTGGACCAGTTGGACTGGCTGCGAGCACCCCCTAAAACCGTGAGTTCCCAAAGCTGCGGCGGCCAGCGCCCCTCCCCCACAGGCCGCTTCCCAGAGGGGAAAGGAAAGGACTTTACCAGCAGCAGGGACTGGGCACAATCAAACGCCAATTGTGGAACTAATTAACAAATTCTGACTACTAAAAATAGGCCCCCAGCTTAGGTGAACCCAATCAAAGCGGAGGTTGCTCATTTTTGCCCCGGCACCAAGGGGGCAGGACTGACAGAAAAAGGGGGAAAAAAAAGAAGGAAACAGGTTTTTGTGGCTGTGTATCTACAAAGGCTTGACTGCCTCTGGATACAGTGGCAGGACTTTTCAGGCTGCAACTGCCCCAGGCATAGGCAGAAGTGAGCTGTTTGGGGGGCTTATCTGGAGCCTGTGCCTTCCCCAGGGGAGGGGTGAAGGCCCACCCAGGTGGAATCCCTCCATCAAGAAATTCAGACACCAGTGATTGGTAATTTGAAGCCATTAAAACCAGCCTACAACCTCTCCTCTGTCTCCAACAACCCCCCAGCCAAAGTTAAAGGTACCGCACCGCATCATCTTATGCTGGTGGGACCTGCAGTCAGACAAGCGCCACATACTGGGCAGGATAAGAAAAACAGAGTCCAGAGACTTCACAGGAAAGTCTTTCAACCTGCTGAGTCTCATGCTCAGGGAAAACCGACGCAGGTGACTCTTTCCTCCTGATAGGAGGCCAGTTTGGTCTGGGAAAATCTGGCTGGGGTCTATAATATCTAAGCAGACCCTCCTAAGTGTGTGTGGGGGAAAGGTACCACACAAGCAGGGCAAGAAACAAGAAAACAAGAACTGAAAAATTCTCCTCTGTTAAACAAAACTTAAGCTAAAGGTTCAGATAAAGCTGAACAGAATGTCAAAGAACAGATAGACAACAAATTCATCCAGCAAGAAAACCCTAGATAAAAGAACTGAAAGCAATCTCCAGAATAAACTAATTAAGGTAATTAAATGCCTAGATGCCAGCAAAAAATAACAAATCACACTAAGGAAATTGAAGATATGGCCCAGTCAAAGGAACAAACCAACAATTCAAATGATATACAGGAGCTGAAACAACTAATTCAGAATATACCAACAGACATGGAAAACCTCATCAAAAACCAAATCAATGAATTGAGGGAGTATATAAAAAAGGCAAGGAAGGAACAAAAAGAAGAAACTGAAAGTCTGAAAAAACAAATCACAGAACTTATGGGAATGAAAGACACAGTAGAAGAGATGAAAAAAACAATGGAAACCTACAATGGTAGATTTCGAGAGGCAGAACATAGGATTAATGAACTGGAGGACAGAACATCTGAAATTCAACAAGAAACAGAAACTATAGGAAAAAAAATGGAAAAATATGAGCAGGGACTCAGGGAATTGAAAGACAATATGAAGCGCATGAATATACGTGTTGTGGGTGTCCCAGAAGGAGAAGAGAAGGGAAAAGGAGGAGAAAAACTAATGGAGAAAATTATCACTGAAAATTTCCCAACTCTTATGAAAGACTTAAAATTACAGATCCAAATAGACATACTCCAAGACATTTAATAATCAGAATGTAAGAGGTCAAAGAGAAAGAGAGGATCTTGAAAGCAGCAAGAGAAAAGCAATCCATCACATACAAGGGAAGCCCAATAAGACTATGTGCAGATCTCTCAGCAGAAACCATGGAGGTGAGAAGACAGTGGGATAATATATTTAAATTATTAAAAGAGAAAAACTGCCAACCAAGAATTCTATATCCAGCAAAATTGTCCTTCAAAAATTAGGGAGAAATGAAAACATTTTCAGACAAAAAAATCACCGAGAGAATTTGTGACCAAGAGACCAGCTCTGCAAGAAATACTAAAGGGAACACTAGATACAGATACGAAGACAGAAGAGAGAGGTGTGGAGAAGAGTGTAGAAAGGAAGACTATGAGTAAAGGTAAAAGGAAGGAAAATTAGATATGACATATAAAATCCAGAAGGCAAAATAGTAGAAGAAAGTACTACCCATACAGTAATAACACTGAATGTTAATGGATTAAACTCTCCAATCAAAAGACATAGTCTGGCAGAATGGTTTAAAAAACAGGACCCATGTATATGCTGTCTCTACTCAAAGGTCACGAGGCCAAGGACACAAATGGACATTTACATGTTTATAGCAGCATTATTAACAATTACCAAGTGATGGAAACAGCCAAAATGTCCATCAACAGACAGTTGACTAAACAAACTGTGACATTTACATAAGATGGAATATTATACAGCTGTAAGACAGAATAAAGTTATGAAGTATGTAACAACATGAATGGACCTTAAGGACATTATGCTGAGTGTGATTAGCCAGAAACAAAAGGACAAATACTGTATGGTCTCACTGACATGACTGACGTTAGTGAATAAACTTAGAATATTTCCTTGGTAACAGAGACCATCAGGAGATAGAAATAGGGTGAGATATTGGGTGATTGGAGCTGAAGGGATACAGATTGTGCAACAGGACTGAATATAAAATCTCAGATATGGACAGCACAATACTACCTAACAGTAATGTAATTATGTTAAAACACTGAATGAACCTGCATGTGAGAATGATAGAGGGAGGAGGACTGGGGACATAAACGAAATCAGAAAGAAAGATAGATGGTAAAGATCGAGATGGTATAATCTAGGAATGCCTAGAGTGTATAATAATAGTGAAATGTGCAATGTACAAATTTAAAAAATGTTTTTGCCTGAGGAAGAACAAAGGAATGTCATTATTGCAGGGTGTTGAAAATAGATGATAATTAATACTTTAAAATGTCACCTTATGTGTGAGACTAAAGCAAAAAATGTTTATTTGTTACAAAATTTATATTTTGACTAGAGCATTTCCTAATATAACTCATGTAGATAGTTTGATTGAATGTCATAAGTACTTGGAATCTCAGGTAGCACATGAGATTTTACTGGTTTGTCCAGAGTGATGCCCCGATGAATCCCAGACTGATTTGATCAGTGCCTGGAAAAGTATTTGCAAGCCCTCTTCGGGGAATGGTGAGAGTGGGGAGAAATTCAACTTCTCCAAGTTGAATTCTTGATATTCTCACAAGCAGTGTGGACAACCAAAGCTATAGGCTGAGCCCCCAGGCTTGGGGTTTGTTCACATGAAACTTAACCCCATAAAGGATAGGTCAAGTCTACTTAAAATTTAGGCCTAAGAGTCACCCCCAAGAGAGCCTCTTTTGTTGCTCAGATGTGGCCTCTCTCTCCAGCCAACACAACGAGCAGTCTCACCACCCTTCCCCTCTCTGCGTGGGACATGACTCCCAGGGGTGTGGACCTTCCCGGCAACGTGGGAGAGAGATCCTGGAATGAGCTGAGACTCAGCATCAAGGGACTGAGAAAAACCCTAGAATGAGCTGAGAATTAACATCAAGGGATTGAGAGACCAAAGGGGGAAGAGTGAAATGAGACTAAGTGTCAATGGCTGAGAGATTCCAAACAGAGTTGAGAGGTTATCCTGGAGGTTATTCTTATGCATTAAGTAGATATCACCTTGTTGTTCAAGATGTAGTGGAGAGGTTGGAGGGAACTGCCTGAAAATGTAGAGCTGTGTTCCAGTAGCCATGTTTCTTGATGATGATTGAACAATGATATAGCTTTCACAATGAGACTCTGCGAATGTGAAAACCTTGTGTCTGATGCTCCTTTTAGCTACTATATCAGCAGACGAGTAGAACATATGGAATAAAAATAAATAATAGGGGGAACAAATGTTAAAATAAATTTAGTTTGAAATGCTAGTGGTAAATGAAAGCGAGGGGTAAGGGGTATGGTATGTATAATCTTTTTTTTTCTCTTATCGTTTTATTTCTTTTTCTGTTGTCTTTTTATTTCTTTTTCTAAATTGATGCAAATGTTCTAAGAAATGATGAATATGCAACTATGTGATGATATTAAGAATTACCGATTGTATATGTAGAATGGAATGATCTCTTAATGTTTTGTCTGTTAATTTTTTTAATTAATAAAAAAAGTTAAAAAAAAAAAAAAGCCAATCCGTCTCTGGTGTGTTGCATTCCGGCAGCTAGCAAACTAGAACACAGAGATTATCAAGACACAGAAATAGGGTAAGATATTGGGTAGCTGGAGCTGAAAGGATACAGATTGTGCAACAGGACTGAATATAAAAACTCAGAAATGGACAGCACAACACTACGTAACTAATACAATTATGTTAAAACACTGAATGAAGCTGAATGTGAGAATGATAGAGGGAGGAGGGCTGGGGGCATAAATGATATCACAAAGAAAGATAGACAATAAAGATTGAGATGGTATAATCTAGGAATGCCAAGAGTATATAATGATAATGATTAAATGTACAAATCTAAAAATGTTTTTACATGAGGAAGAACAAAGTCATTATTGCAGGGTGCTGAAAATAGATGGTAATTAATATTTTAAAATTTCAACTTACGTGTGAGACTAAATCAAAAATGTTTATTTGGTACAAATGTATACTTTGCCTAGTGCATCTCCTAATATAACTTATGTAGATAGTTGGTTGAACAACATAAGTACATGGAACCTTGGGTAGGACATTAGATTATACTGGTTTGTTCAGTGATGCCCCGATGAATCCCAGAGTGATTTGATCAGAGAGTGGAGAAGTATTTGCAAAGTCCCCTTCGGGGAATGGTGAGAACGAGGGAAAATTCAACCCCCCAAGTTGAATTATTGATATTCTCACAAGCAGTATGGACAGGCTGAGCTATAGGTTGAGCCCCCAGTCTTGGAGTTTGTTCACATGAAACTTAACCCTGCAAAGGATAGGTCAAACCTACTTAAAATTAGGCCTAAGAGTCACCCCCAAGAGAACCTCTTTTGTTGCTCAGATGTGGCCTCTGTCTCCAGCCAATACAACAAGCAAACTCACCACTCTCCCCCTGTCTACGTGGGACATGACTCCCAGGGGTGTGGACCTTCCTGGCAACGTGGGACAGAAATCCTAGAATGAGCTGAGACTCAGCATCAAGGGATTGAGAAAAACTCTAGAATGAGCTGAGATCCACCATCAAGAGATTGAGAAAACCTTCTCGACCAAAAGGGGGAAGAGTGAAGTGAGATAAAGTGTCAAGGGCTGAGAAATTCCAAACAGAGTTGAGAGGTTATCCTGGAGGTTATTCTTACGCATTAAATAGACAGCACCTTGTTAGTCAAGATGGAATGGAGAAGCTGGAGGGAACTGCCTGAAAATGTAGAGCTGTGTTCCAGTAGCCATGTTTCTTGATGATGATTGTATAATGATATAGCTTTCACAATGTGACTGTGTGATTGTGAAAACCTTGTGTCTGATGCTCCTTTTATCTACCTTGTCAACAGACGAGTAGAACATATGGAATAAAAATAAATAATAGGGGGAACAAATGTTAAAATAAATTCAGTTTGAAAAGCTAGTGATCAATGAAAGGGAGGGGTAAGGGGTATGGTATGTAAAATTTTTTTATCTCTTTTTCGGTTTTTGTTTTATTTTTCTGTTGTCTTTTTATTTCTTTTTCTGAATTGATGCAAATGTTCTAAGAAATGATCATGATGATGAATATGCAATTATGTGATGATATTGTGAATTACTGATTATATATGTAGAACGGAATGAGCATATATTACAGATGTTTGCGTTTGTTTCTTGTCATTTCTTTTTAATTATTAAAAAATTATATATATATAAAAAAAAGATGAACTCAGCAGGCCTTGTTCAAACCCCGTACATTCCAAAGAAAGGTCTGTTCCTCCAGCCCCTGCTCCTGGGAGACAATCTCTAAGCAGTTGGAATATCTTGCTTAATGGAAGTATCTTTGTTTACCTGGGGCCTTCAGCCAGGCTGTATCAGTTTGACCTCTGGAGAGGCTGGAGACTGATAACTAAGATCAGCCACTTGCATGCTCCCTGCCCACATGACTGAGCCCCCATAAACACCCTGGACCATCAAGGTTCAGGTGAACTTCGTTGGCTGGCAATATTCTGCCTATGCTGTTACACATAGTTGCTGGGAGAATAAGTGCTGTCTGTACAATTTCCCTGGGAAAGGATATCAGGAAGCTTAGGCTCAAGGATGGGCAGACCAAAACCAAGTCAAACTATTTGTATATACGATACTTTGGTAAATATATCAAATCATGGAGCATGACATGTCATAGACAGCAAGGAAGAGAGCATCAGGACAGTTGCTTTAGTAATGGAAAATACACCCTGAATTTTTTTTTTTGCATGGGTAGGCACCGGAAATGAAACCTGGATCACCAGCATGGCAGGCAAGAACTCTGCCTGCTGAGCCACTGTGGCTTGCCGATGAGCTACCGTGGTCCACCTGAAATAAATGTCTTATAAGACATATTTAGCTAACTATCAACTAATTCCCAGGTTAAATAGTCCTCATGTTAAATAGTAGTTGCCACAGCCAAGAGGATAGAGTCAGGTGTCACTGCTAATGGGTACTAGGCTTTTTTTGACAGACATAAAAATGTTCTACAATTGATTATAGCGACGAACTCTGTGAATATACTAAATACCACTGAGTTGTATACTTTAAATGGGTGAACTGTATGGTATATGAACTTCATCTACATAAACTTATCAAAAAAAAAAAAGAACAATGAAATACTGCAAATGTAGAAAATAAAGTAGGAATGGCAATCATATCTGAACTCCCCACCTCTCACCTTCACTACACCATCTTGGTTCCTGTATGTCTCTGGACACAAATCCCACCTCCACTCCCTCCACAGCCCAGCACTACAGCCCATTTTACCCTGTAGGAGTGAAGGGCTGTGGCTTTTACCTGGGTTTGCTTGATCAGCTGATGGAGCTCAGTAAGAAGTTC
This sequence comes from Tamandua tetradactyla, assembly GCF_023851605.1. NCBI lineage: Eukaryota > Metazoa > Chordata > Mammalia > Pilosa > Myrmecophagidae > Tamandua > Tamandua tetradactyla. Next base: position 24,782,419 of record NC_135349.1, read on the forward strand.
TGCAATGCGGGAGTCAGCAGACACAAGGGCCATGGTATATGAAGGGCACCTGGCAGGGAGGAGGAACAGGAGAGAGTCCCATTAGTGGCTTTGACAGCAGCTGTCCTGGAATTCTACTCACACCCAATGATGTCTCTATGCAATATGTTAATCCAAACCAAGGAATTCTTATAAAGAATCTTTCAAAGCCACATATCTAGCTCTGCTGCTAAGATCCTAATAAATTATTGAAGCTTTCTGGTATCTTTTTTTTTTTTCATCTATTCAATGGGTATCACCCCTAACCACCCTGCCATGTTTTTTTTGGGAGAACTCAAGATTTCAATGTATACTAAGGCACTTTCCAGGTCATAAAGCACTGTTGCTTCCTTACTATAGAGCAGCAAGAAATTGACTACCTAAAAAAAAAATCTCACTTAGGATAGTATGAATGTAGTCTGAAGAAAAAAAATGCTTTCGTACAATAAAAGACAAAGAATAAATAGATAAGAGGTAATTTTAAAATACAGAGCAAGTTACTAGAACTAGGTGAAAATAGATATATACCTAAAGATAAGGATAGTCTGGAAAAAGTAAAACAGGAAATTTTTTAGGATACTGAAATTCTGCATCATATCCTACCTTTCTATAAAGGCTGTTCAATCTACACATCTCCCTCTCCCCACCATGATCGGATCATGCGGAATACAGAGTAAATTTTTCCATATCTTTTGATATTCAGATTGTCTTAGAGTCTCTCTGCTATTTATTTAAAAAGTAACATACACACTAGGAATAGAAGGGAATTTCCTTGACCTGATAAAGGGCATTCATGAAAAATCTAGACCTAATAGCGTAGTTAATGGACAAAAACTACAAGCTTTTTCCTCTAAGATCAGGAACATAAAGCAAGGATACCCACTCTTGTCACTTTTCTTAAACATTGTACTGAAGGTTCTAGTCAAGGCAACTAAGCAAGAAAATGAAATAAAAGCCATCCAGATTGGAAACAAGTAAAACCAACTACGCAAATGGCATGCTCTTCATAGAGAAAATCGTAAAGAATTCACTAAAAGGACACTACTACAACTAATAATGAGGTTATTACAGCAAGTCTGCAGGATACAAAGATCAATATCATCAAAAATCAGTGGTATATATCATCAAAAATCAGTGGTATATCCATAAACTTGCATCGAATAATCTGAAAACAAAATTAAGGAAAAATCCCATTTATAATAGCATCAGAAGAAATAAAATACTTAAGAATAAATTTAACTAAAGAAACGTTTACTCTGGAAACTATAAAATACTGTTGAAAGAGGACCTCTATAAATGAAAAACATCTGGGTTGGCTTGAAGCTATAGACCCCGGAAAAACATGTTCCTGTTCTTAATCCATTCCTGTAGATGTGAATAAACAGGACCTTATGATGTGGTTACTTCACTTAAGGTGTGGCCTAGCTGAATCAGAAGGGGTACTACCCCTATTACTGAAGGTCTTAGGGAAGGTCACAGACAGAAAGCTGCCAGAAGCTACAAGAACCTGGAAAAGAAAGATGAACTCAAGAGAGGCCGCCATTTGCCCTGACATGTGACAGAAAAGCCAAGGACTGAGGATTGCCAACAGCAGTCCCGGAACGTCACAGTCTTCCTGGACAAAGTACCACTTTAATAACACCTTTATTTTGGACTTCTTTCAGCCTCAAAACCATGAACCAATAAATTCCAATTGTTTAAGCCAACCCTTTGCATAGTATTTGTTTTAGCAGTCAGGATGCTAAAAGGACATCCATGTTCATGGGTCGGAACGCTTAATATTGTTAAGATGGTAATACTCCCAAATTGACCTGCAGATTCAATGCAATCCCCTCTCAAGATAACTATGAGCTTCCCTGAAGAAACTGACAAGCTTATCCTAAAGTTTATGTGGAATTTTAAGGGACCTAGAATAGCAAAACAATCTTGAAAACGAAAAAAAAATTTGAAGGACTCTCAGTTCCTGATTTCAAAACCTACTATACAGCAACAGTAATCAAGACATTGTTGTAATGGCATAAAGATAGACATATATATCAGAGGAAGAGAATCCAGAGTCTAAAAACTAACCTAGACATCAATGACCATTTGATTTTCAACCAGGGTGCCATAACAATTCAACAGAGAAAAAACAATCTTTTCAGCAAATTGTGCTGGGACAATTGACTATTCATGTGCAAAGAATGAAGGTGGACACCTCCTCACACCAAATACACCAAGTATGAAAATTAACTTAAAATGTACCACAGACTTAAATATAAGAGTAAACTATAAAACTCTTAGAAGAAAACACAGGCATGAATTGCTGACTACTATTATTCCACTATTTCAATTTCTCCACATTCTTACCAACATCTATCATTTAATCACTTACCTGCTTATTAGAGAAGTAGTAGGTTTACAGAAAAATCATGCAGAAAATACAGATTTCTTGTATATTCTCCTCCATTATTAACACTCTGCATTAGTGTTTGTTACAACTGATGCAAGAATATCATAGCACCTATCACCTCTGCCTTTCCCTGGTAGAGGAAGAACTGTCCCTCAACTTACTAAAGATCAATCCCTCATCTGTGCTCTGAACCCCATCTCCTCTTGGATAGTCAGATGCCTCTCTCCTGTGCTTCATCAGCAAACAAGCACAATTAGAAGAGGCCATCTTTAAAAATGAAAACAGCTTCCAAATTTCATATCCCTCCTCTAGCTACCTACCCATTTTGTCCTTCCTCACAGCAAAACTTCTTAAATAAGTTGTCCAAGCATGTGCACCTCTACTTCCTCACCCCATTATACTTTTCAGTACACTAGCTTCTGTCCTTACCAGTCCAGCAGAAACACTCCCATCAAGAAAAAAATCAATAACCTCCTTCGACAGGCCCAACTCATTAAATCCTCCTCTGCCCTATCCAATTTGACCTCTCGGCACATGACATAGGTGCCTACTCCCTCCTCCTGTGGCTTCAGGGCTGCCTTCCCGTGGGGCTCCCCTTCTCCATCACACCTCCAGCTCCTCCTCTCCTGTCTGTCCTCTAGATGCTAGAGCTCCTCAGGGTTAGAGCCCAGCCCCTTTCCCTCCCCACTCCCTAGGAGATGGTCTGCTCCTGTCCCTCCAGCTGGGAGATGACATCTTTGTATTTCAGGCCAAAGGAGACTTCACAAGAAGGGGTGGTTAACAACATCAAATGCCCCAGAAGAGAAGTCAGAGGTGTATACTGTATAGGAGTTTCTGAGGACCTCAGGGAAAGCCAAGTCAGCGAAGGAAGCGGAAGCAAACAAACAGGAGGCAAGTGTGTAGAAGTCACAAACAGATAATGATTTCACTAGCAGGGCTGTGAAGCTGGGTGTATGTGTGCGCGCGTGCGCGCGCACATGCACACGCACAGCTTGAGGGTGAGGCAGAGTAGCTACAAAGTTCAGAAGTAGGGGAAGTTTAAGGATGTTGGCCAAGCAGGTTGAGAACAAGTACAAGTACCAGAGAATGGGGATGAATTTGAAGAGAAAGGAGGAGGGGTGGGATCCAGTCCTGAAATTTATCTAGTGCCATTTCTTATCATTTGCTAACATTCGTTTTAGCCTGCCTTATCGACAGACAGCAAATATAGGTTTTCCCGTCCCAGCCTGCCCCTCCCCCAATGGGACTGAACAGCATCACCTTTCCAGTTGCTCAGACCAAAACCCCAAGTTATTATTATTATTTTTAATTTGCCAAGGATACAAATGTTAGCCTTTCTCCAAGGATGAACCATCATGAAATCTAGGTAGGCAATCCAACACAACAGTAAAAGTTGGAAAAGATTCACCTTTGCTTTCCTAAACAGACTGGAAGCTCCTAAGACAAAAGCCGAAATCTCTGCTTTCACTAAGAATGTTCCACCGCCACCGCCACCACCGATTAGCAGTGTCAGGGATGTGGCAGGAAGTTGACAAATAATTGTTATTAATCCACACCACCTCTGTCAGGTCCTAATTCCCCCTACTCTCTATGAGGTCCATTTTTACTTTTCACAGCAACAATTCCAAACCTCATTTTTAAATTGTAGACTTTTTCTTGGCCCTTTCTCCCCTGCAAGCTACCACATCATCAAGATGAGTCTTATATCCTCATGCAGTAGTACAGCTCTACCAGAGAGGACCCACAATGGTCCACATGGACATTCTTTACACCAATATTACTTCTGTATGTTACAAATTTTCCATTAAAAAACTGTTTTTAAATCAGTATATCTGTCCATACAGTGAAGTACCACTTCACACCCCCTTGGACGGCTATTAAAAAAATGGAAAAAAACAAGTTCTGGTGGGGATGCAGAGAAATAGGAACCCTTGTATGTTGTTGGTGGGAATGGAAAATGGGGCAGCCACCATAGAAAACAGTTTGGCAATTCCTCAGAAAGTTAAACAGACTCACCATACAACCTGGCAATTTCACTACTAGGTATATAGCTGAAAGAAGTCAACACAGGGACTTGGAAAACTACACCAGTATTCATCGTAGCATTATTCACAATTGCGAAAAAGTGGAAGGAACCCAAATGTCCATCAATAGACGAATGGATAAATGAAAAGTGGCATATCCATACAATGGAATAGTACTCAGCTGTAAAAAGAAGTAAAGTCCTGGTACATGCTACACCATAGATGAAACTTGAAGACATGTTGAGTGAAATAAGACAAACACAAAAGGACAAATATTGTATGATTTATCTTATATGAAAGAGTTACCGTAAGTAAATTCAGAGAGAAAGAAAGCAGAATAGTGGTTACCAGAAGTGGGGGAAGGGAGACTGGGGAATTTTGCTAAATGAGTATGAGTTTTGGTTTGGGATGATGAAAACAATCTGGAAATACAGTGGAGAAAGGTTTTTGAATTTTTTTGTTTTTAGCAAGCAGTTAGGTCTAGCTGAGCTGAAACCCCAAATCAGTCTTCTCTGTAGCGGGCATCAGCTGAAATCTCTATAAAGTTATTTTAGTGTTAGTTGAGCTCTTTGGAATGTGCCCTATTGCTTGTGAAGTTCAGAGGCCATTCAGAAATCCTGTGCATCTTTTAACACAGGAATTCTGGTTAACTTCATGTGATTCTCAACAAAAGGAGAAAAATATTATGACGTATTCAAAATTGTTCTCACTGCATTATCATATCATATATTTCTACTATGGATTCCTTTTGTTTTTAATTTGCTTTTTAAACATATGTTCCCCTTCCCCTTCCCCCATTCCTTAGTAACAGCTAATGCATTTTCTGTCTCTGCAGCTTTTTTAAAAAATAACTTTATTCAATAATAATTCACACATCATATAATTCATCCTCAACGTGCAGTTAAGCAGTTTTTTTTAGCATATTCACGCAGTCGTGCAACCATCACCACTATCTAATTTTAGAACATATCATCACTCCAAAAAGAAACTTCATAACCATAAGCAGTTACTTCCCATTTTCCCCCTCCCCCAGCCCCTGGCAACCATTAAACTACTCTTTGTCTTTATGCATTTGCCTATTCTGCACATTTCACATAAATGGAATCATACAAGGCCTTTTGTGGATGGTTTCTTTCATTGAAAATAATGTTTTAAAGTTCATCCATGTTGTAGCATGTTTCAGTTGTTCATTCCTCTATTATTGCTGAACAATAGTCCACTATATAGAAAGGCTTCATTTTATTTATCCATTAATTGGTTGATAGACACGGGGGTTAGCTTTAGCTGGGAGCAGATTTTTATATCAAGAATTTGGAATTCATTCCCTTTTTTTAGCTATTTCTTTTCTAGGATGGACCTCTGTCAGGTGACAAGGCATAATATTAAAACAAAGAAACAGGAAACTCACCAATGCCATTCTCTTTTTCCAGGTATCAGCTCCTCTCCAGTTACTGCCTACCTTTAGTTGCCTGCCAATACTTTCAGATAGCGGTTTTTTATATTCTTTGCAGTTTATCATCATTATTTGTAGGAGAGTTGATCTGATAAAGCTAATCCACCATTACTGGAAGCATCGTCAGGGTATATTTCCCAGCACCTTGTCTCCATTTTGGTAAAAGCACTCCTAATTCCCTTTGGGGAATTATCCCTTACCTTAGCTCCAAGGATGGGTTCATGATGTGGGCCAAAGAAAGTATTATATTCTACCTGATGATTGTGACTGATTCAGAAAGAGTTATGTGAACTAAGCCAGCCCGTTCAAAATCAAGAGCTGAAAGCTCTTCTGCTGGAGCTATCTGCAAAGTGGCACCCCTCTTTCAGCTCCTTGTTAAGAGGGCAGCAGAGAAGCCCAGAATTACTGGAGACCCCATGAGGAAAGCCTGCCTGAAACAGAAAGTCTTGGTGACATGTGGATTTAGCCATGCCTGAAGCTGACGATGACTCTAGAGTTAGTAAGCACAACCTTTTCTCCTTAGGCTACTTTGAATTGGCTTTTGTTACCTCCCAACAATCCTATGAAATAGGTGCTACTAATTTAGTACTAGTGGAAATTTGAATCTTAGAGAAATAAATGACTTTACCAAGGTCATGGGACACTAATAAATAGTAGGCATGAAATACTCAAACTCCAGAAACAAACTCCAATACTTGAGCCTTCAGGACTCAAATAGCCCTTAGTATCGCCACACAACTCTTCAGTTCCATGTTCACCAAGCTACTCCCACTCCACAGTGACCACGAATCCTCACGTGACAGAACTTGGGTATTTTTTTTTTTCAGTGCAGATGATTCAAGTCTTTCAAAACCTTTGTAAGAATCTTTGCATACAAATTTAAAAATCAGGGTGGGGGGGAACCTTTCCCTTTCCATATGACCCCACTTTTCTAGCTCCAGAGAGTCGGTCCCTGTGCCGGTTTGAAAGGATTTCTGTACCCTAGAAAAGCCATGTTTTAATCCTAATCAATCTTGTGAGAGAAACGGGTTCTTCTAATCCCTATTCAGTACTATAGATTGGAAACCTGATTTGGATATCTAGGTTATCTCCACAGAGATGTGACTCAATCAATTGTGGGTATCAAACTTGATTAGATGGAGACATATCTCCACCCATTCTACATGGGTCTTGATTAGTTTACTGGAATCCTATAAAAAAGGGAGCCTTTTCAGAAAGAGTCCTGTTGAAAACAAGGAGACAGCTGCAGAACCACAACAAAATGATGAGAGAACCACAGAGTCCACCAGCCAGCAACCTTTGGAGATAAAGGAGAACACCCCGGGGAGCTTCATGAAGCAAGGGGCCTGGAGAGAAAGCTAGTAGATGTCACCATGTTCAACACATGCCTTTCCAGCTGAGAGAGAAATCCTGAACTTCAGTGGCCTTTCTTGAGTGAAGGTAACCTTTTGTTGGTGCCTTAATTTGGACATTTTTATAGAATTGCTTTAATTGGGATATTTTCTCAGCCTTAGAACTGTAAACTAGCAACTTACTAAATTCCCCTTTTTAAAAGTCATTCTGTTTCTGCAATATTGCATTCCAGCAGCTAGCAAATTAGAACAGTCCCTAAAACTACATACTTTAATGGACCTATCCACTGAGAACAGGATGCCTGGTGGTTGGGCCAGGTATTTATAAAATGAACACTGATTTACTAAACACCATCCAGGTATTTCACTTCAGAAACTGGAGAGTTCCTCTTCAACAATCTTTTCTTACTGACCTTGCCTAGAAATGCCCCACTGAACAATTCCACTCCCCCACTCCTATTCCAAATGATCACAGCTCTTCACAATTCTGTGATTTTGCCCAAGCTTTTATTTCTACCTGAAACACCCTTTGATTCTTCCCCTCTTCCTCTCTGGGGCTCTCAAATTCACTCACTTTTCAGGGTACAAATCAAATGGTGGCACTACGCCCTCAACCTCAGCTCAAAATGTACTTTGGGCTCCTATGAATATGATGAAACCTCTAAGTCATCTGCTAAATATGGCTTTCAAAATGTCATTATTCAAGAAACTCCGAGTCGAGGAGGAAAATATCCTGCTGAGCAAAGAAACTAAAACCACCGTATTGTATTTACTGCTGCTCAGGCTGACCCAACCTACAGTGTACATCTGGGCGGAAGGCTGCCAAAGGAAACTTAAGTCATATGGCTGGTCCCTTCTCTATGGTCTTGCTTTACAATGCTGTCTACCTGGCCAAGGGTATGATAAACAAATTCCTCTAGTGGCTGTCTACAGGACTAGAGGCCAGACGGCATCAATGCAGGCACCTGAAGCCACAGGGAGAGGATGAGAAGGAGAGAGAGAAAGCAGGAGGGCTGAAAACCAGGTTCCGGAAAAAAGGGATGATTTTGATTACTGAATCATTACATAGATATTTCTTTTTGCTTTTTGGTATATTAGACGGACAGAAATTCCTGAAATCTCTACATTGTTATCCAGCTGCCCTGATGTCTGATAATGATTGTATAGCCCTTATCTTCCACTCCTGTGATTGTAAAAACTTACGACTAACCTTTCATTTGTAACCAGTTACCCAGTTTTTCAACTTAAGAGTAATCACTAAAGACAGTCCCTAATGTTTATTAATGAAGGCTTTTGGGGCCACTCAGAACTTACCCACCCCAAGTCCAAAGTTGTCTTGATGTCCCAGACTGGATATAATCAAAGTGCACCCACCCGAAATGCACAGTAGCTTAAACTTTAACTTACAAGTCACCTATACCTCATTCTGCTATTTTCTTTCATACGATCAGTGACTAAGAATGTCATCAATCTGTGCATGTTCAGTAACCAGATCATCTCTAATTGCATCATCTGGGGTCACTGTGCTCATTATCCTAAATCCTACCCATCTTTTTTTCTAACAAAACTACATGAATTATGAGTAAAGGTAAAAAGAAGGAAAATTAGATATGACTAGTAAAATCCAGAAGGCAAAATAGTAGAAGAAAGTACTAACCGTGCAGGATTAACACTAAATGTTAATGAATTAAACTCCCCAATCAAAAGACATAGACTGGCAGAATGGATTAAAAAACAAGACCCATCTATATGCTGTCTCTACTCAAAGGACATGAAAGCAAGGACACAAACGGACATTTGCACACCAATGTTTATAGCAGCATTATTTACAATTACCAAGAGATGGAAACAGCCAAAATGTCCATCAATGTACAGGTGGCTAAACAAATTGTGGCATATACATACGATGGAATATTATGCAGCTGTAAGACAGAATAAAGTTATGAAGTATGTAACAACATGGATGGACCTTAAGGACATTATGCTGAGTGTGATTAGCCAAAAACAAAAGGACAAATATTGTATGGTCTCATTGATATCAACTGACATTCGTGAATAAACTTGGAATATTTCGTTGGCAACAGAGACCATCAGGACATAGAAATAGGGTAAGATATTGGATATGTTATATCCAATAAGGACTGGATATAAAACAGGACTGAATATAAAAATTCAGAAATGGACAGCACAACACTACCTAACTGTAATACAATTATGTTAAAACACTGAATGTGAGAATGATAGAGGGAGGAGGGCTGAGGGCACAAATGAAATCACAAAGAAAGATAGACGAGAAAAACTGAGATGGTATAATCTAGGAATGCCTAGAGTATATAATGATAATGACTAAATACAAATTTAAAAATGTTTTTGCATGAGAAAGAATAAAAGAATGTCATTACTGCAGGGTACTGAGAATAGATGGTAAATAATATTTTAAAATTTCAACTTATGTGTGAGACTAAATCAAAAAATATTTATTTGGTACAAAATTTATACTTTGACTAGTGCATCTCCTAATATAACACGTAGATAGTTGGTTGAATAATGCAAGTACTTGGAACCTTGCGTAGGACATTAGATTTTATTGGTTTGTCCAGAGTGATGCCCTGATGAATCCCAGAGTGATTTGATCAGTGAGTTAAAAAGTATTTGCAAAGTCCCCTTCAGGGAATGGTGAGAACAGGGGAAAATTCAACCTCCCCAAGTTGAATTATTGATATTCTCACAAGCACTGTGGACAACCAAAGCTATAGGCTGAGCCCCCAGTCTTGGGGTTTGTTCATATGAAACTTAACCCTGCAAAGGATAGGTCAAACCTACTTAAAATTAGGCTTAAGAGTCACCCCCAATAGAACCTCTTTTGTTGCTCAGATGTGGCCTCTCTCTCCAGCCAACACAACAAGCAAACTCACTACCCTCCCCCTGTCTACGTGGGACATGACTCCCAGGGGTGTGGACCTTCCTGGCAACGTGGGACAGAAATCCTAGAATGAGCTGAGACTGAGCATCAAGGGATTGAGAAAAACTCTAGAATGAGCTGAGACCCAGCATCAAGGGATTGAGAAAACCTTCTTAACCAAAAGGGGGAAGAGTGAAATGAGACAAAGTGTCAACGGCTGTGAGATTCCAAAGAGTCGAGATGTTACCCTGAAGGTTATTCTTACACATTAAGTAGGTATCACCTTATTAACCAGGATGTAATGGAGAGACTGGAGAGAACTGCCTGAAAATGTAGAGCTGTGTTCCAGTAGCCATGTTTCTTGAGGATGATTGTATAATGATATAGCTTTCACAATGTTACTGTGTGATTGTGAAAACTTTGTGTCTGATGCTCCTTTTATCTACCTTGTCAACAGATGAGTAGAACATATGGAATAAAAATAATAGGAGGAACAAATGTTAAAATAAATTTAGTTTGAAATGCTAGTGATCAATGAAAGGGAGAGGTAAGGGGTATGGTATGTAAAATTTTTTTTTCTTTTTTCTGTTTCTGTTTTATTTTTCTGTTGTCTTTTTATTTTTTTCTGAATTGATGCAACTGTTCTAAGAAATGATCGTAATAATGAATATGTAGAACAGAATGAGCATATATTGAGGATGTTTGCGTTTCTTTCTTGTAATTTTTTTAATTAATAAAAAATCATAAATAAAAAAAGCTATAAAAAAACTATACGAATTACTGCAATTTGGGAAGACAGATTTTAGGCCGTTAAGCCCCGTGCTCTCTACTATGCACCTAGTAATAAACTCTTTCTGTCTTCAAAACCCTGGTGTCTCAGGATTGATTATTGAGACCATTGTGCAAAAGAATCCATGGCCTTTACCCAGCAACATGGAGATGCCTGATAGACATTTAAGAGATGTTATCTGGAAGAGGAATATAAAAGTTAAGGTAAAGTACTGGACTGAAGACAGGAATTTGAAAGTTACCAGCACAATGGGTGGTTTTCATGTTAATTTAAGGCCTTGAAACTAAATGCCAGCGTGTGGCTAAAAACAGAGATCTAGGACTAGGCCCTGGGGCCCTTCAACCACTAACCAAAAGTAAGGAAGCAAGAATCAGAAGCCAAAGAACTGGGACTGAAGGAATGAACCTTCAAGAATCCAGAAGAAAGAGCAGTGATCAAACACCACCCATCAAACACTGCTGCAATTTCAAGAACCAATTTAACACCGAACTTGGCAGCCCAGAGGTCACCGGTGGCTTTGACCACAGCTATTTCAGTGGAAAGATGGGGGCCTAGGCTGAATGATGTGGATTTATCAGACTGTTGGAGAAAACCAGGCGCCAGCGAATACAGACTCTCAAGCCTTTGGCTGCCAAGAGGGGCAGGTAAATAAAAGTGGAACTTTCTGAAAGAGGGAGGATGAGGTTGCCTTTTGTTGTGAAAATGGACACACTTTTCACGGGAAATAAAAACTGCTCGCGTTCTGGGCCCACCTTCGCTGTTCGTCTAATTGTACCAGGGCCAAGACCTGTGACTACATTCATAGAAAGCATATTTGTGGTTGAATCACGTCGCGACTCCTCGGCTCGCCCCAGGCTCCACGTGCCCCGGCTTCCCACTCCCGCCTCAGGCACACCTGCGGACCCCTGAGAAAGCCCGCCGCGGGGCCCTCCCTCCTCTGAGCCCCGCCTCTTCCCGCCTAAGCGCGTGCGCACCGCCCACCAGCACCGCCCCCTGATGGCCCGAGCAGAGAACCGAAAAGGAGGGACCCCCGACCCTCAGTTACGGGATTCTGCGGAGATGCCGGGCCGCGACCCATTCCCACTTACCGAGGGACGGACGAAACAAGCACGCCGCGCTGGAAACTGCGACTGCGGGAGCAGGCGCGCCCCTCTAAACCTTTTTTACAGTCTACGGAAGGTAACGCACTTGCGTTCGAAGATTCGCGGCGCGTGGGGAACCTCACTCCCTTTTCTCCCTTTTATGATCCTGGTCGCAGCGCGGTGGCCCCCTCCCCTACGCCTGCGCAGTCCTTCCTCTGTGACGTGCCGCGCTGCCCCTTGGGAAATGTAGTTTTTACCTTGAGCCGCCGTTTCGACTCTTAAGCTAATTTAACAAGCCAGGGGCCTTGTGTCCGTTTTCTGTGCCATCTCCCATTCTTCAAAGCCTTTATTTAAAAACATAAAACAAACAAATAAATAAATATAAAAATGGGCATAACTTTAGACTCAGAACTGCACTCTAGGGAATTTTCCCGAGAAAGGTGAAAAGGAACTAGACAAGCAATTAGCTACAGTGTTTGTTGTCTAAGGATATCATGGTATCTTAGAATTTCTTACACAATTTCTACTATAGCTTATAATTATATATTTATTTCTTTGACTATTTGCTATACTTTCAAGCCTTGTAAGGTCAGGATGATCTGTTTTCCTCACCCATGTATGCCCAGAACCCAGCACAACAGTGCCTGGCATAAAGCAGGCCCTCAATAAATAGTTTTCTATCCATTAGAGATTTGCAGAATTCAACATTGAAACTGTTTCACCCCCAAACTTAGCACATGATATTCCACCATCAAGTTGACTTTTCTTCCTGAGGTCTCCATTTCAGTGCTTTGACCATATATCCTGCATTTTATAAAGGTTATGGTAGCAGGGCTTTTGCAAATTTCGCATTTATAAAGGTCTCGGGAGCTATCTCTCCTGAATGTCAAATATAGGGAGAGACTTGTGGTTTAGAATTTTTGTTCATCTTTAATTTTTGTTTTTTCTACAATGAATATGTATGAATTGGCTAATTTTTTAAAAAATGTTTTAGAGTATTGCACACATGTAAGGGACAGCTTTGTCCTCTTCTTCACATCCAAATTTCTTAAAAGACTTGTCTGTCCTTGTTTTTATTACTTTACCTACTGCTTGAGCCAGCACCTGGGAAGTAGTCTTTCCCTTCCCTCCCTTATTCTATCCATCACTAAGTGTCTGCAATATAAAAATAATAGCAGGCCATATTTGTTGGGTGCTTACTATGTGTCAGACCCTTGTTAATGCGTTGTGTGGACAGAAGCTGGTGGGAACTTAATGGCTGTTGTCGTAGTGGAAGATTCTTCAGCCACTCATTGTCAGCCAATACAGTTGTTTCTCTGTCTTCATATGATGATGATCAGGGATCTAAATTTATCTGAAAAGCTAGAGAGGCATCATTTGTTCCCCTTGGGATGGCAGGTTTTGCAGCAGTTGTTGCATATGAATTATACAAGCTGAAGAGCAGGGGAAGTACTAAAATGTTCATTCACTTGATTCACATGCGTGTCACAACTCAAGGCTTTGTTGTGGGAGCAGTGACTCTTGGTATGGGCTATTCCATGCATCAAAAATACTGCACAAAACTGAAACTTTACAAGAGATGCTGTCTTGGTCTTGTTGGTGGTATTTGCTTTAGTTAAGATACCTCAAGTTGATGTTACACATATATGCTGAAAATAAATTATTTGAGTAGGTTCAGACAGTAACACAGTATTTTGAATATCGGCTTCCTTTCTTTTAGGCTTGATTTGCCTGGTGATCAAATTACCGGTGACAAGTTAACTAACTAGGTAATTCAGTGAAGTCAAGTTAGCACAAAAGAAACATGGCATGTAAATTATCTTAATAATGTAAAATGTCCGCATTCTTAAACCCTTATGATGAAATTTGTTCTAAAAAAGACAGCAGGCCAATCCTGAATTACTTTGAGTTGCTGCAGAATATCACATTGTCTGGTTGTTATGTGAAAGTGCTGTTCAGCCCAATTAATTTCATTTTTTTCTGCTTACATTCTGGACTGGTCTTGTATTTTGGGTTTCTAGGGCTGGTTGACTCTTAAAGAACTTTTTCAGAAAAGTGCATGGAATATAAGACTGTAATGCCTCCTACAATTGAATATGTGTGTATTCAAAATAAACCTGAAGACCTGGTGTTCTAGTTTACTAGCTGCCAGAATGCAACACACCAGAGATGGATTGGCTTTTAATAAAAGGGGATTTATTTTGTTAGTTCTTCAGAGGAAAGGCAGCTAACTTTC